>NW_027475130.1:8181818-8484848 GCF_051020985.1 Nomia melanderi
CTAGCACGCGAGATATCACCAGATATATATTGGATTTTTCCCCGACCCTGAGTGTCCGGCCCCACGGGACGGTGATTTCCTCGGCCCCTGGTGGTCCCAGGTCGTTCCCGCTGCACAGAATCATGCGCCAGGGCTTCCTGCAGACAATCCACTTTGATTTATTGCGCTATCTGTAATAGCAGCCGAGATATCACCAGATATATATTGGATTTTCCCCTGACCCTGAGTGTCCGGCCCCATGTGACGCTGGTTTTCTCGGCCCCTGGTTGTCCGAGGTCGTTCCCGCTGCCCAGATTCATGCGCCAGGGCAGCTTAAAGACAATGCACTTTGATTTATGGCGCTATCTGTAATAGCACCCGAGATACCACCAGATATATATTGGATTTTTCCCTGACCCTGAGTGTCCGGCCCCATGAGACGGTGGTTGTCTCGGCCCCTGGTGGTCCGAGGTCGTTCCCGCTGCACAGATTCATGCGCCAGGGCCTCTTTCAGATAATTCACTTTGGTTTATTGCGCTATCTCTAATAGCACCCGAGATATCACTAGATATATATTGGATTTTCCCCTGGCCCTAACTGTCCGGCCCCATGAGACTGCGGTTTTCTCGGCCCCTGGTGGTCCGAGGTTGTTCCGGCTGCACAGATTCATGCGGCGGGCTCTCTTACAGACAATGCAGTTTTGTTCATTGCGCTATCTGTAATAGCACCCGAGATATCACCAGATATATATTGGATTTTTCAATGACCCTGAGTGTCCGGCCCCATGAGACGGTGGTTTTCACGGCACCTGGTGGTCCGAGGTCGTTCGCGATGCACAGATTCATGCGCCAGGTCCTCCTGCAGATAATTCACTATGGTTTATTGCGCTATCTCTAATAGCACCCGAGATATCACCAGATATGTATTGGATTTTCCCCTGACCCTGAGTGTCCGGCCCCGTGAGACTGCGGTTTTCTCGGCCCCTGGTGGTCCGAGGTCGTTCCCGCTGCACAGATTCATGCGCCAGGGCCTCCTACAGACAATGGACTCTGATTTATTGCGCTATCTGTAATAGTACCCGAGATATCACCAGATATATATTGGATTGTCCCCTGACCCTCAGTGTCCGGCCCCATGAGACGGTTGTTTTCTCGGCCCCTGGTGGTCCGACGTCGTTCCCGCTGCACAGATGCATGCGCCAGGGCCTCCTGCAGATAATTCAATTTGGTTTATTGCGCTAACTCTAATAGCACCCGAGATATCACCAGATATATATTGGCTTTCCCCTGACCCTGAGTGTCCGGCCCCTTGAGACGGTGGTTTTCTCGGCCCCTGGTGGTCGGAGGTCGTTCCTGCTGGCCAGATTCATTCGCCTGGGCCTCCTACAGCCAATGCACTTTGATTTATTGCGCTATCTGTAATAGCACCCGAGATATCACCAGATATATATTGGACTTTCCCCTGACCCTGAGTGTCCGGACCCATGAGACGGTGGTTTTCTCGGCCCCTGGTGGTCCGAGGTCGTTCCCGCTGGCCAGATTCATGCGCCTGGGCCTCCTTCAGACAATGCACTTTGGTTTATTGCGCTATCTCTAGTAGCACCCGAGATATCACCAGATATATATTGGATTTTCCCCTGACCCTGAGTGTCCGGCCCCGTGAGTCGGTGGTTTTCTCGGCCTCTGGTGGTCCGATGTCGTTCCCGCTGCACAGATTCATTCGCCTGGGCCTCCTACAGACAATGCACTTTGATTTATTGCGCTATCTGTAATAGCACCCGAGATATCACCAGATATATATTGGATTTTCCCCTGACCCTGAGTGTCCGGACCCATGAGACGGTGGTTTTCTCGGCCCCTGGTGGTCCGAGGTCGTTCCCGCTGCCCAGATTCATGCACCAGGGCCTCCTACATACAGTGCACTTTGGTTTATTGCGCTATCTGTAATAGCACCCGAGATATCACCAGATATATATTGGATTTTTCCCTGACCCTGAGTGTCCGGCTCCATGAGACGGTGATTTTCTCGTCCCCTGGTGGTCCGACGTCGTTCCCGCTGCCCAGATTCATGCGCCAGGGCCTCCTACAGACAATGCACTTTGGTTTATTGCGCCATCTGTAATAGCACCCGAGATATCACCAGATATATGCTGGATTTTTACATGACCTTGGGTAACGGATTCCGAATATCTGTAATTTTCTCGGCCACTGGTGGTCCGAGGTCGTTCCTGCGGCACAGATTCATTCGCCAGTGCCTCCTACAGACAATGCACTTTGATTTATTGCGCTATCTCTAATAGCACCCGAGATATCACCAGATATATATTGAATTTTCCCCTGACCATGAGTGTCCGGCCCCATGAGACTGTGGTTTTCCCGGCCCCTGGTGGTCCGAGGTCGTTCCCGCTGCACAGATTCATGCGGCAGGGCCTCCTACAGACAATGCACTTTGATTTGTTGGGCTATCTGTAATAGCACCCGAGATATCACCAGATATATATTGGATTTTCCCCTGACCATGAGTGTCCGGCCCCGTGAGTCGGTGGTTTTCTCGGCCCCTGGTGGTCCGAGGTCGTTCCCGCTGCCCAGATTCATGCGCCAGGGCCTCCTACAGACAATGCACTTTGGTTTATTGCGCTATCTCTAATAGCACCCGAGATATCACCAGATATTTGCTGGATTTTTACATGACCTTGGGTGACGGATTCCGAATATCTGTAATTTTCTCGGCCACTGGTGGTCCGAGGTCGTTCCTGCGGCACAGATTCATTCGCAAGGGCCTCCTACAGACAATGCACTTTGGTTTATTGCGCTATCTGTAATAGCACCCGAGATATCACCAGACATATATTGAATTTTTCCCTGACCCTGAGTGTCCGGCTCCATGAGACGGTGATTTTCTCGGCCCCTGGTGGTCCGAGGTCCTTCCCGCTGCACAGATTCATTCGCCTGGGCCTCCTACAGACAATGCACTTTGGTTTATTGCGCTATCTCTAATAGCACCCGAGATATCACCAGATATTTGCTGGATTTTTCCCCGACCCTGAGTGTCCGGCCCCATGGGACGGTGGTTTTCTCGGCCCCTGGTGGTCCGAGGTCGTTCCCGCTGCACAGATGCATGCGCCAGGGCCTCCTGCAGACAATTCACTTTGGTTTATTGCGCTATCTCTAATAGCACCCGAGATATCACCAGATATATGCTGGATTTTTACATGACCTTGGGTGACGGATTCCGAATATCTGTAATTTTCTCGGCCCCTGGTGATCCGAGTTCGTTCCCGCTGCACAGATTCATGCTCCAGGGCCCGCTGCAGATGATTCACTTTGGTTTAGTGCGCTATCTGTAAGAGTACCAGAGATATCACCAGATATATATTGGATTTTCCCCTGATCCTGAGTGTCCGGCCTCATGTGACGGTGGTTTTCTCGGCCCCTGGTGGTCCGAGGTCGTTTCCGCTGCCCAGATTCATGCGCCAGGGCAGCTTACAGACAATGCACTTTGATTTATTGCGCTATCTGTAATAGCACCCGAGATACCACCAGATATATATTGGATTTTTCCCTGACCCTGAGTGTCCCGCCCCATGAGACGGTGGTTTTCTTGGCCCCTGGTGGTCCGAGGTCGTTCCCGCTGCACAGATTCATGCGCCAGAGCCTCCTGCAGATAATTCACTTTGGTTTATTGCGCTATCTCTAATAGCACCCGAGATATCACCAGATATATATTGAATTTTCCCCAGACCCTGAGTGTCCGGCCCCATGAGACTGTGGTTTTCTCGGCCCCTGGTGGTCCGAGGTCGTTGCCGCTGCACAGATTCATGCGCCAGGGCCTCCTACAGAAAATGCACATTGATTTATTGGGCTATCTGTAATAGCACCCGAGATATCACCACATATATATCGGATTTTTCCCTGACCCTGAGTGTCCGGCCCCATGAGACGGTGGTTGTGTCGGCCCCTGGTGGTCGGAGGTCGTTCCCGCTGCACAGATGCATGCGCCAGGGCCTCCTGCAGATAATTCACTTTGGTTTATTGCGCTATCTCTAATAGCACCCAAGATATCACCAGATATATATTGGATTTTTCCCTGACCCTGAGTGTCCGGCCCCATGAGACGGTTGTTTTCTCGGCCCCTGGTGGTCCGACGTCGTTCCCGCTGCACAGATGCATGCGCCAGGGCCTCCTGCAGATAATTCAATTTGGTTTATTGCGCTATCTGTAATAGCACCCGAGATACCATCAGATATATATTGGATCTTTCACTGACCCTGAGTGTCCGGCCCCATGAGACGGTGGTTGTCTCGGCCCCTGGAGGTCCGAGGACGTTCCCCCAGCCCAGATTCATGCGCCAGGGGCCCTTGCAGATAATTCACTTTGGTTTATTGCGCTATCTCTAATAGCACCCGAGATATCGCCAGATATATATTGGATTTTTCCCCGACCCTGAGTGTCCGGCCCCATGAGACGGTGGTTTTCTCGGCCCCTGGTGGTCCGAGCTCGATCCCGCTGCACAGATTCATGCGCCAGGGCCCCCTGCAGATAATTCACTTTGGTTTATTGCGCTATCTCTAATAGCACCCGAGATATCACCAGATATATATTGGATTTTAACCTGACCCTGAGTGTCCGGACCCATGAGACTTTGGTTTTCTCGGCCCCTGGTGGTCCGAGGTCGTTCCGGCTGCACAGATTCACGCGCCAGGGCCTCCTACAGACAATGCACTTTGATTTATCGCGCTATCTGTAATAGAACCCGAGATATCACCAGATATATATTGGATTTTTCCCTGACCCTGACAGTCCGGCCCCATGAGACATTGATTTTCTCGGCCCCTGGTGCTCCCAGGTCGGTCCCGCTGCACAGATTCATGCGCCAGGGCCTCCTACAGACAATGCACTTTGATTTATTGTGCAATCTGTAATATAACCCGAGATATCACCAGATATATATTGAATTTTCCCCTGACCCTGAGTGTCCGGCCCCATGAGACGGTGGTTTTCTCGGCCCCTGGTGGTCCGAGGTCGATCCCGCAGCACAGATTCATGCGCCAGGGCCCCCTGCAGATAATTCACTTTGGTTTATCGCGCTATCTGTAATAGAACCCGAGATATCACCAGATATATATTGGATTTTTCCCTGACCCTGACAGTCCGGCCCCATGAGACATTGATTTTCTCGGCCCCTGGTGGTCCGAGGTCGTTCCCGTTGCACAGATTCATGCGCCAGGGCCTCCTGCAGATAATTCACTTTGGTTTATTGCGCTATCTCTAATAGCACCCGAGATATAACCAGATATATATTGGATTTTCCCCTGACCCTGAGCGTCCGGCCCCATGAGACTGTGGTTTTCTCGGCCCCTGGTGGTCGCAGGTCGTTCCCGCTACACAGATTCATGCGCCAGGGCCTCCTACAGACAATGCACTCTGATTTATTGCGCTATCTGTAATAGCACCCGAGATATCACCAGATATATATTGGATTTTACCCTGGCCCTGAGTGTCCGGCCCCATGAGACGGTGGTTGTCTCGGCACCTGGAGGCCCGAGGACGTTCCCGCAGCACAGATTCATGCGCCAGGGGCCCCTGCAGATAATTCACTTTGGTTTATTGCGCTATCTCTAATAGCACCCGAGATATCACCAGATATATGTTGGATTTTCCCCTGACCCTGAGTGTCCGGCCCCATGAGACTGTGGTTTTCTCGGCCCCTGGTGGTCCGAGGTCGTTCCCGCTGCACAGATCCACGCGCCAGGGCCTCCTGCAGATAATTCACTTTGGTTTATTGCGCTATCTCTAATAGCACCCGAGATATCACCAGATATATATTGAATTTTCCCCAGACCCTGAGTGTCCGGCCCCATGAGACTGTGGTTTTCTCGGCCCCTGGTGGTCCGAGGTCGTTGCCGCTGCACAGATTCATGCGCCAGGGCCTCCTACAGAAAATGCACATTGATTTATTGGGCTATCTGTAATAGCACCCGAGATATCACCACATATATATCGGATTTTTCCCTGAACCTGAGTGTCCGGCCCCATGAGACGGTGGTTGTGTCGGCCCCTGGTGGTCGGAGGTCGTTCCCGCTGCACAGATGCATGCGCCAGGGCCTCCTGCAGATAATTCACTTTGGTTTATTGCGCTATCTCTAATAGCACCCAAGATATCACCAGATATATATTGGATTTTTCCCTGACCCTGAGTGTCCGGCCCCATGAGACGGTTGTTTTCTCGGCCCCTGGTGGTCGGAGGTCGTTCCTGCTGGCCAGATTCATTCGCCTGGGCCTCCTACAGCCAATGCACTTTGATTTATTGCGCTATCTGTAATAGCACCCGAGATATCACCAGATATATATTGGACTTTCCCCTGACCCTGAGTGTCCGGACCCATGTGACGGTGGTTTTCTCGGCCCCTGGTGGTCCGAGGTCGTTCCCGCTGGCCAGATTCATGCGCCTGGGCCTCCTTCAGACAATGCACTTTGGTTTATTGCGCTATCTCTAATAGCACCCGAGATATCACCAGATATATATTGGATTTTCCCCTGACCCTGAGTGTCCGGCCCCGTGAGTCGGTGGTTTTCTCGGCCTCTGGTGGTCCGATGTCGTTCCCGCTGCACAGATTCATTCGCCTGGGCCTCCTACAGACAATGCACTTTGATTTATTGCGCTATCTGTAATAGCACCCGAGATATCACCAGATATATATTGGATTTTCCCCTGACCCTGAGTGTCCGGACCCATGAGACGGTGGTTTTCTCGGCCCCTGGTGGTCCGAGGTCGTTCCCGCTGCCCAGATTCATGCACCAGGGCCTCCTACATACAGTGCACTTTGGTTTATTGCGCTATCTGTAATAGCACCCGAGATATCACCAGATATATATTGGATTTTTCCCTGACCCTGAGTGTCCGGCTCCATGAGACGGTGATTTTCTCGTCCCCTGGTGGTCCGACGTCGTTCCCGCTGCCCAGATTCATGCGCCAGGGCCTCCTACAGACAATGCACTTTGGTTTATTGCGCCATCTGTAATAGCACCCGAGATATCACCAGATATATGCTGGATTTTTACATGACCTTGGGTAACGGATTCCGAATATCTGTAATTTTCTCGGCCACTGGTGGTCCGAGGTCGTTCCTGCGGCACAGATTCATTCGCCAGTGCCTCCTACAGACAATGCACTTTGATTTATTGCGCTATCTCTAATAGCACCCGAGATATCACCAGATATATATTGAATTTTCCCCTGACCATGAGTGTCCGGCCCCATGAGACTGTGGTTTTCCCGGCCCCTGGTGGTCCGAGGTCGTTCCCGCTGCACAGATTCATGCGGCAGGGCCTCCTACAGACAATGCACTTTGATTTGTTGGGCTATCTGTAATAGCACCCGAGATATCACCAGATATATATTGGATTTTCCCCTGACCATGAGTGTCCGGCCCCGTGAGTCGGTGGTTTTCTCGGCCCCTGGTGGTCCGAGGTCGTTCCCGCTGCCCAGATTCATGCGCCAGGGCCTCCTACAGACAATGCACTTTGGTTTATTGCGCTATCTCTAATAGCACCCGAGATATCACCAGATATTTGCTGGATTTTTACATGACCTTGGGTGACGGATTCCGAATATCTGTAATTTTCTCGGCCACTGGTGGTCCGAGGTCGTTCCTGCGGCACAGATTCATTCGCAAGGGCCTCCTACAGACAATGCACTTTGGTTTATTGCGCTATCTGTAATAGCACCCGAGATATCACCAGACATATATTGAATTTTTCCCTGACCCTGAGTGTCCGGCTCCATGAGACGGTGATTTTCTCGGCCCCTGGTGGTCCGAGGTCCTTCCCGCTGCACAGATTCATTCGCCTGGGCCTCCTACAGACAATGCACTTTGGTTTATTGCGCTATCTCTAATAGCACCCGAGATATCACCAGATATTTGCTGGATTTTTCCCCGACCCTGAGTGTCCGGCCCCATGGGACGGTGGTTTTCTCGGCCCCTGGTGGTCCGAGGTCGTTCCCGCTGCACAGATGCATGCGCCAGGGCCTCCTGCAGACAATTCACTTTGGTTTATTGCGCTATCTCTAATAGCACCCGAGATATCACCAGATATATGCTGGATTTTTACATGACCTTGGGTGACGGATTCCGAATATCTGTAATTTTCTCGGCCCCTGGTGATCCGAGTTCGTTCCCGCTGCACAGATTCATGCTCCAGGGCCCGCTGCAGATGATTCACTTTGGTTTAGTGCGCTATCTGTAAGAGTACCAGAGATATCACCAGATATATATTGGATTTTCCCCTGATCCTGAGTGTCCGGCCTCATGTGACGGTGGTTTTCTCGGCCCCTGGTGGTCCGAGGTCGTTTCCGCTGCCCAGATTCATGCGCCAGGGCAGCTTACAGACAATGCACTTTGATTTATTGCGCTATCTGTAATAGCACCCGAGATACCACCAGATATATATTGGATTTTTCCCTGACCCTGAGTGTCCCGCCCCATGAGACGGTGGTTTTCTTGGCCCCTGGTGGTCCGAGGTCGTTCCCGCTGCACAGATTCATGCGCCAGAGCCTCCTGCAGATAATTCACTTTGGTTTATTGCGCTATCTCTAATAGCACCCGAGATATCACCAGATATATAATGAATTTTCCCCAGACCCTGAGTGTCCGGCCCCATGAGACTGTGGTTTTCTCGGCCCCTGGTGGTCCGAGGTCGTTGCCGCTGCACAGATTCATGCGCCAGGGCCTCCTACAGAAAATGCACATTGATTTATTGGGCTATCTGTAATAGCACCCGAGATATCACCACATATATATCGGATTTTTCCCTGACCCTGAGTGTCCGGCCCCATGAGACGGTGGTTGTGTCGGCCCCTGGTGGTCGGAGGTCGTTCCCGCTGCACAGATGCATGCGCCAGGGCCTCCTGCAGATAATTCACTTTGGTTTATTGCGCTATCTCTAATAGCACCCAAGATATCACCAGATATATATTGGATTTTTCCCTGACCCTGAGTGTCCGGCCCCATGAGACGGTTGTTTTCTCGGCCCCTGGTGGTCCGACGTCGTTCCCGCTGCACAGATGCATGCGCCAGGGCCTCCTGCAGGTAATTCAATTTGGTTTATTGCGCTATCTGTAATAGCACCCGAGATACCATCAGATATATATTGGATCTTTCACTGACCCTGAGTGTCCGGCCCCATGAGACGGTGGTTGTCTCGGCCCCTGGAGGTCCGAGGACGTTCCCCCAGCCCAGATTCATGCGCCAGGGGCCCTTGCAGATAATTCACTTTGGTTTATTGCGCTATCTCTAATAGCACCCGAGATATCGCCAGATATATATTGGATTTTTCCCTGACACTGAGTGTCCGGCCCCATGAGACTGGTATTCTCGGCCCCTGGTGGTCCGAGGTCGTTCCCGCTGCACAGATTCATGCGCCAGGGCCTCCCGCAGCCAAGGCACTTTGGATTATTGCGCTATCTGTAATAGCACCCGTGATATCACCAGATATATGCTGGATTTTTACATGACCTTGGGTGACGGATTCCGAATATCTGTAATTTTCTCGGACCCTGGTGGTCCGAGGTCGTTCCTGCTGCACAGATTCACGCGCCAGGGCCTCCTAAAGACAATGCACTTTGATTTATTGCGCTATCTGTAATAGCACCCGAGATATCACCAGATTTATATTGGATTTTTTCCTGACCCTGAGAGTCCGGCCCCATGAGACGGTGATTTTCTCGGCCCCTGGTGGTCCGAGGGCGTTCCCGCTGCACAAAATCATGCGCCAGGGCCTCCTGCAGATAATTCACTTTGGTTTATTGCGCTATCTCTAATAGCACCCGAGATATCACCAGATATATATTGGATTTTCCCCTGACCCTGAGTGTCCGGCCCCATGAGATGGTAGTTTTCTCGGCCCCTGGTGATCGGAGGTCGTTCCCGCTGCACAGATCCACGCGCCAGGGCCTCCTACAGACAATGCACTTTTATTTATTGCGCTATCTGTAATAGCACCCGAGATACCACCAGATATATATTGGATCTTTCACTAACCCTGAGTGTCCGGCCCCATGAGACGGTGGTTTTCGCGGCCCCTGGTGGTCCGAGGTCGTTCCCGCTGAACAGATTCATGCGCCAGGGCCTCCTACAGACAATTCACTTTGATTTATTGCGCTATCTGTAATAGCACCCGAGATATCACCAGATATATATTCGATTTTTCCCTGACCCTGAGTGCCCGGCCCCATGTGTCGGTGGTTTTCTCGGCCCCTGGTGGTCCGAGGTCGATCCCGCTGCACAGATTCATGGGCCAGGTCCCCCTGCAAATAATGCACTTTGATTTATTGCGCTATCTGTAATAGCACCCGAGATATCACCAGATATATATTGGATTTTTCCCCGACCCTGAGTGTCCGGCCCCATGAGACGGTGGTTTTCTCGGCCCCTGGTGGTCCGAGCTCGATCCCGCTGCACAGATTCATGCGCCAGGGCCCCCTGCAGATAATTCACTTTGGTTTATTGCGCTATCTCTAATAGCACCCGAGATATCACCAGATATATATTGGATTTTAACCTGACCCTGAGTGTCCGGACCCATGAGACTTTGGTTTTCTCGGCCCCTGGTGGTCCGAGGTCGTTCCGGCTGCACAGATTCACGCGCCAGGGCCTCCTACAGACAATGCACTTTGATTTATCGCGCTATCTGTAATAGAACCCGAGATATCACCAGATATATATTGGATTTTTCCCTGACCCTGACAGTCCGGCCCCATGAGACATTGATTTTCTCGGCCCCTGGTGCTCCCAGGTCGGTCCCGCTGCACAGATTCATGCGCCAGGGCCTCCTACAGACAATGCACTTTGATTTATTGTGCAATCTGTAATATAACCCGAGATATCACCAGATATATATTGAATTTTCCCCTGACCCTGAGTGTCCGGCCCCATGAGACGGTGGTTTTCTCGGCCCCTGGTGGTCCGAGGTCGATCCCGCAGCACAGATTCATGCGCCAGGGCCCCCTGCAGATAATTCACTTTGGTTTATCGCGCTATCTGTAATAGAACCCGAGATATCACCAGATATATATTGGATTTTTCCCTGACCCTGACAGTCCGGCCCCATGAGACATTGATTTTCTCGGCCCCTGGTGGTCCGAGGTCGTTCCCGTTGCACAGATTCATGCGCCAGGGCCTCCTGCAGATAATTCACTTTGGTTTATTGCGCTATCTCTAATAGCACCCGAGATATAACCAGATATATATTGGATTTTCCCCTGACCCTGAGCGTCCGGCCCCATGAGACTGTGGTTTTCTCGGCCCCTGGTGGTCGCAGGTCGTTCCCGCTACACAGATTCATGCGCCAGGGCCTCCTACAGACAATGCACTCTGATTTATTGCGCTATCTGTAATAGCACCCGAGATATCACCAGATATATATTGGATTTTACCCTGGCCCTGAGTGTCCGGCCCCATGAGACGGTGGTTGTCTCGGCACCTGGCGGCCCGAGGACGTTCCCGCAGCACAGATTCATGCGCCAGGGGCCCCTGCAGATAATTCACTTTGGTTTATTGCGCTATCTCTAATAGCACCCGAGATATCACCAGATATATGTTGGATTTTCCCCTGACCCTGAGTGTCCGGCCCCATGAGACTGTGGTTTTCTCGGCCCCTGGTGGTCCGAGGTCGTTCCCGCTGCACAGATCCACGCGCCAGGGCCTCCTACAGACAAGGCACTTTGATTTATTGCGCCATCTGTAATAGCACCCGAGATATCAGCAGATATATATTGGATTTTTCACTGACCCTGAGTGTCCGGCCCCATGAGACGGTCGTTTTCTCGGCCCCTGGTGGTCCCAGGTCGTTCCCGCTGCACAGATTCATGCGCCAGGGCCTCCTGCAGATAATTCACTTTGGTTTATCGCGCTATCTCTAATAGCACCCGAGATATCACCGGGTATATATTGGATTCTTCCATGACCCCGAGTGTCCGGCCCATTAGACGGTGGTTTTCTCGGCCCCCTGTGGTCCGAGGTCGTTCCCGCTGCACAGAATCATGCGCCAGGGTTTCCTGCAGACAATGCACTTTGATTTATTGCGCTATCTCTAATAGCACCCGAGATATCATCAGATACATCCTGGGTATTTACATGACCTTGGGTGTCCGGCGCCATGTGTCGGTGGTTTACTCGGCCCCTGGTGGTCCGAGGTCGTTCCCGCTGCACAGCTTCATGCGTCTGGGCTTCCTGCAGACAATGCACTTTGATTTATTGCGCTGTCTGTAATAGCACCCGAGATATCACCAGATATATATTGGATTTTTCACTGACCCTGAGAGTCCTTCCCCATGAGACGGTGGTTTTCTCGGCCCCTGGTATTCCGAGGTCGTTCCGCTGCACAGCTTCATGCGCCAGGGCCTCTTACAGACAAGGCACTTTGATTTATTGCGCTATCTCAAATAGCAACCGAGATATCACCAGATATATATTGGATTTTCCCCTGACCCTGAGTGTCCGGCCCCATGAGACTGTGGTTTTCTCGGCCCCTGGTGGTCCGAGGTCGTTCCCGTTGCAGAGATACATGCGCCAGGGCCTCCTACAGACAATGCACTTTGATTTCTTGCGCTATCTGTAATAGCACCCGAGATATCACCAGATATATATTGGATTTTCCCCTGACCGTGAGTGTCCGGCCCCATGAGACTGTGGTTTTCTCGGCCCCTGGTCGTCCGAGGTCGTTCCCGCTGCACAGATTCATGCGCCAGGGCCTCCTACAGACAATGCACTTTGATTTATTGCGCTGTCTGTAATAGCACCCGAGATATCAGCAGATATATATTGGATTTTACCCTGACCCTGAGTGTCCGGCCCCATGAGACTGTGGTTTTTTCGGCCCCTGGTGGTCCGAGGTCGTTCCCGCTGCACTGATTCATGCGCCAGGGCCTCCTACAGACAATGCACTTTGATTTATTGCGCTATCTGTAATAGCACCCGAGATATCACCAGATATATATTGGATTTTCCCCTGACCCTGAGTGTCCGGCCCCATGAGACTGTGGTTTTCTCGGCCCCTGCTGGTCCGAGGTCGCTCCCGCTGCACAGATTCATACGCCAGGGCCTCCTACAGACAATGCACTTTGATTTATTGCGCTATCTGTAATAGCACCCGAGATATCAGCAGATATATATTGGATTTTTCACTGACCCTGAGAGTCCGGCCCCATGAGACGGTGGTTTTCTCGGCCCCTGGTGGTCCGAGGTCGTTGCCGCTGCAGAGATTCATGCGCCAGGACCTCCTGCAGATAATTCACTTTGGTTTGATGCGCTATCTCTAACAGCACCCGAGATATCACCAGATATATATTGGATTTTCCCCTGACCCTGACAGTCCGGCCGCATGAGACGCTGATTTTCTCGGCCCCTGGAGGTCCGACGTCGTTTCCGCTGCACAGAATCATGCGCCAGGGCTTCCTGCAGACAATGCACTTTGATTTATTGCGCTATCTCTAATAGCACCCGAGATATCAGCAGATATATATTGGATTTTTCCCTGACCCTGCAAGTCCGGCCCCATGAGACGGTGGTTTTCTCGGCCCCTGGTGGTCCGAGGTCGTTCCCGCTGCACAGCTTCATGCGTCTGGGCTTCCTGCAGACAATGCACTTTGATTTATTGCGCTGTCTGTAATAGCACCCGAGATATCACCAGATATATATTGGATTTTTCACTGACCCTGAGAGTCCTTCCCCATGAGACGGTGGTTTTCTCGGCCCCTGGTATTCCGAGGTCGTTCCGCTGCACAGCTTCATGCGCCAGGGCCTCTTACAGACAAGGCACTTTGATTTATTGCGCTATCTCAAATAGCAACCGAGATATCACCAGATATATATTGGATTTTCCCCTGACCCTGAGTGTCCGGCCCCATGAGACTGTGGTTTTCTCGGCCCCTGGTGGTCCGAGGTCGTTCCCGTTGCAGAGATACATGCGCCAGGGCCTCCTACAGACAATGCACTTTGATTTCTTGCGCTATCTGTAATAGCACCCGAGATATCACCAGATATATATTGGATTTTCCCCTGACCGTGAGTGTCCGGCCCCATGAGACTGTGGTTTTCTCGGCCCCTGGTCGTCCGAGGTCGTTCCCGCTGCACAGATTCATGCGCCAGGGCCTCCTACAGACAATGCACTTTGATTTATTGCGCTGTCTGTAATAGCACCCGAGATATCAGCAGATATATATTGGATTTTACCCTGACCCTGAGTGTCCGGCCCCATGAGACTGTGGTTTTTTCGGCCCCTGGTGGTCCGAGGTCGTTCCCGCTGCACTGATTCATGCGCCAGGGCCTCCTACAGACAATGCACTTTGATTTATTGCGCTATCTGTAATAGCACCCGAGATATCACCAGATATATATTGGATTTTCCCCTGACCCTGAGTGTCCGGCCCCATGAGACTGTGGTTTTCTCGGCCCCTGCTGGTCCGAGGTCGCTCCCGCTGCACAGATTCATACGCCAGGGCCTCCTACAGACAATGCACTTTGATTTATTGCGCTATCTGTAATAGCACCCGAGATA
The DNA here is from genome assembly GCF_051020985.1 of Nomia melanderi. NCBI lineage: Eukaryota > Metazoa > Arthropoda > Insecta > Hymenoptera > Halictidae > Nomia > Nomia melanderi. The sequence goes on from NW_027475130.1 coordinate 8,196,353, forward strand.
TCAGCAGATATATATTGGATTTTTCACTGACCCTGAGAGTCCGGCCCCATGAGACGGTGGTTTTCTCGGCCCCTGGTGGTCCGAGGTCGTTGCCGCTGCAGAGATTCATGCGCCAGGACCTCCTGCAGATAATTCACTTTGGTTTGATGCGCTATCTCTAACAGCACCCGAGATATCACCAGATATATATTGGATTTTCCCCTGACCCTGACAGTCCGGCCGCATGAGACGCTGATTTTCTCGGCCCCTGGAGGTCCGACGTCGTTTCCGCTGCACAGAATCATGCGCCAGGGCTTCCTGCAGACAATGCACTTTGATTTATTGCGCTATCTCTAATAGCACCCGAGATATCAGCAGATATATATTGGATTTTTCCCTGACCCTGCAAGTCCGGCCCCATGAGACGGTGGTTTTCTCGGCCCCTGGCGGTCCGAGGTCGTTCCCGCTGCACAGATTCATGGGCCAGGGCCTCCTGCAGATAATTCACTTTGGTTTATTGCGCTATCTGTAATAGCACCCGAGATATCACCAGATATATATTGGATTTTACCCTGACCCTGAGTGTCCGGCCCCATGAGACTGTGGTTTTTTCGGCCCCTGGTGGTCCGAGGTCGTTCCCACTGCACAGATTCATGCGCCAGGGCCTCCTACAGACAATGCACTTTGATTTCTTGCGCTATCTGTAATAGCACCCGAGATATCACCAGATATATATTGGATTTTCCCCTGACCGTGAGTGTCCGGCCCCATGAGACTGTGGTTTTCTCGGCCCCTGCTGGTCCGAGGTCGTTCCCGCTGCACATATTCATGCGCCAGGGCCTCCTACAGACAATGCACTTTGATTTATTGCGCTGTCTGTAATAGCACCCGAGATATCACCGGATATATATTGGATTTTTCCCACACCCTGAGTGTCCGGCCCCATGAGACGGTGGTTGTCTCGGCCCCTGGTGGTCCGAGGTCGTTCCCGCTGCACAGGTTCATGCGCCAGTGTCTCCTACAGACAACGCACTTTGATTTATTGCGCTATCTGTAATAGCACCCGAGATATCACCAGATATATATTGGATTTTTCACTGACCCTGAGTGTCCGGCCCCATGAGGCGGTCGTTTTCTCGGCCCCTGGTGGTCCGAGGTCGTTCCCGCTGCACAGATTCATGCGCCAGGGCCTCCTACAGACAATGCACTTTGATTTATTGCGCTATCTGTAATAGCACCCGAGATATCACCAGATATATATTGGATTTTACCCTGACCCTGAGTGTCCGGCCCCATGAGACTGTGGTTTTTTCGGCCCCTGGTGGTCCGAGGTCGTTCCCGCTGCACAGATTCATGCGCCAGGGCCTCCTACAGACAATGCACTTTGATTTATTGCGCTATCTGTAATAGCACCCGAGATATCACCAGATCTATATTGAATTTTCCCCTGACCCTGAGTGTCCGGCCCCATGAGACGGTGGTTTTCTCGGCCCCTGGTGTTCCGAGGTCGTTCCCGCTGCACAGATTCATGCGCCAGGGCCTCCTACAGAGAATGAACTTTGATTTATTGCGCTATCTGTAATAGCACCCGAGATATCAGCAGATATATATTGGATTTTTCACTGACCCTGAGTGTCCGGCCCCATGAGACTGTGGTTTTTTCGGCCCCTGGTGGTCCGAGGTCGTTCCCGCTGCACAGATTCATGCGCCAGGGCCTCCTACAGACAATGCACTTTGATTTATTGCGCTATCTGTAATAGCACCCGAGATATCACCAGATATATATTGGATTTTCCCCTGACCCTGAGTGTCCGGCCCCATGAGACTGTGGTTTTCTCGGCCCCTGCTGGTCCGAGGTCGTTCCCGCTGCACAGAATCATGCGCCAGGGCCTCCTACAGACAATGCACTTTGATTTATTGCGCTATCTGCAATAGCACCCGAGATATCACCAGATCTATATTGGATTTTCCCCTGACCCTGAGTGTCCGGACCCATGAGACGGTCGTTCTCTCGGCCCCTGGTGGTCCGAGGTCGTTCCCGCTGCACAGATTCATGCGCCAGGGCCTCCTGCAGATAATTCACTTTGGTTTATTGCGCTATCTCTAATAGCACCCGAGATATCAGCAGATATATATTGGATTTTTCACTGACCCTGAGTGACCGGCCCCATGAGACGGTAGTTTTCTCGGCCCCTGGTGGTCCGAGGTCGTTCCCGCTGCACAGATTCATGCGCCAGGGCCTCCTGCAGATAATTCACTTTGGTTTATTATGCTATCTCTAATAGCACCCGAGATATCACCAGATATATATTGGATTTTTCCCTGACACTGAGTGTCCGACCCCATGAGACGGTGGTTTTCTCGGCCCCTGGTGGTCCGAGGTCGTTCCCGCTGCACAGAATCATGCGCCAGGGTTTCCTGCAGACAATGCACTTTGATTTATTGCGCTATCTCTAATAGCACCCGAGATATCATCAGATACATCCTGGGTATTTACATGACCTTGGGTGTCCGGCGCCATGTGTCGGTGGTTTTCTCGGCCCCTGGTGGTCCGAGGTCGTTCCCGCTGCACAGCTTCATGCGTCTGGGCTTCCTGCAGACAATGCACTTTGATTTATTGCGCTATCTCTAATAGCACCCGAGATATCACCAGATATATATTGGATTTTTCCCTGACCCTGAGAGTCCGGCCCCATGAGACGGTGGTTTTCTCGGCCCCTGGTGGTCCGAGGTCGTTGCCGCTGCAGAGATTCATGCGCCAGGACCTCCTGCAGATAATTCACTTTGGTTTGATGCGCTATCTCTAACAGCACCCCAGATATCACCAGATATATATTGGATTTTCCCCTGACCCTGACAGTCCGGCCGCATGAGACGCTGATTTTCTCGGCCCCTGGAGGTCCGAGGTCGTTTCCGCTGCACAGAATCATGCGCCAGGGCTTCCTGCAGACAATGCACTTTGATTTATTGCGCTATCTCTAATAGCACCCGAGATATCACCAGATGTATATTGGATTTTTCCCCGACCGTGAGTGTCCGGCCCCATGAGACGGTGGTTTTCTCGGCCCCTGGTGGTCCGAGGTCGTTGCCGCTGGACAGATTCATGCGCCAAGGCCTCCTACAGACAATGCACGTTGATTTATTGCACTATCTCTAATAGCACCCGAGATATCACCAGATATATATAGGATTTTTCCCTGACCCTGAGAGTCCGGCCCCATAAGACGGTGGTTTTCTCGGCCCCTGGTGGTCCGAGGTCGTTGCCGCTGCACAGATTCATGGGCCAGGGCCTCCTGCAGACAATTCACTTTGGTTTATTGTGCTATCTCTAATAGCACCCGACATATCACCAGCTATATATTGGACTTTATCCGACCCTGAGTGTCCGGCCCCATGAGATGGTGGTTTTCTCGGCCCCTGGTGATCCGAGGACGTACCCGCTACACAGATTCATGCGCCAGGGCCTCCTACAGACAATTCTCTTTGATTTATTGCGCTATCTGTAATAGCACCCGAGATATCACCGGATATATATTGGATTTCTCCCAGACCCTGAGTGTCCGGCCCCATGAGACGGTGGTTGTCTCGGCCCCTGGTGGTCCGAGGTCGTTCCCGCTGCACAGATTCATGCGCCAGGGCCTCCTACAGACAACGCACTTTGATTTATTGCGCTATCTGTAATAGCACCCGAGATATCACCAGATATATATTGGATTTTTCACTGACCCTGAGAGTCCTACCCCATGAGACGGTGGTTTTCTCGGCCCCTGGTGTTCCGAGGTCTTTCCGCTGCACAGCTTCATGCGCCAGGGCCTCCTACAGACAAGGCACTTTGATTTATTGCGCTATCTCAAATAGCACCCGAGATATCACCAGATATATATTGGATTTTCCCCTGACCCTGAGTGTCCGGCCCCATGAGTCTGTGGTTTTCTCGGCCCCTGGTGGTCCGAGGTCGTTCCCGTTGCAGAGATTCATGCGCCATGGCCTCCTACAGACAACGCACTTTGATTTCTTGCGCTATCTGTAATAGCACCCGAGATATCAGCAGATATATATTGGATTTTACCCTGACCCTGAGTGTCCGGCCCCATGAGACTGTGGTTTTTTCGGCCCCTGGTGGTCCGAGGTCGTTCCCGCTGCACTGATTCATGCGCCAGGGCCTCCTACAGACAATGCACTTTGATTTATTGCGCTATCTGTAATAGCACCCGAGATATCACCAGATATATATTGGATTTTCCCCTGACCCTGAGTGTCCGGCCCCATGAGACTGTGGTTTTCTCGGCCCCTGCTGGTCCGAGGTCGCTCCCGCTGCACAGATTCATACGCCAGGGCCTCCTACAGACAATGCACTTTGATTTATTGCGCTATCTGTAATAGCACCCGAGATATCAGCAGATATATATTGGATTTTTCACTGACCCTGAGAGTCCGGCCCCATGAGACGGTGGTTTTCTCGGCCCCTGGTGGTCCGAGGTCGTTGCCGCTGCAGAGATTCATGCGCCAGGACCTCCTGCAGATAATTCACTTTGGTTTGATGCGCTATCTCTAACAGCACCCCAGATATCACCAGATATATATTGGATTTTCCCCTGACCCTGACAGTCCGGCCGCATGAGACGCTGATTTTCTCGGCCCCTGGAGGTCCGACGTCGTTTCCGCTGCACAGAATCATGCGCCAGGGCTTCCTGCAGACAATGCACTTTGATTTATTGCGCTATCTCTAATAGCACCCGAGATATCAGCAGATATATATTGGATTTTTCCCTGACCCTGCAAGTCCGGCCCCATGAGACGGTGGTTTTCTCGGCCCCTGGCGGTCCGAGGTCGTTCCCGCTGCACAGATTCATGCGCCAGGGCCTCCTGCAGATAATTCACTTTGGTTTATTGCGCTATCTGTAATAGCACCCGAGATATCACCAGATATATATTGGATTTTACCCTGACCCTGAGTGTCCGGCCCCATGAGACTGTGGTTTTTTCGGCCCCTGGTGGTCCGAGGTCGTTCCCACTGCACAGATTCATGCGCCAGGGCCTCCTACAGACAATGCACTTTGATTTCTTGCGCTATCTGTAATAGCACCCGAGATATCACCAGATATATATTGGATTTTCCCCTGACCGTGAGTGTCCGGCCCCATGAGACTGTGGTTTTCTCGGCCCCTGCTGGTCCGAGGTCGTTCCCGCTGCACATATTCATGCGCCAGGGCCTCCTACAGACAATGCACTTTGATTTATTGCGCTGTCTGTAATAGCACCCGAGATATCACCGGATATATATTGGATTTTTCCCACACCCTGAGTGTCCGGCCCCATGAGACGGTGGTTGTCTCGGCCCCTGGTGGTCCGAGGTCGTTCCCGCTGCACAGGTTCTTGCGCCAGTGTCTCCTACAGACAACGCACTTTGATTTATTGCGCTATCTGTAATAGCACCCGAGATATCACCAGATATATATTGGATTTTTCACTGACCCTGAGTGTCCGGCCCCATGAGGCGGTCGTTTTCTCGGCCCCTGGTGGTCCGAGGTCGTTCCCGCTGCACAGATTCATGCGCCAGGGCCTCCTACAGACAATGCACTTTGATTTATTGCGCTATCTGTAATAGCACCCGAGATATCACCAGATATATATTGGATTTTACCCTGACCCTGAGTGTCCGGCCCCATGAGACGGTGGTTTTCTCGGCCCCTGGTGTTCCGAGGTCGTTCCCGCTGCACAGAATCATGCGCCAGGGCCTCCTACAGACAATGCACTTTGATTTATTGCGCTATCTGTAATAGCACCCGAGATATCACCAGATCTATATTGGATTTTCCCCTGACCCTGAGTGTCCGGACCCATGAGACGGTGGTTTTCTCGGCCCCTGGTGTTCCGAGGTCGTTCCCGCTGCACAGATTCATGCGCCAGGGCATCCTACAGACAATGAACTTTGATTTATTGCGCTATCTGTAATAGCACCCGAGATATCAGCAGATATATATTGGATTTTTCACTGACCCTGAGCGTCCGGCCCCATGAGACGGTCGTTCTCTCGGCCCCTGGTGGTCCGAGGTCGTTCCCGCTGCACAGATTCATGCGCCAGGGCCTCCTGCAGATAATTCACTTTGGTTTATTGCGCTATCTCTAATAGCACCCGAGATATCAGCAGATATATATTGGATTTTTCACTGACCCTGAGTGACCGGCCCCATGAGACGGTAGTTTTCTCGGCCCCTGGTGGTCCGAGGTCGTTCCCGCTGCACAGATTCATGCGCCAGGGCCTCCTGCAGATAATTCACTTTGGTTTATTATGCTATCTCTAATAGCACCCGAGATATCACCAGATATATATTGGATTTTTCCCTGACACTGAGTGTCCGACCCCATGAGACGGTGGTTTTCTCGGCCCCTGGTGGTCCGAGGTCGTTCCCGCTGCACAGAATCATGCGCCAGGGTTTCCTGCAGACAATGCACTTTGATTTATTGCGCTATCTCTAATAGCACCCGAGATATCATCAGATACATCCTGGGTATTTACATGACCTTGGGTGTCCGGCGCCATGTGTCGGTGGTTTTCTCGGCCCCTGGTGGTCCGAGGTCGTTCCCGCTGCACAGCTTCATGCGTCTGGGCTTCCTGCAGACAATGCACTTTGATTTATTGCGCTGTCTGTAATAGCACCCGAGATATCACCGGATATATATTGGATTTTTCCCACACCCTGAGTGTCCGGCCCCATGAGACGGTGGTTGTCTCGGCCCCTGGTGGTCCGAGGTCGTTCCCGCTGCACAGGTTCTTGCGCCAGTGTCTCCTACAGACAACGCACTTTGATTTATTGCGCTATCTGTAATAGCACCCGAGATATCACCAGATATATATTGGATTTTTCACTGACCCTGAGTGTCCGGCCCCATGAGGCGGTCGTTTTCTCGGCCCCTGGTGGTCCGAGGTCGTTCCCGCTGCACAGATTCATGCGCCAGGGCCTCCTACAGACAATGCACTTTGATTTATTGCGCTATCTGTAATAGCACCCGAGATATCACCAGATATATATTGGATTTTACCCTGACCCTGAGTGTCCGGCCCCATGAGACGGTGGTTTTCTCGGCCCCTGGTGTTCCGAGGTCGTTCCCGCTGCACAGAATCATGCGCCAGGGCCTCCTACAGACAATGCACTTTGATTTATTGCGCTATCTGTAATAGCACCCGAGATATCACCAGATCTATATTGGATTTTCCCCTGACCCTGAGTGTCCGGACCCATGAGACGGTGGTTTTCTCGGCCCCTGGTGTTCCGAGGTCGTTCCCGCTGCACAGATTCATGCGCCAGGGCATCCTACAGACAATGAACTTTGATTTATTGCGCTATCTGTAATAGCACCCGAGATATCAGCAGATATATATTGGATTTTTCACTGACCCTGAGCGTCCGGCCCCATGAGACGGTCGTTCTCTCGGCCCCTGGTGGTCCGAGGTCGTTCCCGCTGCACAGATTCATGCGCCAGGGCCTCCTGCAGATAATTCACTTTGGTTTATTGCGCTATCTCTAATAGCACCCGAGATATCAGCAGATATATATTGGATTTTTCACTGACCCTGAGTGACCGGCCCCATGAGACGGTAGTTTTCTCGGCCCCTGGTGGTCCGAGGTCGTTCCCGCTGCACAGATTCATGCGCCAGGGCCTCCTGCAGATAATTCACTTTGGTTTATTATGCTATCTCTAATAGCACCCGAGATATCACCAGATATATATTGGATTTTTCCCTGACACTGAGTGTCCGACCCCATGAGACGGTGGTTTTCTCGGCCCCTGGTGGTCCGAGGTCGTTCCCGCTGCACAGAATCATGCGCCAGGGTTTCCTGCAGACAATGCACTTTGATTTATTGCGCTATCTCTAATAGCACCCGAGATATCATCAGATACATCCTGGGTATTTACATGACCTTGGGTGTCCGGCGCCATGTGTCGGTGGTTTTCTCGGCCCCTGGTGGTCCGAGGTCGTTCCCGCTGCACAGCTTCATGCGTCTGGGCTTCCTGCAGACAATGCACTTTGATTTATTGCGCTATCTCTAATAGCACCCGAGATATCACCAGATATATATTGGATTTTTCCCTGACCCTGAGAGTCCGGCCCCATGAGACGGTGGTTTTCTCGGCCCCTGGTGGTCCGAGGTCGTTGCCGCTGCAGAGATTCATGCGCCAGGACCTCCTGCAGATAAATCACTTTGGTTTGATGCGCTATCTCTAACAGCACCCCAGATATCACCAGATATATATTGGATTTTCCCCTGACCCTGACAGTCCGGCCGCATGAGACGCTGATTTTCTCGGCCCCTGGAGGTCCGAGGTCGTTTCCGCTGCACAGAATCATGCGCCAGGGCTTCCTGCAGACAATGCACTTTGATTTATTGCGCTATCTCTAATAGCACCCGAGATATCACCAGATGTATATTGGATTTTTCCCCGACCGTGAGTGTCCGGCCCCATGAGACGGTGGTTTTCTCGGCCCCTGGTGGTCCGAGGTCGTTGCCGCTGGACAGATTCATGCGCCAAGGCCTCCTACAGACAATGCACGTTGATTTATTGCACTATCTCTAATAGCACCCGAGATATCACCAGATATATATAGGATTTTTCCCTGACCCTGAGAGTCTGGCCCCATAAGACGGTGGTTTTCTCGGCCCCTGGTGGTCCGAGGTCGTTGCCGCTGCACAGATTCATGGGCCAGGGCCTCCTGCAGACAATTCACTTTGGTTTATTGTGCTATCTCTAATAGCACCCGACATATCACCAGCTATATATTGGACTTTATCCGACCCTGAGTGTCCGGCCCCATGAGATGGTGGTTTTCTCGGCCCCTGGTGATCCGAGGACGTACCCGCTACACAGATTCATGCGCCAGGGCCTCCTACAGACAATTCTCTTTGATTTATTGCGCTATCTGTAATAGCACCCGAGATATCACCGGATATATATTGGATTTCTCCCAGACCCTGAGTGTCCGGCCCCATGAGACGGTGGTTGTCTCGGCCCCTGGTGGTCCGAGGTCGTTCCCGCTGCACAGATTCATGCGCCAGGGCCTCCTACAGACAACGCACTTTGATTTATTGCGCTATCTGTAATAGCACCCGAGATATCACCAGATATATATTGGATTTTTCACTGACCCTGAGAGTCCTACCCCATGAGACGGTGGTTTTCTCGGCCCCTGGTGTTCCGAGGTCTTTCCGCTGCACAGCTTCATGCGCCAGGGCCTCCTACAGACAAGGCACTTTGATTTATTGCGCTATCTCAAATAGCACCCGAGATATCACCAGATATATATTGGATTTTCCCCTGACCCTGAGTGTCCGGCCCCATGAGACTGTGGTTTTCTCGGCCCCTGGTGGTCCGAGGTCGTTCCCGTTGCAGAGATTCATGCGCCAGGGCCTCCTACAGACAACGCACTTTGATTTCTTGCGCTATCTGTAATAGCACCCGAGATATCACCAGATATATATTGGATTTTCCCCTGACCGTGAGTGTCCGGCCCCATGAGACTGTGGTTTTCTCGGCCCCTGGTCGTCCGAGGTCGTTCCCGCTGCACAGATTCATGCGCCAGGGCCTCCTACAGACAATGCACTTTGATTTATTGCGCTATCTGTAATAGCACCCGAGATATCACCAGATATATATTGGATTTTCCCCTGACCGTGAGTGTCCGGCCCCATGAGACTGTGGTTTTCTCGGCCCCTGGTCGTCCGAGGTCGTTCCCGCTGCACAGATTCATGCTCCAGGGCCACCTACAGACAATGCACTTTGATTTATTGCGCTATCTGTAATAGCACCCGAGATATCACCGGATATATATTGGATTTTTCCCACACCCTGAGTGTCCGGCCCCATGAGACGGTGGTTGTCTCGGCCCCTGGTGGTCCGAGGTCGTTCCCGCTGCACAGGTTCATGCGCCAGGGTCTCCTACAGACAACGCACTTTGATTTATTGCGCTATCTGTAATAGCACCCGAGATATCACCAGATATATATTGGATTTTTCACTGACCCTGAGTGTCCGGCCCCATGGGGCGGTCGTTTTCTCGGCCCCTGGTGGTCCGAGGTCGTTCCCGCTGCACAGATTCATGCGCCAGGGCCTCCTACAGACAATGCACTTTGATTTATTGCGCTATCTGTAATAGCAGCCGAGATATCACCAGATATATATTGGATTTTACCCTGACCCTGAGTGTCCGGCCCCATGAGACTGTGGTTTTTTCGGCCCCTGGTGGTCCGAGGTCGTTCCCGCTGCACAGATTCATGCGCCAGGGCCTCCTACAGACAATGAACTTTGATTTATTGCGCCATCTGTAATAGCACCCGAGATATCAGCAGATATATATTGGATTTTTCACTGACCCTGAGTGTCCGGCCCCATGAGACGGTCGTTTTCTCGGCCCCTGGTGGTCCCAGGTCGTTCCCGCTGCACAGATTCATGCGCCAGGGCCTCCTGCAGATAATTCACTTTGGTTTATCGCGCTATCTCTAATAGCACCCGAGATATCACCGGGTATATATTGGATTCTTCCATGACCCCGAATGTCCGGCCCATTAGACGGTGGTTTTCTCGGCCCCCGGTGGTCCGAGGTCGTACCCGCTGCACAGGTTCATGCGCCAGGGCCCCCTGCAGATAATGCACTTCGATTTATTGCGCTATCTGTAATAGCACCCGAGATATCACCAGATATATATTGGATTTTTCCCTGACACTGAGTGTCCGACCCCATGAGACGGTGGTTTTCTCGGCCCCTGGTGGTCCGAGGTCGTTCCCGCTGCACAGAATCATGCGCCAGGGTTTCCTGCAGACAATGCACTTTGATTTATTGCGTTATCTCTAATAGCACCCGAGATATCATCAGATACATCCTGGGTATTTACATGACCTTGGGTGTCCGGCGCCATGTGTCGGTGGTTTTCTCGGCCCCTGGTGGTCCGAGGTCGTTCCCGCTGCACAGAATCATGCGCCAGGGTTTCCTGCAGACAATGCACTTTGATTTATTGCGCTATCTCTAATAGCACCCGAGATATCATCAGATACATCCTGGGTATTTACATGACCTTGGGTGTCCGGCGCCATGTGTCGGTGGTTTTCTCGCCCCCTGGTGGTCCGAGGTCGTTCCCGCTGCACAGCTTCATGCGTCTGGGCTTCCTGCAGACAATGCACTTTGATTTATTGCGCTGTCTGTAATAGCACCCGAGATATCACCAGATATATATTGGATTTTTCACTGACCCTGAGAGTCCTTCCCCATGAGACTGTGGTTTTCTCGGCCCCTGGTGGTCCGAGGTCGTTCCCGCTGCACAGATTCATGCGCCAGGGCCTCCTACAGACAATGCACTTTGATTTATTGCGCTATCTGCAATAGCACCCGAGATATCACCAGATATATATTGGATTTTACCCTGACCCTGAGTGTCCGGCCCCATGAGACGGTCGTTTTCTCGGCCCCTGGTGGTCCGAGGTCGTTCCCGCTGCACAGATTCATGCGCCAGGGCCTCCTGCAGATAATTCACTTTGGTTTATTGCGCTATCTCTAATAGCACCCGAGATATCACCACATATATATTGGATTTTTCACTGACCCTGAGTATCCGGCCCCATGAGACTGCGGTTTTCTCGGCCCCTGGTGGTCCGAGGTCGTTCCCGCTGCACAGATTCATGCGCCAGGGCCTCCTACAGACAATGCACTTTGATTTATTGCGCTATCTGCAATAGCACCCGAGATATCACCAGATATATATTGGATTTTACCCTGACCCTGAGTGTCCGGCCCCATGAGACGGTCGTTGTCTCGGCCCCTGGAGGTCCGAGGACGTTTCCGCTGCAGAGATTCATGCGCCAGGGCCTCCTACAGGTAATGCACTTTGATTTATTGCGCTATCTGTAATAGCACCCGAGATATCACCAGATATATATTGGATTTTTCCCTGACCCTGAGTGTCCGGCCCCATGAGAAGGTGGTTGTCTCGCCCCTGGTGGTCCGAGGTCGTTCCCGCTGCACAGATTCATGCGCCAGGGCCTCCTACAGACAATGCACTTTGATTTATTGCGGTATCTGTAATAGCACCCGAGATATCACCAGATATATATTGGATTTTCCCCTGACCCTGAGTATCCGGCCCCATAAGACGGTGGTTTTCTCGGCCCCTGGTGGTCCGAGGTCGTTGCCGCTGCACAGATTCATGCGCCAGGTCCTCCTGCAGACAATTCACTTTGGTTTATTGTGCTATCTCTAATAGCACCCGACATATCACCAGCTATATATTGGACTTTATCCGACCCTGAGTGTCCGGCCCCATGAGATGGTGGTTTTCTCGGCCCCTGGTGATCCGAGGACGTACCCGCTACACAGATTCATGCGCCAGGGCCTCCTACAGACAATTCTCTTTGATTTATTGCGCTATCTGTAATAGCACCCGAAATATCACCGGATATATATTGGATTTCTCCCAGACCCTGAGTGTCCGGCCCCATGAGACGGTGGTTGTCTCGGCCCCTGGTGGTCCGAGGTCGTTCCCGCTGCATTGATTCATGCGCCAGGGCCTCCTACAGACAATGCACTTTGATTTATTGCGCTATCTGTAATAGCACCCGAGATATCACCAGATATTTATTGGATTTTTCACTGACCCTGAGCGTCCGGCCCCATGAGACGGTCGTTTTCTCGGCCCCTGGTGGTCCGAGGTCATTCCCGCTGCACAGGTTCATGCGCCAGGGTCTCCTACAGACAACGCACTTTGATTTATTGCGCTATCTGTAATAGCACCCGAGATATCACCAGATATATATTGGATTTTTCACTGACCCTGCGAGTACTTCCCCATGAGACGGTGGTTTTCTCGGCCCCTGGTGTTCCGAGGTCGTTCCGCTGCACAGCTTCATGCGCCAGGGCCTCCTACAGACAAGGCACTTTGATTTATTGCGCTATCTCAAATAGCACCCGAGATATCACCAGATATATATTGGATTTTCCCCTGACCCTGAGTGTCCGGCCCCATGAGACTGTGGTTTTCTCGGCCCCTGGTGGTCCGAGGTCGTTCCCGTTGCAGAGATTCATGCGCCAGGGCCTCCTGCAGATAATTCACTTTGATTTATTGCGCTATCTGTAATAGCAGCCGAGATATCACCAGATATATATTGGATTTTTCACTGACCCTGAGTGTCCGGGCCCATGAGACGGTCGTTTTCTCGGCCCCTGGTGGTCCGAGGTCGTTTCCGCTGCACAGATTCATGCGCCAGGGCCTCCTACAGACAATGCACTTTGATTTATTGCGCTATCTGTAATAGCAGCCGAGATATCACCAGATATATATTGGATTTTTCCCTGACCCTGACTGTCCGGCCCCATGAGAAGGTGGTTGTCTCGCCCCTGGTGGTCCGAGGTCGTTCCCGCAGCACAGATTCATGCGCCAGGGACTCCTACAGGTAATGCACTTTGATTTATTGCGCTATCTGTAATAGCACCCGAGATATCAGCAGATATATATTGGATTTTTCACTGACCCTGAGTGTCCGGCCCCATGAGACGGTCGTTTTCTCGGCCCCTGGTGGTCCGAGGTCGTTCCCGCTGCACAGATTCATGCGCCAGGGCCTCCTGCAGATAATTCACTTTGGTTTATTGCGCTATCTCTAATAGCACCCGAGATATCACCAGATATATATTGGATTTTTCCCTGACACTGAGTGTCCGACCCCATGAGACGGTGGTTTTCTCGGCCCCTGGTGGTCCGAGGTCGTTCCCGCTGCACAGAATCATGCGCCAGGGTTTCCTGCAGACAATGCACTTTGATTTATTGCGCTATCTCTAATAGCACCCGAGATATCATCAGATACATCCTGGGTATTTACATGACCTTGGGTGTCCGGCGCCATGTGTCGGTGGTTTTCTCGCCCCCTGGTGGTCCGAGGTCGTTCCCGCTGCACAGCTTCATGCGTCTGGGCTTCCTGCAGACAATGCACTTTGATTTATTGCGCTGTCTGTAATAGCACCCGAGATATCACCAGATATATATTGGATTTTTCACTGACCCTGAGAGTCCTTCCCCATGAGACGGTGGTTTTCTCGGCCCCTGGTGTTCCGAGGTCGTTCCGCTGCACAGCTTCATGCGCCAGGGCCTCTTACAGACAAGGCACTTTGATTTATTGCGCTATCTCAAATAGCAACCGAGATATCACCAGATATATATTGGATTTTCCCCTGACCCTGAGTATCCGGCCCCATGAGACTGTGGTTTTCTCGGCCCCTGGTGGTCCGAGGTCGTTCCCGTTGCAGAGATACATGCGCCAGGGCCTCCTACAGACAATGCACTTTGATTTCTTGCGCTATCTGTAATAGCACCCGAGATATCACCAGATATATATTGGATTTTCCCCTGACCGTGAGTGTCCGGCCCCATGAGACTGTGGTTTTCTCGGCCCCTGGTCGTCCGAGGTCGTTCCCGCTGCACAGATTCATGCGCCAGGGCCTCCTACAGACAATGCACTTTGATTTATTGCGCTGTCTGTAATAGCACCCGAGATATCACCAGATATATATTGGATTTTCCCCTGACCGTGAGTGTCCGGCCCCATGAGACTGTGGTTTTCTCGGCCCCTGATCGTCCGAGGTCGTTCCCGCTGCACAGATTCATGCGCCAGGGCCTCCTACAGACAATGCACTTTGATTTATTGCGCTATCTGTAATAGCACCCGAGATATCACCAGATCTATACTGAATTTTCCCCTGACCCTGAGTGTCCGGCCCCATGAGACGGTGGTTTTCTCGGCCCCTGGTGTTCCGAGGTCGTTCCCGCTGCACAGATTCATGCGCCAGGGCCTCCTACAGAGAATGAACTTTGATTTATTGCGCTATCTGTAATAGCACCCGAGATATCAGCAGATATATATTGGATTTTTCACTGACCCTGAGTGTCCGGCCCCATGAGGCGGTCGTTTTCTCGGCCCTTGGTGGTCCGAGGTCGTTCCCGCTGCACAGATTCATGCGCCAGGGCCTCCTGCAGATAATTCACTTTGGTTTATTGCGCTATCTGTAATAGCACCCGAGATATCACCAGATATATATTGGATTTTACCCTGACCCTGAGTGTCCGGCCCCATGAGACTGTGGTTTTTTCGGCCCCTGGTGGTCCGAGGTCGTTCCCGCTGCACTGATTCATGCGCCAGGGCCTCCTACAGACAATGCACTTTGATTTATTGCGCTATCTGTAATAGCACCCGAGATATCAGCAGATATATATTGGATTTTTCACTGACCCTGAGAGTCCGGCCCCATGAGACGGTGGTTTTCTCGGCCCCTGGTGGTCCGAGGTCGTTGCCGCTGCAGAGATTCATGCGCCAGGACCTCCTGCAGATAATTCACTTTGGTTTGATGCGCTATCTCTAACAGCACCCCAGATATCACCAGATATATATTGGATTTTCCCCTGACCCTGACAGTCCGGCCGCATGAGACGCTGATTTTCTCGGCCCTTGGAGGTCCGAGGTCGTTTCCGCTGCACAGAATCATGCGACAGGGCTTCCTGCAGACAATGCACTTTGATTTATTGCGCTATCTCTAATAGCACCCGACATATCACCAGCTATATATTGGACTTTATCCGACCCTGAGTGTCCGGCCCCATGAGATGGTGGTTTTCTTGGCCCCTGGTGATCCGAGGACGTACCCGCTACACAGATTCATGCGCCAGGGCCTCCTACAGACAATTCTCTTTGATTTATTGCGCTATCTGTAATAGCACCCGAGATATCACCAGATATATATTGGATTTCTCCCAGACCCTGAGTGTCCGGCCCCATGAGACGGTGGTTGTCTCGGCCCCTGGTGGTCCGAGGTCGTTCCCGCTGCACAGATTCATGCGCCAGGGCCTCCTACAGACAATGCACTTTGATTTATTGCGCTATCTGTAATAGCACCCGAGATATCACCAGATATTTATTGGATTTTTCACTGACCCTGAGCGTCCGGCCCCATGAGACGGTCGTTTTCTCGGCCCCTGGTGGTCCGAGGTCATTCCCGCTGCACAGTTTCATGCGCCAGGGTCTCCTACAGACAACGCACTTTGATTTATTGCGCTATCTCTAATAGCACCCGAGATATCACCAGATATATATTGGATTTTCCCCTGACCCTGTGTGTCCGGCCCCATGAGACTGTGGTTTTCTCGGCCCCTGGTGGTCCGAGGTCGTTCCCGCTGCACAGATTCATGCGTCAGGGCCTCCTGCAGACAATGCACTTTGATTTATCGCGCTATCTGTAATAGCACCCGAGATATGACCAGATATATATTGGATTTTACCCTAACCCTGAGTGTCCGGCCCCATGAGACGGTCGTTTTCTCGGCCCCTGGTGGTCCCAGGTCGTTCCCGCTGCACAGATTCATGCGCCAGGGCCTCCTACAGACAATGCACTTTGATTTATTGCGCTATCTGTAATAGCACCCGAGATATGACCAGATATATATTGGATTTTACCCTAACCCTGAGTGTCCGGCCCCATGTGACGGTCGTTGTCTCGGCAGCTGGAGGTCTGAGGACGTTCCCGCTGCACAGATTCATGCGCCAGGGCCTCCTACAGACAATGAACTTTGATTTATTGCGCTATCTGTAATAGCACCCGAGATATCAGCAGATATATATTGGATTTTTCAGTGACCCTGAGTGTCCGGCCCCATGAGACGGTCGTTTTCTCGGCCCCTGGTGGTCCGAGGACGTTCCCGCTGCACAGATTCATGCGCCATGGCCTCCTACAGACAATGCGCGTTGGTTTAATGCGCTATGTGTAATAGCACCCGAGATATCACCAGATATATATTGGATTTTTGCCTGACCCTGAGTTCTCGGCCCCATGAGACTGTGGTTTTCTCGGCCCTGGTGGTCCGAGGTCGTTCCCGCTGCACAGATTCATGCGTCAGGGCCTCCTGCAGACAATGCACTTTGATTTATCGCGCTATCTCTAATGGTACCCGATATATCACCAGATATATAATGGATTTTTCCCTGACCCTGAGTGTCCGGCCCCATGAGACTGTGGTTTTCTCGGCCCCTGGTGGTCCGATGTCGTTCCCGTTGCACACATTCATGCGCCAGGGCCTCCTGCAGATAATTCACTTTGGTTTATTGCGCTATCTCTAATAGCACCCGAGATATCACCAGATATATATTGGATTTTACCCTGACCCTGAGTGTCCGGCCCCATGAGACGGTGGTTGTCTCGGCCCCTGGTGGTCCGAGGTCGTTCCCGCTGCACAGGTTCATGCGCCAGTGTCTCCTACAGACAATGCACTTTGATCTATTGCGCTATCTCTAATAGCACCCGAGATATCACCAGATATATATTGGATTTTCCCCTGACCCTGAGTGTCCGGCCCCATGAGACTGTGGTTTTCTCGGCCCCTGGTGGTCCGAGGTCGTTCCCGTTGCACAGATTCATGCGCCAGTGCCTCCTGCAGATAATTCACTTTGGTTTATTGCGCTATCTCTAATAGCACCCGAGATATCACCCGATATATGTTGGATTTTCCCGTGACCCTGAGTGTCCGGCCCCATGAGACTGTTGTTTTCTCGGCCCCTGGTCGTTCGAGGTCGTTCCCGCTGCACAGATTCATGCGCCAGGGCCTTCTACTGACAATGCACTTTGATTTATTGCGCTATCTGTAATAGCACCCGAGATATCACCAGATATATATTGGATTTTACCCTGACCCTGAGTATCCGGCCCCATGAGACTGTGGTTTTTTCGGCCCCTGGTGGTCCGAGGTCGTTCCCGCTGCACAGATTCATGCGCCAGGGCCTCCTACAGACAATGCACTTTGATTAATTGCGCTATCTGTAATAGCACCCGAGATATCACCAGATATATATTGGATTTTACCCTGACCCTGAGTGACCGGCCCCATGAGACGGTGGTTGTCTCGGCCCCTGGAGGTCCGAGGACGTTCCCGCTGCACAGATTCATGCGCCAAGGCCTCCTGCAGATAATTCACTTCGGTTTATTGCGCTATCTCTAATAGCACCCGAGATATCACCAGATATATACTGGATTTTCCCCTGACCCTGATTGTCCGGCCCCATGAGACTGTGGTTTTCTCGGCCCCTGGTGGTGGGAGGTCGTTACCGCTGCACAGACTCATGCGCTAGGCCCTCCTACAGATAAGGCACTTTGATTTATTGCGCTATCTGTAATAGCACCCGAGATATCGCCAGATATATATTATATTTTTCCCCGACCCTGAGCGTCCGGCCCCATGAGACGGTGGTTTTCTCGGCCCCTGGTGGTCCGAGGTCGTTCCCGCTGCACAGATGCATGCGCCAGGGCCTCCTGCAGATAATTCACTTTGATTTATCGCGCTATCTCTAATAGCACCCGAGATATCACCAGATATATATTGGATTTTTCCTCGACCCTGAGTGTCCGGCCCCATGAGACGGTGGTTTTCTCGGCCTCTTGTGGTCAGAGGTCGTTCCCGCTGCACAGATTCATGCGCCAGGGCCTCCTACAGACAATGCACTTTGGTTTATTACGCTATCTCTAATAGCACCCGAGATATCACCAGATACATATTGGATTTTCCCCTGACCCTGAGTATCCGGCCCCATGAGACTGTGGTTTTCTCGGCCCCTGGTGGTCCGAGGTCGTTCCCGCTGCACAGATTCATGCGCCAGGGCCTCCTACAGACAATGCACTTCGATTTATTGCGCTATCTGTAATAGCACCCGAGATATCACGGGATATATACTGGATTTTCCTCTGTCCCTGAGTGTCCGGCCCCATGAGACAGTCGTTTTCTCGGCCCATGGTGGTCCGAGGTCGTTCCCGCTGCACAGATTCATGTGCCAGGGCCTCCTACAGACAATGCACTTTGATTTATTGCGCTATCTGTAATAGCACCCGAGATATCACCAGATATATATTGGATTTTCCCCTGACCCTGAGTGTCCGGCCCCATGAGACTGTGGTTGTCACGGCCCCTGGAGGTCCGAGGACGTTCCCGCTGCACAGATTCATGCGCCAGCGCCTCCTGCAGATAATTCACTTTGGTTTATTGCGCTATCTCTAATAGCACCCGAGATATCACCAGATATATACTGGATTTTCCCCTGACCCTGAGTGTCCGGCCCCATGAGACTGTGGTTTTCTCGGCCCCTGGAGGTCCGAGGTCGTTCCCGCTGCACAGATTCATGCGCCAGGGCCTCCTACAGACAATGCACTTTGATTTATTGCGCTATCTGACATAGCAGCCGAGATATCACCAGATATATATTGGATTTTTCACTGACCCTGAGTGTCCGGCCCCATGAGACGGTGGTTTTATCGGCCCCTCGTGGTCCGAGGTCGTTCCCGCTGCACAGATTCATGCGTCAGGGCCTCCTGCAGACAATGCACTTTGATTTATCGAGCTATCTCTAATGGCACCCGATATATCACCAGATATATAATGTATTTTTCCCTGACCCTGAGTGTTCGGCCACATGAGACTGTGGTTTTCTCGGCCCCTGGTGGCCCGAGGTCGTTCCCGCTGCACAGATTCATGCGCCAGGGTCTCCTACAGACAATGCACATTGATTTATTGCGCTATCTGTAATAGTACCCGAGATATCACCAGATATATATTGGATTTTCCCCTGACCCTGAGTGTCCGGCCCCATGAGACTGTGGTTTTCAGGGCCCCTGGTCGTCCGAGGTCGTTCCCGCTGCACAGATTCATGCGCCGGGGCCTCCTACAGACAATGCACTTTGATTTATTGCGCTATCTGTAATAGCACCCGAGATATCACCAGATATATATTGGATTTTACCATGACCATGAGTGTCCGGCCCCATGAGACTGTGGTTTTCTCGGCCCCTGGTGGTCCGAGGTCGTTCCCGCTGCACAGATTGATGCGCCAGGGCCTCCTACAGACAATGCACTTTGATTTATTGCGCTATCTGTAATAGCACCCGAGATATCACCAGATATATATTGGATTTTTCACTGACCCTGAGTGTCCGGCCCCATGAGACGGTCGTTTTCTCGGCCCCTGGTGGTCCGAGGTCGTTCCCGCTGCACAGATTCATGCGCCAGGGCCTCCTGCAGATAATTCACTTTGGTTTATTGCGCTATCTCTATTAGCACCCGAGATATCACCAGATATATATTGGATTTTTACTCGACCCTGAGAGTCCGGCCCCATGAGACGGTGGTTTTCTTGGCCCCTTGTGGTCAGAGGTCGCTCCCGCTGCACAGATTCATGCGCCAGGGCCTCCTACAGACAATGCAGTTTGGTTTATTGCGCTATCTCTAATAGCACCCGAGATATCACCAGATATATAGTGGATTTTCGCCAGACCCTGAGTGTCCGTCCCCATGAGACGGTGGTTTTCTCGGCCCCTGGTGGTCCGAGGTCGTTCCCGCTGCACAGATTCATGCGCCAGGACCTCCTACAGACTGTGTACTTTGATTTATTGTACTATCTGTAATAGCACCCGAGATATCACCAGATATATATTGGATTTTTCCCTAACCCTGAGTGTCCAGCCCCATGAGACTGTGGCTTTCTCGGCCCCTGGTTGTCCGAGGTCGTTCCCGCTGCACAGATGCATGCGCCAGGGCCTACTGCAGATAATTCACTTTGGTTTATTGCGCTATCTCTAATAGCACCCGAGATATCACCAGATATATATTGGATTTTCCCCTGACCCTGAGTGTCCGGCCCCATGAGACTGTGGTTTTTTCGGCCCCTGGTGGTCCGAGGTCGTTCCCGCTGCACAGATTCATGCGCCAGGGCCTCCTACAGACAATGCAAATTGATTTATTGCGCTATCTGTAATAGCACCCGAGATATCACCAGATATATATTGGATTTTACCCTGACCCTGAGTGTCCGGCCCCATGAGACGGTGGTTGTCTCGGCCCCTGGAGGTCCGAGGACGTTCCCGCTGCACAGATTCATGCGCCAGGGCCTCCTGCAGTTAATTCACTTTGGTTTATTGCGCTATCTATAATAGCACCCGAAATATCACCAGATATATGCTGGATTTTCACATGACCTTGAGTGACGGATTCCGAATATCTGTAATTTTCTCGGCCCCTGGTGGTTCGAGGTCGTTCCTGCTGCACAGACTCATTCGCCTGTGCCTCCTACAGACAATGCACTTTGATTTATCGCGCTATCTGTAATAGCACCCGAGATATCACCAGATATATATTGGATTTTTCCCCGACCCTGAGTCTCCGCCCCATGTGTCGGTGGTTTTCTCGGCCCCTGGTGGTCCGAGGTCGATCCCGCTGCACAGATTCATGCGCTAGGCCCTCCTACAGATAAGGCACTTTGATTTATTGCGCTATCTGTAATAGCACCCGAGATATCGCCAGATATATATTTGATTTTTCCCTAACCCTGAGTGTCCAGCCCCATGAGACTGTGGCTTTCTCGGCCCCTGGTTGTCCGAGGTCGTTCCCGCTGCACAGATGCATGCGCCAGGGCCTACTGCAGATAATTCACTTTGGTTTATTGCGCTATCTCTAATAGCACCCGAGATATCACCAGATATATATTGGATTTTCCCCTGACCCTGAGTGTCCGGCCCCATGAGACTGTGGTTTTCTCGGCCCCTGGTGGTCCGAGGTCGTTCCCGCTGCACAGATTCATGAGCCAGGGCCTCCTACAGACAATGCACTTTGATTTATTGCGCTATCTGTAATAGCACCCGAGATATCACCAGATATATACTGGATTTTCCCCTGTCCCTGAGTGTCCGGCCCCATGAGACAGTCGTTTTCTCGGCCCATGGTGGTCCGAGGTCGTTCCCGCTGCACAGATTCATGTGCCAGGGCCTCCTACAGACAATGCACTTTGATGTATTGCGCTATCTGTAATAGCACCCGAGATATCACCAGATATATATTGGATTTTACCCTGACCATGAGTGTCCGGCCCCATGAGACTGTGGTTTTTTCGGCCCCTGATGGTCCGAGGTCGTTCCCGCTGCACAGATTCATGCGCCAGGGCCTCCTACAGACAATGCACTTTGATTTATTGCGCTATCTGTAATAGCACCCGAGATATCACCAGATATATATTGGATTTTACCCTGACCCTGAGTGTCCGGCCCCATGAAACGGTGGTTGTCTCGGCCCCTGGAGGTCCGAGGACGTTCCCGCTGCACAGATTCATGCGCCAGGGCCTCCTGCAGTTAATTCACTTTGGTTTATTGCGCTATCTATAATAGCACCCGAAATATCACCAGATATATGCTGGATTTTCACATGACCTTGAGTGACGGATTCCGAATATCTGTAATTTTCTCGGCCCCTGGTGGTTCGAGGTCGTTCCTGCTGCACAGACTCATTCGCCTGTGCCTCCTACAGACAATGCACTTTGATTTATCGCGCTATCTGTAATAGCACCCGAGATATCACCAGATATATATTGGATTTTTCCCCGACCCTGAGTCTCCGCCCCATGTGTCGGTGGTTTTCTCGGCCCCTGGTGGTCCGAGGTCGATCCCGCTGCACAGATTCATGCGCTAGGCCCTCCTACAGATAAGGCACTTTGATTTATTGCGCTATCTGTAATAGCACCCGAGATATCGCCAGATATATATTTGATTTTTCCCTAACCCTGAGTGTCCAGCCCCATGAGACTGTGGCTTTCTCGGCCCCTGGTTGTCCGAGGTCGTTCCCGCTGCACAGATGCATGCGCCAGGGCCTACTGCAGATAATTCACTTTGGTTTATTGCGCTATCTCTAATAGCACCCGAGATATCACCAGATATATATTGGATTTTCCCCTGACCCTGAGTGTCCGGCCCCATGAGACTGTGGTTTTCTCGGCCCCTGGTGGTCCGAGGTCGTTCCCGCTGCACAGATTCATGAGCCAGGGCCTCCTACAGACAATGCACTTTGATTTATTGCGCTATCTGTAATAGCACCCGAGATATCACCAGATATATACTGGATTTTCCCCTGTCCCTGAGTGTCCGGCCCCATGAGACAGTCGTTTTCTCGGCCCATGGTGGTCCGAGGTCGTTCCCGCTGCACAGATTCATGTGCCAGGGCCTCCTACAGACAATGCACTTTGATGTATTGCGCTATCTGTAATAGCACCCGAGATATCACCAGATATGTATTGGATTTTACCCTGACCATGAGTGTCCGGCCCCATGAGACTGTGGTTTTTTCGGCCCCTGATGGTCCGAGGTCGTTCCCGCTGCACAGATTCATGCGCCAGGGCCTCCTACAGACAATGCACTTTGATTTATTGCGCTATCTGTAATAGCACCCGAGATATCACCAGATATATATTGGATTTTCCCCTGACCCTGAGTGTCCGGCCCCATGAGACTGTGGTTGTCTCGGCCCCTGGAGGTCCGAGGACGTTCCCGCTGCACAGATTCATGCGCCAGCGCCTCCTGCAGATAATTCACTTTGGTTTATTGCGCTATCTCTAATAGCACCCGAGATATCACCAGATATATACTGGATTTTTCACTGACCCTGAGTGTCCGGCCCCATGAGACGGTCGTTTTCTCAGCCCCTGGTGGCCCGAGGTCGTTCCCGCTGCACAGATTCATGCGCCAGGGCCTCCTGCAGATAATTCACTTTGGTTTATTGCGCTATCTCTAATAGCACCCGAGATATCACCAGATATATATTGGATTTTTCCCTGACCCTGAGTGTCCGGCCCCATGAGACGATGGTTTTATCGGCCCATGGTGGTCCGAGGTCGTTCCCGCTGCACAGATTCATGCGTCAGGGCCTCCTGCAGACAATGCACTTTGATTTATCGAGCTATCTCTAATGGCACCCGATATATCACCAGATATATAATGGATTTTTCCCTGACCCTGAGTGTCCGGCCACATGAGACTGTGGTTTTCTCGGCCCCTGGTGGCCCGAGGTCGTTCCCGCTGCACAGATTCATGCGCCGGGGCCTCCTACAGACAATGCACTTTGATTTATTGCGCTATCTGTAATAGCACCCGAGATATCACCAGATATATATTGGATTTTACCCTGACCATGAGTGTCCGGCCCCATGAGACTGTGGTTTTTTCGGCCCCTGGTGGTCCGAGGTCGTTCCCGCTGCACAGATTCATGCGCCAGGGCCTCCTGCAGATAATTCACTTTGGTTTATTGCGCTATCTCTAATAGCACCCGAGATATCACCAGATATATACTGGATTTTCCCCTGACCCTGAGTGTCCGGCCCCATGAGACTGTGGTTTTCTCGGCCGCTGGTGGTCCGAGGTCGTTCCCGCTGCACAGATTCATGCGCCACGGCCTCCTACAGACAATGCACTTTGATTTATTGCGCTATCTGTAATAGCACCCGAGATATCACCAGATATATATTGGATTTTCCCCTGACCCTGAGTGTCCGGCCCCATGAGACTGTGGTTGTCACGGCCCCTGGAGGTCCGAGGACGTTCCCGCTGCACAGATTCATGCGCCAGCGCCTCCTGCAGATAATTCACTTTGGTTTATTGCGCTATCTCTAATAGCACCCGAGATATCACCAGATATATACTGGATTTTCCCCTGACCCTGAGTGTCCGGCCCCATGAGACTGTGGTTTTCTCGGCCCCTGGAGGTCCGAGGTCGTTCCCGCTGCACAGATTCATGCGCCAGGGCCTCCTACAGACAATGCACTTTGATTTATTGCGCTATCTGACATAGCAGCCGAGATATCACCAGATATATATTGGATTTTTCACTGACCCTGAGTGTCCGGCCCCATGAGACGGTGGTTTTATCGGCCCCTCGTGGTCCGAGGTCGTTCCCGCTGCACAGATTCATGCGTCAGGGCCTCCTGCAGACAATGCACTTTGATTTATCGAGCTATCTCTAATGGCACCCGATATATCACCAGATATATAATGTATTTTTCCCTGACCCTGAGTGTTCGGCCACATGAGACTGTGGTTTTCTCGGCCCCTGGTGGCCCGAGGTCGTTCCCGCTGCACAGATTCATGCGCCAGGGTCTCCTACAGACAATGCACATTGATTTATTGCGCTATCTGTAATAGTACCCGAGATATCACCAGATATATATTGGATTTTCCCCTGACCCTGAGTGTCCGGCCCCATGAGACTGTGGTTTTCAGGGCCCCTGGTCGTCCGAGGTCGTTCCCGCTGCACAGATTCATGCGCCGGGGCCTCCTACAGACAATGCACTTTGATTTATTGCGCTATCTGTAATAGCACCCGAGATATCACCAGATATATATTGGATTTTACCATGACCATGAGTGTCCGGCCCCATGAGACTGTGGTTTTCTCGGCCCCTGGTGGTCCGAGGTCGTTCCCGCTGCACAGATTGATGCGCCAGGGCCTCCTACAGACAATGCACTTTGATTTATTGCGCTATCTGTAATAGCACCCGAGATATCACCAGATATATATTGGATTTTTCACTGACCCTGAGTGTCCGGCCCCATGAGACGGTCGTTTTCTCGGCCCCTGGTGGTCCGAGGTCGTTCCCGCTGCACAGATTCATGCGCCAGGGCCTCCTGCAGATAATTCACTTTGGTTTATTGCGCTATCTCTATTAGCACCCGAGATATCACCAGATATATATTGGATTTTTACTCGACCCTGAGAGTCCGGCCCCATGAGACGGTGGTTTTCTTGGCCCCTTGTGGTCAGAGGTCGCTCCCGCTGCACAGATTCATGCGCCAGGGCCTCCTACAGACAATGCAGTTTGGTTTATTGCGCTATCTCTAATAGCACCCGAGATATCACCAGATATATAGTGGATTTTCGCCAGACCCTGAGTGTCCGTCCCCATGAGACGGTGGTTTTCTCGGCCCCTGGTGGTCCGAGGTCGTTCCCGCTGCACAGATTCATGCGCCAGGACCTCCTACAGACTGTGTACTTTGATTTATTGTACTATCTGTAATAGCACCCGAGATATCACCAGATATATATTGGATTTTTCCCTAACCCTGAGTGTCCAGCCCCATGAGACTGTGGCTTTCTCGGCCCCTGGTTGTCCGAGGTCGTTCCCGCTGCACAGATGCATGCGCCAGGGCCTACTGCAGATAATTCACTTTGGTTTATTGCGCTATCTCTAATAGCACCCGAGATATCACCAGATATATATTGGATTTTCCCCTGACCCTGAGTGTCCGGCCCCATGAGACTGTGGTTTTTTCGGCCCCTGGTGGTCCGAGGTCGTTCCCGCTGCACAGATTCATGCGCCAGGGCCTCCTACAGACAATGCAAATTGATTTATTGCGCTATCCGTAATAGCACCCGAGATATCACCAGATATATATTGGATTTTACCCTGACCCTGAGTGTCCGGCCCCATGAGACGGTGGTTGTCTCGGCCCCTGGAGGTCCGAGGACGTTCCCGCTGCACAGATTCATGCGCCAGGGCCTCCTGCAGTTAATTCACTTTGGTTTATTGCGCTATCTATAATAGCACCCGAAATATCACCAGATATATGCTGGATTTTCACATGACCTTGAGTGACGGATTCCGAATATCTGTAATTTTCTCGGCCCCTGGTGGTTCGAGGTCGTTCCTGCTGCACAGACTCATTCGCCTGTGCCTCCTACAGACAATGCACTTTGATTTATCGCGCTATCTGTAATAGCACCCGAGATATCACCAGATATATATTGGATTTTTCCCCGACCCTGAGTCTCCGCCCCATGTGTCGGTGGTTTTCTCGGCCCCTGGTGGTCCGAGGTCGATCCCGCTGCACAGATTCATGCGCTAGGCCCTCCTACAGATAAGGCACTTTGATTTATTGCGCTATCTGTAATAGCACCCGAGATATCGCCAGATATATATTTGATTTTTCCCTAACCCTGAGTGTCCAGCCCCATGAGACTGTGGCTTTCTCGGCCCCTGGTTGTCCGAGGTCGTTCCCGCTGCACAGATGCATGCGCCAGGGCCTACTGCAGATAATTCACTTTGGTTTATTGCGCTATCTCTAATAGCACCCGAGATATCACCAGATATATATTGGATTTTCCCCTGACCCTGAGTGTCCGGCCCCATGAGACTGTGGTTTT
Source organism: Nomia melanderi (assembly GCF_051020985.1). Lineage (NCBI taxonomy): Eukaryota > Metazoa > Arthropoda > Insecta > Hymenoptera > Halictidae > Nomia > Nomia melanderi. The sequence continues at coordinate 8,223,352 of NW_027475130.1, forward strand.
CTCGGCCCCTGGTGGTCCGAGGTCGTTCCCGCTGCACAGATTCATGAGCCAGGGCCTCCTACAGACAATGCACTTTGATTTATTGCGCTATCTGTAATAGCACCCGAGATATCACCAGATATATACTGGATTTTCCCCTGTCCCTGAGTGTCCGGCCCCATGAGACAGTCGTTTTCTCGGCCCATGGTGGTCCGAGGTCGTTCCCGCTGCACAGATTCATGTGCCAGGGCCTCCTACAGACAATGCACTTTGATGTATTGCGCTATCTGTAATAGCACCCGAGATATCACCAGATATATATTGGATTTTACCCTGACCATGAGTGTCCGGCCCCATGAGACTGTGGTTTTTTCGGCCCCTGATGGTCCGAGGTCGTTCCCGCTGCACAGATTCATGCGCCAGGGCCTCCTACAGACAATGCACTTTGATTTATTGCGCTATCTGTAATAGCACCCGAGATATCACCAGATATATATTGGATTTTCCCCTGACCCTGAGTGTCCGGCCCCATGAGACTGTGGTTGTCTCGGCCCCTGGAGGTCCGAGGACGTTCCCGCTGCACAGATTCATGCGCCAGCGCCTCCTGCAGATAATTCACTTTGGTTTATTGCGCTATCTCTAATAGCACCCGAGATATCACCAGATATATACTGGATTTTTCACTGACCCTGAGTGTCCGGCCCCATGAGACGGTCGTTTTCTCAGCCCCTGGTGGCCCGAGGTCGTTCCCGCTGCACAGATTCATGCGCCAGGGCCTCCTGCAGATAATTCACTTTGGTTTATTGCGCTATCTCTAATAGCACCCGAGATATCACCAGATATATATTGGATTTTTCCCTGACCCTGAGTGTCCGGCCCCATGAGACGATGGTTTTATCGGCCCATGGTGGTCCGAGGTCGTTCCCGCTGCACAGATTCATGCGTCAGGGCCTCCTGCAGACAATGCACTTTGATTTATCGAGCTATCTCTAATGGCACCCGATATATCACCAGATATATAATGGATTTTTCCCTGACCCTGAGTGTCCGGCCACATGAGACTGTGGTTTTCTCGGCCCCTGGTGGCCCGAGGTCGTTCCCGCTGCACAGATTCATGCGCCGGGGCCTCCTACAGACAATGCACTTTGATTTATTGCGCTATCTGTAATAGCACCCGAGATATCACCAGATATATATTGGATTTTACCCTGACCATGAGTGTCCGGCCCCATGAGACTGTGGTTTTTTCGGCCCCTGGTGGTCCGAGGTCGTTCCCGCTGCACAGATTCATGCGCCAGGGCCTCCTGCAGATAATTCACTTTGGTTTATTGCGCTATCTCTAATAGCACCCGAGATATCACCAGATATATACTGGATTTTCCCCTGACCCTGAGTGTCCGGCCCCATGAGACTGTGGTTTTCTCGGCCGCTGGTGGTCCGAGGTCGTTCCCGCTGCACAGATTCATGCGCCAGGGCCTCCTACAGACAATGCACTTTGATTTATTGCGCTATCTGTAATAGCACCCGAGATATCACCAGATATATATTGGATTTTTCACTGACCCTGAGTGTCCGGCCCCATGAGACGGTCGTTTTCTCGGCCCCTGGTGGTCCGAGGTCGTTCCCGCTGCACAGATTCATGCGCCAGGGCCTCCTGCAGATAATTCACTTTGGTTTATTGCGCTATCTCTATTAGCACCCGAGATATCACCAGATATATATTGGATTTTTCCTCGACCCTGAGTGTCCGGCCCCATGAGACGGTGGTTTTCTCGGCCCCTTGTGGTCAGAGGTCGCTCCCGCTGCACAGATTCATGCGCCAGGGCCTCCTACAGACAATGCACTTTGGTTTATTGCGCTATCTCTAATAGCACCCGAGATAACACCAGATATATATTGGATTTTCCCCTGACCCTGAGTGTCCGGCCCCATGAGACTGTGGTTTTCTCGGCCCCTGGTGGTCCGAGGTCGTTCCCGCTGCACAGATTCATGCGCCAGGGCCTCCTGCAGATAATTCACTTTGATTTATTGCGCTATCTGTAATAGCACCCGAGATATCACCAGATATATATTGGATTTTTCACTGACCCTGAGTGTCCGGCCCCATGAGACGGTCGTTTTCTCGGCCCCTGGTGTTCCGAGGTCGTTCCCGCTGCACAGATGCATGCGGCAGGGCCTCCTGCAGATAATTCACTTTGGTTTATTGCGCTATCTCTAATAGCACCCGAGATATCACCAGATATATATTGGATTTTCCCCTGACCCTGAGTGTCCGGCCCCATTAGACTGTGGTTTTCTCGGCCCCTGGTGGTCCGAGGTCGTTCCCGCTGCCCAGATTCATGCGCCAGGGCCTCCTGCAGATAATTCACTTTGGTTTATTGCGCTGTATCTAATAGCACCCGAGATATCACCAGATATATATTGGATTTTCCCCTGACCCTGAGTGTCCGGCCCCATGAGACTGTGGTTTTCTCGGCCCCTGGTGGTCCGAGGTCTTTCCCGCTGCCCAGATACATGCGCCAGGGCCTCCTGCAGATAATTCACTTTGATTTATTGCGCTATCTGTAATAGCACCCGACATATCACCAGATATATATAGCATTTTTCCCTGACCCTGAGTGTCCGGCCCCATGAGACGGTGGTTTTCTCGGCCCCTGGTGGTCCGAGGTTGTTCCCGCTGCAGAGATTCATGCGCCAGGGCCTCCTACAGACAATGCACTTTGATTTATTGCTCTATCTGTAATAGCACCCGAGATATCACCAGATATATATTGCATTTTTCCCTGACCCTGAGTGTCCGGCCCCATGAGACGGTGGTTTTCTCGGCCCCTGGTTGTCCGAGGTCGTTCCCGCTGCACAGATGCATGGGCCAGGGCCTCCTGCAGATAATTCACTTTGGTTTATTGCTCTATCTGTAATAGCACCCGAGATATCGCCAGATATATATTGGATTTTCCCCTGACCCTGAGTGTCCGGCCCCATGAGACGGTGGTTGTCTCGGCCCCTGGTGGTCCGAGGTCGTTCCCGCTGCACAGATTCATGCGCCAGGGCCTCCTACAGACAATGCACTTTGATTTATTGTGCTATCTGTAATATAACCCGAGATATCACCAGATATATATTGGATTTTCCCCTGACCCTGAGTGTCCGGCCCCATGAGACGGTGGTTGTCTCGGCCCCGGGTGGTCCTAGGTCGTTCCCGCTGCACAGATTCGTGCGCCAGGGCCTCCTACAGCCAATGCACTTTGATTTATTGCGCTATCTGTAATAGCACCCGAGATATCACCAGATCTATATTGGATTTTCCCCTGACCCTGAGTATCCGGCCCCATGAGACTGTGGTTTTTTCGGCCCCTGGTGGTCCGAGGTCGTTCCCGCTGCACAGATTCATGCGCCAGGGCCTTCTACAGACAATGCACTTTCATTTATTGCGTTATCTGTAATAGCACCCGAGATATCACCAGATATATATTGGATTTTACCCTGACCCTGAGTGTCCGGCCCCATGAGACGGTGGTTGTCTCGGCCCCTGGTGGTCCGAGGTCGTTCCCGCTGCACAGATTCATGCGCCAGGGCCTCCTACAGACAATGCACTTCGATTTATTGCGCTATCTGTAATAGCACCCGAGATATCACGGGATATATACTGGATTTTCCTCTGTCCCTGAGTGTCCGGCCCCATGAGACAGTCGTTTTCTCGGCCCATGGTGGTCCGAGGTCGTTCCCGCTGCACAGATTCATGTGCCAGGGCCTCCTACAGACAATGCACTTTGATTTATTGCGCTATCTGTAATAGCACCCGAGATATCACCAGATATATATTGGATTTTACCCTGACCATGAGTGTCCGGCCCCATGATACTGTGGTTTTTTCGGCCCCTGATGGTCCGAGGTCGTTCCCGCTGCACAGATTCATGCGCCAGGGCCTCCTACAGACAATGCACTTTGATTTATTGCGCTATCTGTAATAGCACCCGAGATATCACCAGATATATATTGGATTTTCCCCTGACCCTGAGTGTCCGGCCCCATGAGACTGTGGTTGTCACGGCCCCTGGAAGTCCGAGGACGTTCCCGCTGCACAGATTCATGCGCCAGCGCCTCCTGCAGATAATTCAGTTTGGTTTATTGCGCTATCTCTAATAGCACCCGAGATATCACCAGATATATACTGGATTTTCCCCTGACCCTGAGTGTCCGGCCCCATGAGACTGTGGTTTTCTCGGCCCCTGGAGGTCCGAGGTCGTTCCCGCTGCACAGATTCATGCGCCAGGGCCTCCTACAGACAATGCACTTTGATTTATTGCGCTATCTGACATAGCAGCCGAGATATCACCAGATATATATTGGATTTTTCACTGACCCTGAGTATCCGGCCCCATGAGACTGTGGTTTTCTCGGCCCCTGGTGGTCCGAGGTCGTTCCCGCTGCACAGATTCATGCGTCAGGGCCTCCTGCAGACAATGCACTTTGATTTATCGAGCTATCTCTAATGGCACCCGATATATCACCAGATATATAATGTATTTTTCCCTGACCCTGAGTGTCCGGCCACATGAGACTGTGGTTTTCTCGGCCCCTGGTGGCCCGAGGTCGTTCCCGCTGCACAGATTCATGCGCCAGGGTCTCCTACAGACAATGCACATTGATTTATTGCGCTATCTGTAATAGCACCCGAGATATCACCAGATATATATTGGATTTTTACTCGACCCTGAGTGTCCGGCCCCATGAGACGGTGGTTTTCTTGGCCCCTTGTGGTCAGAGGTCGCTCCCGCTGCACAGATTCATGCGCCAGGGCCTCCTACAGACAATGCAGTTTGGTTTATTGCGCTATCTCTAATAGCACCCGAGATATCACCAGATATATAGTGGATTTTCGCCAGACCCTGAGTGTCCGTCCCCATGAGACGGTGGTTTTCTCGGCCCCTGGTGGTCCGAGGTCGTTCCCGCTGCACAGATTCATGCGCCAGGACCTCCTACAGACTGTGTACTTTGATTTATTGTACTATCTGTAATAGCACCCGAGATATCACCAGATATATATTGGATTTTTCCCTAACCCTGAGTGTCCAGCCCCATGAGACTGTGGCTTTCTCGGCCCCTGGTTGTCCGAGGTCGTTCCCGCTGCACAGATTCATGCGCCAGGGCCTCCTGCAGTTAATTCACTTTGGTTTATTGCGCTATCTATAATAGCACCCGAAATATCACCAGATATATGCTGGATTTTCACATGACCTTGGGTGACGGATTCCGAATATCTGTAATTTTCTCGGCCCCTGGTGGTTCGAGGTCGTTCCTGCTGCACAGACTCATTCGCCTGTGCCTCCTACAGACAATGCACTTTGATTTATCGCGCTATCTGTAATAGCACCCGAGATATCACCAGATATATATTGGATTTTTCCCCGACCCTGAGTCTCCGCCCCATGTGTCGGTGGTTTTCTCGGCCCCTGGTGGTCCGAGGTCGATCCCGCTGCACAGATTCATGCGCTAGGCCCTCCTACAGATAAGGCACTTTGATTTATTGCGCTATCTGTAATAGCACCCGAGATATCGCCAGATATATATTTGATTTTTCCCCGACCCTGAGCGTCCGGCCCCATGAGACGGTGGTTTTCTCGGCCCCTGGTGGTCCGAGGTCGTTCCCGCTGCACAGATGCATGCGCCAGGGCCTCCTGCAGATAATTCACTTTGATTTATCGCGCTATCTCTAATAGCACCCGAGATATCACCAGATACGTATTGGATTTTCCCCAGACCCAGAGTGCCCGGCCCCATGAGACGGTGGTTTTCTCGGCCCCTGGTGATCCGAGGTCGTTCCCGCTGAACAGATTCATTCGCAAGGGCCTCCTGCAGACAATGCTCTTTGATTTATTGCGCTATCTGCAATAGCACCCGAGATATCAGCAGATATATTTTTGATTTTTCCCTGTCCCTGAGTGTCCGGCCCCATGAGACTGTGGTTTTCTCGGCCCCTGGTGGTCCGAGGTCGTTCCCGCTGCACAGATTCATGCGCCAGGGCCTCCTACAGACAATGCACTTTGATTTATTGCGCTATCTGTAATAGCACCCGAGATATCACCAGATATATACTGGATTTTCCCCTGTCCCTGAGTGTCCGGCCCCATGAGACAGTCGTTTTCTCGGCCCATGGTGGTCCGAGGTCGTTCCCGCTGCACAGATTCATGTGCCAGGGCCTCCTACAGACAATGCACTTTGATGTATTGCGCTATCTGTAATAGCACCCGAGATATCACCAGATATATATTGGATTTTACCCTGACCATGAGTGTCCGGCCCCATGAGACTGTGGTTTTTTCGGCCCCTGATGGTCCGAGGTCGTTCCCGCTGCACAGATTCATGCGCCAGGGCCTCCTACAGACAATGCACTTTGATTTATTGCGCTATCTGTAATAGCACCCGAGATATCACCAGATATATATTGGATTTTCCCCTGACCCTGAGTGTCCGGCCCCATGAGACTGTGGTTGTCTCGGCCCCTGGAGGTCCGAGGACATTCCCGCTGCACAGATTCATGCGCCAGCGCCTCCTGCAGATAATTCACTTTGGTTTATTGCGCTATCTCTAATAGCACCCGAGATATCACCAGATATATACTGGATTTTTCACTGACCCTGAGTGTCCGGCCCCATGAGACGGTCGTTTTCTCAATCCCCTGGTGGCCCGAGGTCGTTCCCGCTGCACAGATTCATGCGCCAGGGCCTCCTGCAGATAATTCACTTTGGTTTATTGCGCTATCTGTAATAGCACCCGAGATATCACCAGATATATATTGGATTTTCCCCTGACCCTGAGTGTCCGGCCCCATGAGACGATGGTTTTATCGGCCCATGGTGGTCCGAGGTCGTTCCCGCTGCACAGATTCATGCGTCAGGGCCTCCTGCAGACAATGCACTTTGATTTATCGAGCTATCTCTAATGGCACCCGATATATCACCAGATATATAATGGATTTTTCCCTGACCCTGAGTGTCCGGCCACATGAGACTGTGGTTTTCTCGGCCCCTGGTGGCCCGAGGTCGTTCCCGCTGCACAGATTCATGCGCCGGGGCCTCCTACAGACAATGCACTTTGATTTATTGCGCTATCTGTAATAGCACCCGAGATATCACCAGATATATATTGGATTTTACCCTGACCATGAGCGTCCGGCCCCATGAGACTGTGGTTTTTTCGGCCCCTGGTGGTCCGAGGTCGTTCCCGCTGCACCGATTCATGCGCCAGGGCCTCCTGCAGATAATTCACTTTGGTTTATTGCGCTATCTCTAATAGCACCCGAGATATCACCAGATATATACTGGATTTTCCCCTGACCCTGAGTGTCCGGCCCCATGAGACTGTGGTTTTCTCGGCCGCTGGTGGTCCGAGGTCGTTCCCGCTGCACAGATTCATGCGCCAGGGCCTCCTACAGACAATGCACTTTGATTTATTGCGCTATCTGTAATAGCACCCGAGATATCACCAGATATATATTGGATTTTTCACTGACCCTGAGTGTCCGGCCCCATGAGACGGTCGTTTTCTCGGCCCCTGGTGGTCCGAGGTCGTTCCCGCTGCACAGATTGATGCGCCAGGGCCTCCTGCAGATAATTCACTTTGGTTTATTGCGCTATCTCTATTAGCACCCGAGATATCACCAGATATATATTGGATTTTTCCTCGACCCTGAGTGTCCGGCCCCATGAGACGGTGGTTTTCTCGGCCCCTTGTGGTCAGAGGTCGCTCCCGCTGCACAGATTCATGCGCCAGGGCCTCCTACAGACAATGCAGTTTGGTTTATTGCGCTATCTCTAATAGCACCCGAGATATCACCAGATATATAGTGGATTTTCGCCAGACCCTGAGTGTCCGTCCCCATGAGACGGTGGTGTTCTCGGCCCCTGGTGGTCCGAGGTCGTTCCCGCTGCACAGATTCATGTGCCAGGGCCTCCTACAGACAATGCACTTTGATGTATTGCGCTATCTGTAATAGCACCCGAGATATCACCAGATATATATTGGATTTTACCCTGACCATGAGTGTCCGGCCCCATGAGACTGTGGTTTTTTCGGCCCCTGATGGTCCGAGGTCGTTCCCGCTGCACAGATTCATGCGCCAGGGCCTCCTACAGACAATGCACTTTGATTTATTGCGCTATCTGTAATAGCACCCGAGATATCACCAGATATATATTGGATTTTCCCCTGACCCTGAGTGTCCGGCCCCATGAGACTGTGGTTGTCTCGGCCCCTGGAGGTCCGAGGACGTTCCCGCTGCACAGATTCATGCGCCAGCGCCTCTTGCAGATAATTCACTTTGGTTTATTGCGCTATCTCTAATAGCACCCGAGATATCACCAGATATATACTGGATTTTTCACTGACCCTGAGTGTCCGGCCCCATGAGACGGTCGTTTTCTCAATCCCCTGGTGGCCCGAGGTCGTTCCCGCTGCACAGATTCATGCGCCAGGGCCTCCTGCAGATAATTCACTTTGGTTTATTGCGCTATCTGTAATAGCACCCGAGATATCACCAGATATATATTGGATTTTCCCCTGACCCTGAGTGTCCGGCCCCATGAGACGATGGTTTTATCGGCCCATGGTGGTCCGAGGTCGTTCCCGCTGCACAGATTCATGCGTCAGGGCCTCCTGCAGACAATGCACTTTGATTTATCGAGCTATCTCTAATGGCACCCGATATATCACCAGATATATAATGGATTTTTCCCTGACCCTGAGTGTCCGGCCACATGAGACTGTGGTTTTCTCGGCCCCTGGTGGCCCGAGGTCGTTCCCGCTGCACAGATTCATGCGCCGGGGCCTCCTACAGACAATGCACTTTGATTTATTGCGCTATCTGTAATAGCACCCGAGATATCACCAGATATATATTGGATTTTACCCTGACCATGAGTGTCCGGCCCCATGAGACTGTGGTTTTTTCGGCCCCTGGTGGTCCGAGGTCGTTCCCGCTGCACCGATTCATGCGCCAGGGCCTCCTGCAGATAATTCACTTTGGTTTATTGCGCTATCTCTAATAGCACCCGAGATATCACCAGATATATACTGGATTTTCCCCTGACCCTGAGTGTCCGGCCCCATGAGACTGTGGTTTTCTCGGCCGCTGGTGGTCCGAGGTCGTTCCCGCTGCACAGATTCATGCGCCAGGGCCTCCTACAGACAATGCACTTTGATTTATTGCGCTATCTGTAATAGCACCCGAGATATCACCAGATATATATTGGATTTTTCACTGACCCTGAGTGTCCGGCCCCATGAGACGGTCGTTTTCTCGGCCCCTGGTGGTCCGAGGTCGTTCCCGCTGCACAGATTGATGCGCCAGGGCCTCCTGCAGATAATTCACTTTGGTTTATTGCGCTATCTCTATTAGCACCCGAGATATCACCAGATATATATTGGATTTTTCCTCGACCCTGAGTGTCCGGCCCCATGAGACGGTGGTTTTCTCGGCCCCTTGTGGTCAGAGGTCGCTCCCGCTGCACAGATTCATGCGCCAGGGCCTCCTACAGACAATGCAGTTTGGTTTATTGCGCTATCTCTAATAGCACCCGAGATATCACCAGATATATAGTGGATTTTCGCCAGACCCTGAGTGTCCGTCCCCATGAGACGGTGGTGTTCTCGGCCCCTGGTGGTCCGAGGTCGTTCCCGCTGCACAGATTCATGCGCCAGGGTCTCCTACAGGCAATGCACTTTGATTCATTGCGCTATCTGTAATAGCACCCGAGATATCACCACATATATATTGGATTTTCCCCTGACCTTGAGTGTCCGGCCCCATGAGACTGTGGTTTTCTCGGTCCCTGGAGGTCCGAGAACGTTCCCGCTGCACAGATTCATGCGCCAGGGCGGCCTACAGACAATGCACTTTGGTTTATTGCGCTATCTCTAATAGCACCCGAGATAACACCAGATATATATTGGATTTTCCCCTGACCCTGAGTGTCCGGCCCCATGAGACTGTGGTTTTCTCGCCCCTGGTGGTCCGAGGTCGTTCCCGCTGCACAGATTCATGCGCCAGGGCCTCCTGCAGATAATTCACTTTGATTTATTGCGCTATCTGTAATAGCACCCGAGATATCACCAGATATATATTGGATTTTTCACTGACCCTGAGTGTCCGGCCCCATGAGACGGTCGTTTTCTCGGCCCCTGGTGTTCCGAGGTCGTTCCCGCTGCACAGATGCATGCGGCAGGGCCTCCTGCAGATAATTCACTTTGGTTTATTGCGCTATCTCTAATAGCACCCGAGATATCACCAGATATATATTGGATTTTCCCCTGACCCTGAGTGTCCGGCCCCATTAGACTGTGGTTTTCTCGGCCCCTGGTGGTCCGAGGTCGTTCCCGCTGCCCAGATTCATGCGCCAGGGCCTCCTGCAGATAATTCACTTTGGTTTATTGCGCTGTATCTAATAGCACCCGAGATATCACCAGATATATATTGGATTTTTCCCTGACCCTGAGTGTCCGGCCCCATGAGACTGTGGTTTTCTCGGCCCCTGGTGGTCCGAGGTCTTTCCCGCTGCCCAGATACATGCGCCAGGGCCTCCTGCAGATAATTCACTTTGATTTATTGCGCTATCTGTAATAGCACCCGACATATCACCAGATATATATAGCATTTTTCCCTGACCCTGAGTGTCCGGCCCCATGAGACGGTGGTTTTCTCGGCCCCTGGTGGTCCGAGGTTGTTCCCGCTGCAGAGATTCATGCGCCAGGGCCTCCTACAGACAATGCACTTTGATTTATTGTGCTATCTGTAATATAACCCGAGATATCACCAGATATATATTGGATTTTCCCCTGACCCTGAGTGTCCGGCCCCATGAGACGGTGGTTGTCTCGGCCCCGGGTCGTCCTAGGTCGTTCCCGCTGCACAGATTCGTGCGCCAGGGCCTCCTATAGACAATGCACTTTGATTTATTGCGCTATCTGTAATAGCACCCGAGATATCACCAGATCTATATTGGATTTTCCCCTGACCCTGAGTATCCGGCCCCATGAGACTGTGGTTTTTTCGGCCCCTGGTGGTCCGAGGTCGTTCCCGCTGCACAGATTCATGCGCCAGGGCCTCCTGCAGATAATTCACTTTGGTTTATTGCGCTATCTCTAATAGCACCCGAGATATCACCAGATATATACTGGATTTTCCCCTGACCCTGAGTGTCCGGCCCCATGAGACTGTGGTTTTCTCGGCCCCTGGTGGTCCGAGGTCGTTGCCGCATCACAGATTCATGCGCCAGGGCCTTCTACAGACAATGCACTTTCATTTATTGCGTTATCTGTAATAGCACCCGAGATATCACCAGATATATATTGGATTTTACCCTGACCCTGAGTGTCCGGCCCCATGAGACGGTGGTTGTCTCGGCCCCTGGTGGTCCGAGGTCGTTCCCGCTGCACAGATTCATGCGCCAGGGCATCCTGCAGATAATTCACTTTGGTTTATTGCGCTATCTCTAATAGCACCCGAGATATCACCAGATATATATTGGATTTTTCCCTGACCCTGAGTGTCCGGCCCCATGAGACGGTTGTTGTCTCGGCCCCTGGTGGTCCGAGGTCGTTCCCGCTGCACAGATTCTTGCGCCAGGGCCTCCTGCAGATAATTCACTTTGGTTTATTACGCTATCGCTAATAGCACCCAAGATATCACCAGATATATATTGGATTTTTCCCTGACCCTGAGTGTCCGGCCCCATGAGACGGTTGTTGTCTCGGCCCCTGGTGGTCCGAGGTCGTTCCCGTTGCACAGATTCATGCGCCAGGGCCTCCTGCAGATAATGCACTTTGGTTTATTGCGCTATATCTAATAGCACCCAAGATATCACCAGATATATATTGGATTTTTCCATGACCCTGAGTGTCCGGCCCCATCAGACTGTGGTTTCCTCGGCCCCTGGTGGTCCGAGGTCGTTCCCGCAGCACAGATTCATGCGCCAGGGCCTCCTACAGACAATGCACTTTGATTTATTTCGCTATCTGTAATAGGACCCGAGATATCACCAGATATATATTGGATTTTCCCCAGACCCTGAGTGTCCGGCCGCATGAGACTGTAGTTTTCTCGGCCCCTGGTGGTCCGAGGTCGTTCCCGCTGCACAGATTCATGCGCCAGGGCCTCCTACAGACAATGCACTTTGATTTATTGCGCTATCTCTAATAGCACCCGAGATATCACCAGATATATATTGGATTTTACCCTGACTGTGAGAGTCCGGCCCCATGAGACTGTGGTTTTTTCGGACCCTGGTGGTCCGAGGTCGTTCCCGCTGCACAGATTCATGCGCCAGGGCCTCCTACAGACAATGCACTTTGGTTTATTACGCTATCTCTAATAGCACCCGAGATATCACCAGATCTATATTGGATTTTCCCCTGACCCTGAATGTCCGGCCCCATGAGACGGTCGTTTTCTCGGCCCCTGGTGGTCCGAGGTCGTTCCCACTGCACAGATTCATGCGCCAGGGCCTCCTACAGACAATGCACTTTGATTTATTGCGCTATCTGTAATAGCACCCGAGATATCACCAGATATATATTGGATTTTACCCTGACCGTGAGAGTCCGGCCCCATGAGACTGTGGTTTTTTCGGCCCCTGGTGGTCCGAGGTCGTTCCCGCTGCACAGATTCATGCGACAGGGCCACCTACAGATAATGCACTTTGTTTTATTGCGCTATCTGTAATAGCACCAGAGATATCACCAGATACATATTGGATTTTACCCTGACCCTGAGTGTCCGGCCCCTTGAGACGGTGGTTGTCTCGGCCCCTGGAGGTCCGAGGACGTTCCCGCTGCACAGATTCATGCGCCAGGGCCTCCTGCAGATAATTCACTTTGGCTTATTGCGCTATCTCTAATTGCACCCGAGATATCACCAGATATATACTGGATTTTCCCCTGACCCTGAGTGTCCGGCCCCATGAGACTGTGGTTTTCTCGGCCCCTGGTGGTCCGAGGTCGTTCCCGCTGCACAGATTCATGCGCCAGGGCCTCCTACAGACAATGCACTTTGATTTATTGCGCTATCTGTAATAGCACCCGAGATATCACGAGATATATATTGGATTTTTCCCTGACCCTGAGTGTCCGGCCCCATGAGACTGTGGATTTTTCGGCCCCTGGTGGTCCGAGGTCGTTCCCGTTGCACAGATTCATGCGCCAGGGCCTCCTGCAGATAATGCACTTTGGTTTATTGCGCTATATCTAATAGCACCCAAGATATCACCAGATATATATTGGATTTTCCCCAGACCCTGAGTGTCCGGCCGCATGAGACTGTAGTTTTCTCGGCCCCTGGTGGTCCGAGGTCGTTCCCGCTGCACAGATTCATGCGCCAGGGCCTCCTACAGACAATGCACTTTGATTTATTGCGCTATCTCTAATAGCACCCGAGATATCACCAGATATATATTGGATTTTACCCTGACCGTGAGAGTCCGGCCCCATGAGACTGTGGTTTTTTCGGACCCTGGTGGTCCGAGGTCGTTCCCGCTGCACAGATTCATGCGCCAGGGCCTCCTACAGACAATGCACTTTGGTTTATTACGCTATCTCTAATAGCACCCGAGATATCACCGGATCTATATTGGATTTTCCCCTGACCCTGAGTGTCCGGCCCCATGAGACGGTCGTTTTCTCGGCCCCTGGTGGTCCGAGGTCGTTCCCGCTGCACAGATTCTTGCGCCAGGGCCTCCTGCAGATAATTCACTTTGGTTTATTACGCTATCGCTAATAGCACCCAAGATATCACCAGATATATATTGGATTTTTCCCTGACCCTGAGTGTCCGGCCCCATGAGACTGTGGATTTTTCGGCCCCTGGTGGTCCGAGGTCGTTCCCGTTGCACAGATTCATGCGCCAGGGCCTCCTGCAGATAATGCACTTTGGTTTATTGCGCTATATCTAATAGCACCCAGGATATCACCAGATATATATTGGATTTTTCCCTGACCCTGAGTGTCCGGCCCCATGAGACTGTGGTTTCCTCGGCCCCTGGTGGTCCGAGGTCGTTCCCGCTGCACAGATTCATGCGCCAGGGCCTCCTACAGACAATGCACTTTGATTTATTTCGCTATCTGTAATAGGACCCGAGATATCACCAGATATATATTGGATTTTCCCCAGACCCTGAGTGTCCGGCCGCATGAGACTGTAGTTTTCTCGGCCCCTGGTGGTCCGAGGTCGTTCCCGCTGCACAGATTCATGCGCCAGGGCCTCCTACAGACAATGCACTTTGATTTATTGCGCTATCTCTAATAGCACCCGAGATATCACCAGATATATATTGGATTTTACCCTGACCGTGAGAGTCCGGCCCCATGAGACTGTGGTTTTTTCGGACCCTGGTGGTCCGAGGTCGTTCCCGCTGCACAGATTCATGCGCCAGGGCCTCCTACAGACAATGCACTTTGGTTTATTACGCTATCTCTAATAGCACCCGAGATATCACCAGATCTATATTGGATTTTCCCCTGACCCTGAGTGTCCGGCCCCATGAGACGGTCGTTTTCTCGGCCCTGGTGGTCCGAGGTCGTTCCCACTGCACAGATTCATGCGCCAGGGCCTCCTACAGACAATGCACTTTGATTTATTGCGCTATCTGTAATAGCACCCGAGATATCACCAGATCTATATTGGATTTTCCACTGACCCTGAGTGTCCGGCCCCATGAGACTGTGGTTTTCTCGGCCCCTGGTGGTCCGAGGTCGTTCCCGTTGCACAGATTCATGCACCAGGGCCTCCTGCAGATAATTCACTTTGGTTTATTGCGCTATCTGTAATAGCACCCGAGATATCACCAGATCTATATTGGATTTTCCCCTGACCCTGAGTGTCCGACCCCATGAGACTGTGGTTTGCTCGGCCCCTGGTGGTCCGAGGTCGTTCCCGCTGCACAGATTCATGCGCCAGGGCCTCCTGCAGATAATTCACTTTGGTTTATTGCGCTATCTCTGATAGCACCCGAGATATCACCAGATATATATTGGATTTTCCCCTGACCCTGAGTGTCCGGCCCCATGAGACTGTGGTTTTCTCTCCCCCTGGTGGTCCGAGGTCGTTCCCGCTGCACAGATTCATGCGCCAGGGCCTCCTGCAGATAATTCACTTTGGTTTATTGCGCTATCTCTAATAGCACCCGAGATATCACCAGATATATATTGGATTTTTCCCTGACCCTGAGTGTCCGGCCCCATGAGACTGTGGTTTTCTCGGCCCCTGGTGGTCCGAGGTCGTTCCCGCTGCACAGATTCATGCGCCAGGGCCTCCTACAGACAATGCACTTTGATTTATTGCGCTATCTGTAATAGCACCCGAGATATCACCAGATATATATTGGATTTTTCACTGACCCTGAGCGTCCGGCCCCATGAGACGGTCGTTTTCTCGGCCCCTGGTGGTCCGAGGTCGTTCCCGCTGCACAGATTCATGCGCCAGGGCCTCCTACAGACAATGCACTTTGATTTATTGCGCTATCTGTTATAGCACCCGAGATATCACCAGATATATATTGGATTTTACCCTGACCCTGAGTGTCCGGCCCCATGAGACGGTCGTTGTCTCGGCTCCTGGAGGTCCGAGGACGTTCCCGCTGCACAGATTCATGCGCCAGGGCCTCCTACAGGTAATGCACTTTGATTTATTGCGCTATCTGTAATAGCACCCGAGATATCACCAGATCTATATTGGATTTTCCCCTGACCCTGTGTGTCCGGCCCAATGAGACTGTGGTTTTCTCGGCCCCTGGTCGTCCGAGGTCGTTCCCGCTGCACAGATTCATGCGCCAGGGCCTCCTACAGACAACGCACTTTGATTTATTGCGCTATCTGTAATAGCACCCGAGATATCACCAGATATATATTGGATTTTACCCTGACCCTGAGGGTCCGGCCCCATGAGACGGTCGTTGTCTCGGCCCCTGGAGGTCCGAGGACGTTCCCGCTGCACAGATACATGCGCCAGGGCCTCCTACAGGCAATGCACTTTGGTTTATTGCGCTATCTCGAATAGCACCCGAGATATCACCAGATATATATTGGATTTTTCACTGACCCTGAGCGTCTGGCCCCATGAGACTGTGGTTTTCTCGGCCCCTGGTGGTCCGAGGTCGTTCCCGCTGCACAGATTCATTCGCCAGGGCCTCCTACAGACAATGCACTTTGATTTATTGCGCTATCTGTTATAGCACCCGAGATATCACCAGATATATATTGGATTTTACCCTGACGCTGAGTGTCCGGCCCCATGAGACGGTCGTTGTCTCGGCCCCTGGAGGTCCGACGACGTTCCCGCTGCACAGATTCATGCGCCAGGGCCTCCTACAGGTAATGCACTTTGATTTATTGCGCTATCTGTAATAGCACCCGATATATCACCAGATCTATATTGGATTTTCCCCTGACCCTGAGTGTCCGGCCCCATGAGACTGTGGTTTTCTCGGCCCCTGGTGGTCCGAGGACGTTCCCGTTGCACAGATTCATGCGCCCGGGCCTCCTGCAGATAATTCACTTTGGTTTATTGCGCTATCTGTGATAGCACCCGAGATATCACCAGATCTATATTGGATTTTCCCCTGACTCTGAGTGCCCGGCCCCATGAGACTGTGGTTTTCTCGGCCCCTGGTGGTCCGAGGTCGTTCCCGCTGCACAGATTCATGCGCCAGGGCCTCCTACAGGTAATGCACTTTGATTTATTGCGCTATCTGTAATAGCACCCGACATATCACCAGATATATATTGGATTTTACCCTGACCCTGAGTGTCCGGCCCCATGAGACGGTCGTTGTCTCCGCCCCTGGCGGTCCGAGGACGTCCCCGCTGCACAGATTCATGCGCCAGGGCCTCCTACAGGTAATGCACTTTGATTTATTGCGCTATCTGTAATAGCACCCGAGATATCACCAGATCTATATTGGATTTTCCACTGACCCTCAGTGTCCGGCCCCATGAGACTGTGGTGTTCTCGGCCCCTGGTGGTCCGAGGTCGTTCCCGTTGCACAGATTCATGCACCAGGGCCTCCTGCAGATAATTCACTTTGGTTTATTGCGCCATCTGTAATAGCACCCGAGATATCACCAGATCTATATTGGATTTTCCCCTGACCCTGAGTGTCCGACCCCATGAGACTGTGGTTTGCTCGGCCCCTGGTGGTCCGAGGTCGTTCCCGCTGCACAGATTCATGCGCCAGGGCTTCCTGCAGATAATTCACTTTGGTTTATTGCGCTATCTCTAATAGCACCCGAGATATCACCAGATATATATTGGATTTTCCCCTGACCCTGAGTGTCCGGCCCCATGAGACGGTCGTTGTCTCCGCCCCTGGTGGTCCGAGGTCGTTCCCGCTGCACAGATTCATGCGCCAGGGCCTCCTACAGACAATGCACTTTGATTTATTGCGCTATCTCTAATAGCACCCGAGATATCACCAGATATATATTGGATTTTCCCTGACCCTGAGTATCCGGCCCAATGAGACTGTGGTTTTCTCGTCCCCTGGTGGTCCGAGGTCGTTCCCGCTGTACAGATTCATGCGCCAGGGCCTCCTACAGACAATGCACTTTGATTTATTGCGCTATCTGTAATAGCACCCGAGATATCAAGAGATATACACTGGATTTTCCCCTGACCCTGAGTGTCCGGCCCAATGAGACTGTGGTTCTCTCGGCCCCTGGTGGTCCGAGGTCGTTCCCGCTGCACAGATTCATGCGCCAGGGCCTCCTACAGACAATGCACTTTGATTTATTGCGCTATCTGTAATAGCACCCGAGATATCACCCGATATATATTGGATTTTTCACTGACCCTGAGTGTCCGGCCCCATGAGACGGTCGTTTTCTCGGCCCCTGGTGGTCCGAGGTCGTTCCCGCTGCACAGCTTCAGGCGCCAGGGCCTCCTGCAGATAACTCACTTTGGTTTATTGCGCTATCTCTAATAGCACCCGAGATATCACCAGATATATATTGGATTTTTCCCTGACCCTGAGTGTCCGGCCCCATGAGACTGCGGTTTTCTCGGCCCCTGGTGGTCCGAGGTCGTTCCCGCTGCACACATTCATGCGCCAGGGCCTCCTGCAGATAATTCACTATGGTTTATTGCGCTATCTCTAATAGCACCCGAGATATCACCAGATATATATTGGATTTAGCCCTGACCCTGAGTGTCCGGCCCCATGAGACTGTGGTTTTCTCGGCCCCTGGTGGTCCGAGGTTGTTCCCGCTGCACAGATTCATGCGCGAGGGCCTCCTACAGACAATGCACTTTGATTTATTGCTCTATCTGTAATAGCACCCGAGATATCACCAGATATATATTGGATTTTACCCTGACCCTGAGTGTCCGGCCCCATGAGACGGTCGTTGTCTCGGCCCCTGGAGGTCCGACGACGTTCCCGCTGCACAGATTCATGCGCCAGGGCCTCCTACAGGTAATGCACTTTGATTTATTGCGCTATCTGTAATAGCACCCGAGATATCACCAGATCTATATTGGATGTTCCCCTGACCCTGAGTGTCCGGCCCCATGAGACTGTGGTTTTCTCGGCCCCTGGTGGTCCGAGGACGTTCCCGTTGCACAGATTCATGCGCCCGGGCCTCCTGCAGATAATTCACTTTGGTTTATTGCGCTATCTGTGATAGCACCCGAGATATCACCAGATCTATATTGGATTTTCCCCTGACTCTGAGTGCCCGGCCCCATGAGACTGTGGTTTTCTCGGCCCCTGGTGGTCCGAGGTCGTTCCCGTTGCACAGATTCATGCGCCAGGGCCTCCTGCAGATAATTCACCTTGGTTTATTGCGCTATCTCTAATAGCACCCGAGATATCACCAGATATATATTGGATTTTCCCCTGACCCTGAGTATCCGGCCCCATGAGACGGTAGTTTTCTCGGCCCCTGGTGATCCGAGGTCGTTCCCGCTGCACAGATTCATGCGCCAGGGACTCCTGCAGATAATTCACTTTGGTTTATTGCGCTATCTCTAATAGCACCCGAGATATCACCAGATATATATTGGATTTTCCCCTGACCCTGAGTGTCCGGCCCCATGAGACTGTGGTTTTCTCGGCCCCTGGTGGTCCGAGGTCGTTCCCGCTGCACAGATTCATGCGCCAGGGCCTCCTGCAGATAATTCACTTTGGTTTATTGCGCTATCTCTAATAGCACCCGACATATCACCATATATATATTGGATTTTCCCCTGACCCTGAGTGTCCGGCCCGATGAGACTGTGGTTTTCTCGGCCCCTGGTGGTCCGAGGTCGTTCCCGTTGCACAGATTCATGCGCCAGGGCCTCCTGCAGATAATTCTCTTTGGTTTATTGCGCTATCTCCAATAGCACCCGAGATATCACCAGATATATATTGGATTTTTCACTGACCCTGAGCGTCCGGCCCCATGAGACGGTCGTTTTCTCGGCCCCTGGTGGTCCGAGGTCGTTCCCGCTGCACAGGTTCATGCGCCAGGGTCTCCTACAGACAATGCACTTTGATTTATTGCGCTATCTGTAATAGCACCCGAGATATCACCACATATATATTGGATTTTTCACTGACCCTGAGTGTCCGGCCCCATGAGACGGTGGTTTTCTCGGTCCCTGGTGTTCCGAGGTCGTTCCCGCTGCACAGATTCATGCGCCAGGGCCTCCTACAGACAATGCACATTGATTTATTGCGCTATCTCTAATAGCACCCGAGATATCACCAGATATATATTGGATTTTCCCCTGACCCTGAGTGTCCGGCCCCATGAGACTGTGGTTTTCTCGGCCCCTGGTGGTCCGAGGTCGTTCCCGTTGCACAGATTCATGCGCCAGGGCCCCCTGCAGATAATTCACTTTGGTTTATTGCGCTGTCTCTAATAGCACCCGAGATATCACCAGATATATATTGGATTTTTCACTGACCCTGAGGGTCCGGCCCCATGAGGCGGTCGTTTTCTCGGCCCCTGGTGGTCCGAGGTCGTTCCCGCTGCACAGATTCATGCGCCAGGGCCTTCTACAGACAATGCACTTTGATTTATTGCGCTATCTGTAATAGCACCCGAGATATCACCAGATATATATTGGATTTTACCCTGACCCTGAGTGTCCGGCCCCATGAGACTGTGGTTTTTTCGGCCCCTGGTGGTCCGAGGTCGTTCCCGCTGCACAGATTCATGCGCCAGGGCCTCCTGCAGATAATTCACTTTGGTTTATTGCGCTATCTCTAATAGCACCCGAGATATCACCAGATATATATTGGATTTTCCCCTGACCCTGAGTGTCCGGCCCCAGGAGACTGTGGTTTTCTCGGCCCCTGGTGGCCCGAGGTCGTTCCCGCTGCACAGATTCATGCGCCAGGGCCTCCTGCAGATAATTCACTTTGGTTTATTGCGCTATCTCTAATAGCACCCGACATATCACCAGATATATATTGGATTTTCCCCTGACCCTGAGTGTCCGTCCCCATGAGACTGTGGTTTTCTCGGCCCCTGGTGGTCCGAGGTCGTTCCCGTTGCACAGATTCATGCGCCAGGGCCTCCTGCAGATAATTCTCTTTGGTTTATTGCGCTATCTCCAATAGCACCCGAGATATCACCAGATATATATTGGATTTTTCACTGACCCTGAGCGTCCGGCCCCATGAGACGGTCGTTTTCTCGGCCCCTGGTGGTCCGAGGTCGTTCCCGCTGCACAGGTTCATGCGCCAGGGTCTCCTACAGACAATGCACTTTGATTTATTGCGCTATCTGTAATAGCACCCGAGATATCACCAGATATATATTGGATTTTTCACTGACCCTGAGGGTCCGGCCCCATGAGGCGGTCGTTTTCTCGGCCCCTGGTGGTCCGAGGTCGTTCCCGCTGCACAGATTCATGCGCCAGGGCCTCCTACAGACAATGCACTTTGATTTATTGCGCTATCTGTAATAGCACCCGAGATATCACCAGATATATATTGGATTTTACCCTGACCCTGAGTGTCCGGCCCCATGAGACTGTGGTTTTTTCGGCCCCTGGTGGTCCGAGGTCGTTCCCGCTGCACAGATTCATGCGCCAGGGCCTCCTGCAGATAATTCACTTTGGTTTATTGCGCTATCTCTAATAGCACCCGAGTTATCACCAGATATATATTGGATTTTCCCCTGACCCTGAGTGTCCGGCCCCATGAGACTGTGGTTTTCTCGGCCCCTGGTGGTCCGAGGTCGTTCCCGCTGCACAGATTCATGCGCCAGGGCCTCCTACAGACAATGCACTTTGATTTATTGCGCTATCTGTAATAGCACCCGAGATATCACCACATATATATTGGATTTTTCACTGACCCTGAGTGTCCGGCCCCATGAGACGGTGGTTTTCTCGGTCCCTGGTGTTCCGAGGTCGTTCCCGCTGCACAGATTTATGCGCCAGGGCCTCCTACAGACAATGCACATTGATTTATTGCGCTATCTCTAATAGCACCCGAGATATCACCAGATATATATTGGATTTTCCCCTGACCCTGAGTGTCCGGCCCCATGAGACTGTGGTTTTCTCGGCCCCTGGTGGTCCGAGGTCGTTCCCGCTGCACAGATTCATGCGCCAGGGCCCCTGCAGATAATTCACTTTGGTTTATTGCGCTATCTCTAATAGCACCCGACATATCACCAGATATATATTGGATTTTCCCCTGACCCTGAGTGTCCGGCCCTATGAGACTGTGGTTTTCTCGGCCCCTGGTGGTCCGAGGTCGTTCCCGTTGCACAGATTCATGCGCCAGGGCCTCCTGCAGATAATTCTCTTTGGTTTATTGCGCTATCTCCAATAGCACCCGAGATATCACCAGATATATATTGGATTTTTCACTGACCCTGAGCGTCCGGCCCCATGAGACGGTCGTTTTCTCGGCCCCTGGTGGTCCGAGGTCGTTCCCGCTGCACAGGTTCATGCGCCAGGGTCTCCTACAGACAATGCACTTTGATTTATTGCGCTATCTGTAATAGCACCCGAGATATCACCACATATATATTGGATTTTTCACTGACCCTGAGTGTCCGGCCCGATGAGACTGTGGTTTTCTCGGCCCCTGGTGGTCCGAGGTCGTTCCCGTTGCACAGATTCATGCGCCAGGGCCTCCCGCAGATAATTCTCTTTGGTTTATTGCGCTATCTCCAATAGCACCCGAGATATCACCAGATATATATTGGATTTTTCACTGACCCTGAGCGTCCGGCCCCATGAGACGGTCGTTTTCTCGGCCCCTGGTGGTCCGAGGTCGTTCCCGCTGCACAGGTTCATGCGCCAGGGTCTCCTACAGACAATGCACTTTGATTTATTGCGCTATCTGTAATAGCACCCGAGATATCACCACATATATATTGGATTTTTCACTGACCCTGAGTGTCCGGCCCCATGAGACGGTGGTTTTCTCGGTCCCTGGTGTTCCGAGGTCGTTCCCGCTGCACAGATTCATGCGCCAGGGCCTCCTACAGACAATGCACATTGATTTATTGCGCTATCTCTAATAGCACCCGAGATATCACCAGATATATATTGGATTTTCCCCTGACCCTGAGTGTCCGGCCCCATGAGACTGTGGTTTTCTCGGCCCCTGGTGGTCCGAGGTCGTTCCCGTTGCACAGATTCATGCGCCAGGGCCCCCTGCAGATAATTCACTTTGGTTTATTGCGCTGTCTCTAATAGCACCCGAGATATCACCAGATATATATTGGATTTTTCACTGACCCTGAGGGTCCGGCCCCATGAGGCGGTCGTTTTCTCGGCCCCTGGTGGTCCGAGGTCGTTCCCGCTGCACAGATTCATGCGCCAGGGCCTTCTACAGACAATGCACTTTGATTTATTGCGCTATCTGTAATAGCACCCGAGATATCACCAGATATATATTGGATTTTACCCTGACCCTGAGTGTCCGGCCCCATGAGACTGTGGTTTTTTCGGCCCCTGGTGGTCCGAGGTCGTTCCCGCTGCACAGATTCATGCGCCAGGGCCTCCTGCAGATAATTCACTTTGGTTTATTGCGCTATCTCTAATAGCACCCGAGATATCACCAGATATATATTGGATTTTCCCCTGACCCTGAGTGTCCGGCCCCAGGAGACTGTGGTTTTCTCGGCCCCTGGTGGCCCGAGGTCGTTCCCGCTGCACAGATTCATGCGCCAGGGCCTCCTGCAGATAATTCACTTTGGTTTATTGCGCTATCTCTAATAGCACCCGACATATCACCAGATATATATTGGATTTTCCCCTGACCCTGAGTGTCCGTCCCCATGAGACTGTGGTTTTCTCGGCCCCTGGTGGTCCGAGGTCGTTCCCGTTGCACAGATTCATGCGCCAGGGCCTCCTGCAGATAATTCTCTTTGGTTTATTGCGCTATCTCCAATAGCACCCGAGATATCACCAGATATATATTGGATTTTTCACTGACCCTGAGCGTCCGGCCCCATGAGACGGTCGTTTTCTCGGCCCCTGGTGGTCCGAGGTCGTTCCCGCTGCACAGGTTCATGCGCCAGGGTCTCCTACAGACAATGCACTTTGATTTATTGCGCTATCTGTAATAGCACCCGAGATATCACCACATATATATTGGATTTTTCACTGACCCTGAGTGTCCGGCCCCATGAGACGGTGGTTTTCTCGGTCCCTGGTGTTCCGAGGTCGTTCCCGCTGCACAGATTCATGCGCCAGGGCCTCCTACAGACAATGCACATTAATTTATTGCGCTATCTCTAATAGCACCCGAGATATCACCAGATATATATTGGATTTTCCCCTGACCCTGAGTGTCCGGCCCCATGAGACTGTGGTTTTCTCGGCCCCTGGTGGTCCGAGGTCGTTCCCGCTGCACAGATTCATGCGCCAGGGCCTCCTGCAGATAATTCACTTTGGTTTATTGCGCTATCTCTAATAGCACCCGACATATCACCAGATATATATTGGATTTTCCCCTGACCCTGAGTGTCCGGCCCTATGAGACTGTGGTTTTCTCGGCCCCTGGTGGTCCGAGGTCGTTCCCGTTGCACAGATTCATGCGCCAGGGCCTCCTGCAGATAATTCTCTTTGGTTTATTGCGCTATCTCCAATAGCACCCGAAATATCACCAGATATATATAGGATTTTCCCCTGACCCTGAGTGTCCGGCCCCATGAGACTGTGGTTTTCTCGGCCCCTGGTGGTCCGAGGTCGTTCCCGTTGCACAGATTCATGCGCCAGGGCCCCCTGCAGATAATTCACTTTGGTTTATTGCGCTGTCTCTAATAGCACCCGAGATATCACCAGATATATATTGGATTTTTCACTGACCCTGAGGGTCCGGCCCCATGAGGCGGTCGTTTTCTCGGCCCCTGGTGGTCCGAGGTCGTTCCCGCTGCACAGATTCATGCGCCAGGGCCTCCTACAGACAATGCACTTTGATTTATTGCGCTATCTGTAATAGCACCCGAGATATCACCAGATATATATTGGATTTTACCCTGACCCTGAGTGTCCGGCCCCATGAGACTGTGGTTTTTTCGGCCCCTGGTGGTCCGAGGTCGTTCCCGCTGCACAGATTCATGCGCCAGGGCCTCCTGCAGATAATTCACTTTGGTTTATTGCGCTATCTCTAATAGCACCCGAGTTATCACCAGATATATATTGGATTTTCCCCTGACCCTGAGTGTCCGGCCCCATGAGACTGTGGTTTTCTCGGCCCCTGGTGGTCCGAGGTCGTTCCCGCTGCACAGATTCATGCGCCAGGGCCTCCTACAGACAATGCACTTTGATTTATTGCGCTATCTGTAATAGCACCCGAGATATCACCACATATATATTGGATTTTTCACTGACCCTGAGTGTCCGGCCCCATGAGACGGTGGTTTTCTCGGTCCCTGGTGTTCCGAGGTCGTTCCCGCTGCACAGATTTATGCGCCAGGGCCTCCTACAGACAATGCACATTGATTTATTGCGCTATCTCTAATAGCACCCGAGATATCACCAGATATATATTGGATTTTCCCCTGACCCTGAGTGTCCGGCCCCATGAGACTGTGGTTTTCTCGGCCCCTGGTGGTCCGAGGTCGTTCCCGCTGCACAGATTCATGCGCCAGGGCCCCTGCAGATAATTCACTTTGGTTTATTGCGCTATCTCTAATAGCACCCGACATATCACCAGATATATATTGGATTTTCCCCTGACCCTGAGTGTCCGGCCCTATGAGACTGTGGTTTTCTCGGCCCCTGGTGGTCCGAGGTCGTTCCCGTTGCACAGATTCATGCGCCAGGGCCTCCTGCAGATAATTCTCTTTGGTTTATTGCGCTATCTCCAATAGCACCCGAAATATCACCAGATATATATTGGATTTTTCACTGACCCTGAGCGTCCGGCCCCATGAGACGGTCGTTTTCTCGGCCCCTGGTGGTCCGAGGTCGTTCCCGCTGCACAGATTCATGCGCCAGGGCCTCCTACAGACAATGCACTTTGATTTATTGCGCTATCTGTAATAGCACCCGAGATATCACCAGATATATATTGGATTTTACCCTGACCCTGAGTGTCCGGCCCCATGAGACTGTGGTTTTTTCGGCCCCTGGTGGTCCGAGGTCGTTCCCGCTGCACAGATTCATGCGCCAGGGCCTCCTGCAGATAATTCACTTTGGTCTATTGCGCTATCTCTAATAGCACCCGAGATATCAGCAGATATATATTGGATTTTTCACTGACCCTGAGTGACCGGCCCCATGAGACGGTAGTTTTCTCGGCCCCTGGTGGTCCGAGGTCGTTCCCGCTGCACAGAATCATGCGCCAGGGCCTCCTGCAGATAATTCACTTTGGTTTATTGCGCTATCTCTAATAGCACCCGAGTTATCACCAGATATATATTGGATTTTCCCCTGACCCTGAGTGTCCGGCCCCATGAGACTGTGGTTTTCTCGGCCCCTGGTGGTCCGAGGTCCGTCCCGCTGCACAGATTCATGCGCCAGGGCCTCCTACAGACAATGCACTTTGATTTATTGCGCTATCTGTAATAGCACCCGAGATATCACCAGATATATATTGGATTTTCCCCTGACCCTGAGTATCCGGCCCCATGAGACGGTAGTTTTCTCGGCCCCTGGTGATCCGAGGTCGTTCCCGCTGCACAGATTCATGCGCCAGGGCCTCCTGCAGATAATTCACTTTGGTTTATTGCGCTATCTCCAATAGCACCCGAGATATCACCAGATATATATTGGATTTTTCACTGACCCTGAGCGTCCGGCCCCATGAGACGGTCGTTTTCTCGGCCCCTGGTGGTCCGAGGTCGTTCCCGCTGCACAGGTTCATGCGCCAGGGTCTCCTACAGACAATGCACTTTGATTTATTGCGCTATCTGTAATAGCACCCGAGATATCACCACATATATATTGGATTTTTCACTGACCCTGAGTGTCCGGCCCCATGAGACGGTGGTTTTCTCGGTCCCTGGTGTTCCGAGGTCGTTCCCGCTGCACAGATTCATGCGCCAGGGCCTCCAACAGACAATGCACATTGATTTATTGCTCTATCTCTAATAGCACCCGAGATATCACCAGATATATATTGGATTTTCCCCTGACCCTGAGTGTCCGGCCCCATGAGACTGTGGTTTTCTCGGCCCCTGGTGGTCCGAGGTCGTTCCCGTTGCACAGATTCATGCGCCAGGGCCCCCTGCAGATAATTCACTTTGGTTTATTGCGCTGTCTCTAATAGCACCCGAGATATCACCAGATATATATTGGATTTTTCACTGACCCTGAGGGTCCGGCCCCATGAGGCGGTCGTTTTCTCGGCCCCTGGTGGTCCGAGGTCGTTTCCGCTGCACAGATTCATGCGCCAGGGCCTCCTACAGACAATGCACTTTGATTTATTGCGCTATCTGTAATAGCACCCGAGATATCACCAGATATATATTGGATTTTACCCTGACCCTGAGTGTCCGGCCCCATGAGACTGTGGTTTTCTCGGCCCCTGGTGGTCCGAGGTCGTTCCCGCTGCACAGATTCATGCGCCAGGACCTCCTACAGACAATGCACTTTGATTTATTGCGATATCTGTAATAGCACCCGACATATCACCAGATATATATTGGATTTTACCCTGACCCTGAGTGTCCGGCCCCATGAGACGGTCGTTGTCTTGGCCCCTGGCGGTCCGAGGACGTCCCCGCTGCACAGATTCATGCGCCAGGGCCTCCTACAGGTAATGCACTTTGATTTATTGCGCTATCTGTAATAGCGCCCGAGATATCACCAGATCTATATTGGATTTTCCCCTGACCCTGAGTGTCCGGCCCCATGAGACTGTGGTTTTCTCGGCCCCTGGTGGTCCGAGGTCGTTCCCGTTGCACAGATTCATGCGCCAGGGCCTCCTGCAGATAATTCACTTTGGTTTATTGCGCTATCTGTTATAGCACCCGAGATATCACCAGATCTATATTGGATTTTCCCCTGACCCTGAGTGTCCGACCCCATGAGACTGTGGTTTTCTCGGCCCCTGGTGGTCCGAGGTCGTTCCCGTTGCACAGATTCATGCGCCAGGGACTCCTGCAGATAATTCACTTTGGTTTATTGCGCTATCTCTAATAGCACCCGAGATATCACCAGATATATATTGGATTTTTCACTGACCCTGAGCGTCCGGCCCCATGAGATGGTCGTTTTCTCGGCCCCTGGTGGTCCGAGGTCGTTCCCGCTGCACAGGTTCATGCGCCAGGGTCTCCTACAGACAATGCACTTTGATTTATTGCGCTATCTGTAATAGCACCCGAGATATCACCAGATCTATATTGGATTTTCCCCTGACCCTGAGTATCCGGCCCCATGAGACGGTAGTTTTCTCGGCCCCTGGTGATCCGAGGTCGTTCCCGCTGCACAGATTCATGCGCCAGGGCCTCCTGCAGATAATTCACTTTGGTTTATTGCGCTATCTCTAATAGCACCCGAGATATCACCAGATATATATTGGATTTTCCCCTGACCCTGAGTGTCCGGCCCCATGAGACTGTGGTTTTCTCGGCCCCTGGTGGTCCGAGGTCGTTCCCGCTGCACAGATTCATGCGCCAGGGCCTCCTACAGACAATGCACTTTGATTTATTGCGCTATCTGTAATAGCACCCGAGATATCAGCAGATATATATTGGATTTTTCACTGACCCTGAGTGTCCGGCCCCATGAGACGGTCGTTTTCTCGGCCCCTGGTGGTCCGCGTTCGTTCCCGCTGCACAGATTCATGCGCCAGGGCCTCCTGCAGATAATTCACTTTGGTGTATTGCGCTATCTCTAATAGCACCCGAGATATCACCAGATATATATTGGATTTTACCCTGACCCTGAGTGTCCGGCCCCATGAGACTGTGCTTTTCTCGGCCCCTGGTGGTCCGAGGTCGTTCCCGCTGCACAGATTCATGCGCCAGGGCCTCCTACAGACAATGCACGTTGATTTATTGCGCTATCTGTTATAGCACCCGAGACATCACCAGATATATATTGGATTTTACCCTGACCCTGAGTGTCCGGCCCCATGAGACGATCGTTGTCTCGGCCCCTGGAGGTCCGAGGACGTTCCCGCTGCACAGATTCATGCGCCAGGGCCTCCTACAGGTAATGCACTTTGATTTATTGCGCTATCTCTAATAGCACCCGAGATATCACCAGATATATATTGGATTTTCCCCTGACCCTGAGTGTCCGGCCCCATGAGACTGTGGTTTTCTCGGCCCCTGGTGGTCCGAGGTCGTTCCCGTTGCACAGATTCATGCGCCAGGGCCCCCTGCAGATAATTCACTTTGGTTTATTGCGCTGTCTCTAATAGCACCCGAGATATCACCAGATATATATTGGATTTTTCACTGACCCTGAGGGTCCGGCCCCATGAGGCGGTCGTTTTCTCGGCCCCTGGTGGTCCGAGGTCGTTTCCGCTGCACAGATTCATGCGCCAGGGCCTCCTACAGACAATGCACTTTGATTTATTGCGCTATCTGTAATAGCACCCGAGATATCACCAGATATATATTGGATTTTACCCTGACCCTGAGTGTCCGGCCCCATGAGACTGTGGTTTTCTCGGCCCCTGGTGGTCCGAGGTCGTTCCCGCTGCACAGATTCATGCGCCAGGACCTCCTACAGACAATGCACTTTGATTTATTGCGATATCTGTAATAGCACCCGACATATCACCAGATATATATTGGATTTTACCCTGACCCTGAGTGTCCGGCCCCATGAGACGGTCGTTGTCTTGGCCCCTGGCGGTCCGAGGACGTCCCCGCTGCACAGATTCATGCGCCAGGGCCTCCTACAGGTAATGCACTTTGATTTATTGTGCTATCTGTAATAGCGCCCGAGATATCACCAGATCTATATTGGATTTTCCCCTGACCCTGAGTGTCCGGCCCCATGAGACTGTGGTTTTCTCGGCCCCTGGTGG
The DNA here is from genome assembly GCF_051020985.1 of Nomia melanderi. Lineage (NCBI taxonomy): Eukaryota > Metazoa > Arthropoda > Insecta > Hymenoptera > Halictidae > Nomia > Nomia melanderi. The sequence goes on from NW_027475130.1 coordinate 8,252,763, forward strand.
TCCGAGGTCGTTCCCGTTGCACAGATTCATGCGCCAGGGCCTCCTGCAGATAATTCACTTTGGTTTATTGCGCTATCTGTTATAGCACCCGAGATATCACCAGATCTATATTGGATTTTCCCCTGACCCTGAGTGTCCGACCCCATGAGACTGTGGTTTTCTCGGCCCCTGGTGGTCCGAGGTCGTTCCCGTTGCACAGATTCATGCGCCAGGGACTCCTGCAGATAATTCACTTTGGTTTATTGCGCTATCTCTAATAGCACCCGAGATATCACCAGATATATATTGGATTTTTCACTGACCCTGAGCGTCCGGCCCCATGAGACGGTCGTTTTCTCGGCCCCTGGTGGTCCGAGGTCGTTCCCGCTGCACAGGTTCATGCGCCAGGGTCTCCTACAGACAATGCACTTTGATTTATTGCGCTATCTGTAATAGCACCCGAGATATCACCAGATCTATATTGGATTTTCCCCTGACCCTGAGTATCCGGCCCCATGAGACGGTAGTTTTCTCGGCCCCTGGTGATCCGAGGTCGTTCCCGCTGCACAGATTCATGCGCCAGGGCCTCCTGCAGATAATTCACTTTGGTTTATTGCGCTATCTCTAATAGCACCCGAGATATCACCAGATATATATTGGATTTTCCCCTGACCCTGAGTGTCCGGCCCCATGAGACTGTGGTTCTCTCGGCCCCTGGTGGTCCGAGGTCGTTCCCGCTGCACAGATTCATGCGCCAGGGCCTCCTACAGACAATGCACTTTGATTTATTGCGCTATCTGTAATAGCACCCGAGATATCAGCAGATATATATTGGATTTTTCACTGACCCTGAGTGTCCGGCCCCATGAGACGGTCGTTTTCTCGGCCCCTGGTGGTCCGCGGTCGTTCCCGCTGCACAGATTCATGCGCCAGGGCCTCCTGCAGATAATTCACTTTGGTGTATTGCGCTATCTCTAATAGCACCCGAGATATCACCAGATATATATTGGATTTTACCCTGACCCTGAGTGTCCGGCCCCATGAGACTGTGCTTTTCTCGGCCCCTGGTGGTCCGAGGTCGTTCCCGCTGCACAGATTCATGCGCCAGGGCCTCCTACAGACAATGCACGTTGATTTATTGCGCTATCTGTTATAGCACCCGAGACATCACCAGATATATATTGGATTTTCCCCTGACCCTGAGTGTCCGGCCCCATGAGACTGTGGTTTTCTCGGCCCCTGGTGGTCCGAGGTCGTTCCCGTTGCACAGATTCATGCGCCAGGGCCCCCTGCAGATAATTCACTTTGGTTTATTGCGCTGTCTCTAATAGCACCCGAGATATCACCAGATATATATTGGATTTTTCACTGACCCTGAGGGTCCGGCCCCATGAGGCGGTCGTTTTCTCGGCCCCTGGTGGTCCGAGGTCGTTTCCGCTGCACAGATTCATGCGCCAGGGCCTCCTACAGACAATGCACTTTGATTTATTGCGCTATCTGTAATAGCACCCGAGATATCACCAGATATATATTGGATTTTACCCTGACCCTGAGTGTCCGGCCCCATGAGACTGTGGTTTTCTCGGCCCCTGGTGGTCCGAGGTCGTTCCCGCTGCACAGATTCATGCGCCAGGACCTCCTACAGACAATGCACTTTGATTTATTGCGATATCTGTAATAGCACCCGACATATCACCAGATATATATTGGATTTTACCCTGACCCTGAGTGTCCGGCCCCATGAGACGGTCGTTGTCTTGGCCCCTGGCGGTCCGAGGACGTCCCCGCTGCACAGATTCATGCGCCAGGGCCTCCTACAGGTAATGCACTTTGATTTATTGTGCTATCTGTAATAGCGCCCGAGATATCACCAGATCTATATTGGATTTTCCCCTGACCCTGAGTGTCCGGCCCCATGAGACTGTGGTTTTCTCGGCCCCTGGTGGTCCGAGGTCGTTCCCGTTGCACAGATTCATGCGCCAGGGCCTCCTGCAGATAATTCACTTTGGTTTATTGCGCTATCTGTTATAGCACCCGAGATATCACCAGATCTATATTGGATTTTCCCCTGACCCTGAGTGTCCGACCCCATGAGACTGTGGTTTTCTCGGCCCCTGGTGGTCCGAGGTCGTTCCCGTTGCACAGATTCATGCGCCAGGGACTCCTGCAGATAATTCACTTTGGTTTATTGCGCTATCTCTAATAGCACCCGAGATATCACCAGATATATATTGGATTTTTCACTGACCCTGAGCGTCCGGCCCCATGAGACGGTCGTTTTCTCGGCCCCTGGTGGTCCGAGGTCGTTCCCGCTGCACAGGTTCATGCGCCAGGGTCTCCTACAGACAATGCACTTTGATTTATTGCGCTATCTGTAATAGCACCCGAGATATCACCAGATCTATATTGGATTTTCCCCTGACCCTGAGTATCCGGCCCCATGAGACGGTAGTTTTCTCGGCCCCTGGTGATCCGAGGTCGTTCCCGCTGCACAGATTCATGCGCCAGGGCCTCCTGCAGATAATTCACTTTGGTTTATTGCGCTATCTCTAATAGCACCCGAGATATCACCAGATATATATTGGATTTTCCCCTGACCCTGAGTGTCCGGCCCCATGAGACTGTGGTTCTCTCGGCCCCTGGTGGTCCGAGGTCGTTCCCGCTGCACAGATTCATGCGCCAGGGCCTCCTACAGACAATGCACTTTGATTTATTGCGCTATCTGTAATAGCACCCGAGATATCAGCAGATATATATTGGATTTTTCACTGACCCTGAGTGTCCGGCCCCATGAGACGGTCGTTTTCTCGGCCCCTGGTGGTCCGCGGTCGTTCCCGCTGCACAGATTCATGCGCCAGGGCCTCCTGCAGATAATTCACTTTGGTGTATTGCGCTATCTCTAATAGCACCCGAGATATCACCAGATATATATTGGATTTTACCCTGACCCTGAGTGTCCGGCCCCATGAGACTGTGCTTTTCTCGGCCCCTGGTGGTCCGAGGTCGTTCCCGCTGCACAGATTCATGCGCCAGGGCCTCCTACAGACAATGCACGTTGATTTATTGCGCTATCTGTTATAGCACCCGAGACATCACCAGATATATATTGGATTTTACCCTGACCCTGAGTGTCCGGCCCCATGAGACGATCGTTGTCTCGGCCCCTGGAGGTCCGAGGACGTTCCCGCTGCACAGACTCATGCGCCAGGGCCTCCTACAGGTAATGCACTTTGATTTATTGCGCTATCTGTAATAGCAGCCGAGATATCACCAGATCTATATTGGATTTTCCCCTGACCCTGAGTGTCCGGCCCCATGAGACTGTGGTTTTCTCGGCCCCTGGTGGTCCGAGGACGTTCCCGTTGCACAGATTCATGCGCAAGGGCCTCCTGCAGATAATTCACTTTGGTTTATTGCGCTATCTGTAATAGCACCCGAGATATCACCAGATATATATTGGATTTTCCCCTGACCCTGAGTGTCCGGCCCCATGAGACTGTGGTTTTCTCGGCCCCTGGTGGACCGAGGTCGTTCCCGCTGCACAGATTCATGCGCCAGGGCCTCCTACAGACAATGCACTTTGATTTATTGCGCTATCTGCAATAGCACCCGAGATATCACCAGATATATATTGGATTTTTCCCTGACCCTGAGTGTCCGGCCCCATGAGACGGTGGATGTCTCGGCCCCTGATAGTCCGAGATCGTTCCCGCTGCACAGATTCATGCGCCAGGGCCTCCTGCAGACAATTCACTTTGGTTTATTGCGCTATCTCTAATAGCACCCGAGATATCACCAGATATATATTGGATTTTTCCCCGACCCTGAGTGTCCGGCCCCATGAGACTGTGGTTTTTTCGGCCCCTGGTGGTCCGAGGTCGTACCCGCTGCACAGATTCATGCGGCAGGGCCTCCTACAGACAATGCACTTTGATTTATTGCGCTATCTGTAATAGCACCCGAGATATCAGCAGATATATATTGGATTTTTCACTGACCCTGAGTGTCCGGCCCCATGAGACGGTCGTTTTCTCGGCCCCTGGTGGTCCGAGGTCGTTCCCGCTGCACAGATTCATGCGCCAGGGCCTCCTGCAGATAATTCCCTTTGGCTTATTGCGCTATCTATAATAGCACCCGAGATATCACCAGATATATATTGGATTTTACCCTGACCCTGAGAGTCCGGCCCCATGAGACTGTGCTTTTCTCGGCCCCTGGTGGTCCGAGGTCGTTCCCGCTGCTCAGATTCATGCGGCAGGGCCTCCTACAGACAATGCACTTTGATTTATTGCGCTATCTGTAATAGCACCCGAGATATCAGCAGATATATATTGGATTTTTCACTGACCCTGAGTGTCCGGCCCCATGAGACTGTGGTTTTCTCGGCCCCTGGTGGTCCTAGGTCGTTCCCGCTGCACTGATGCATGCGCCAGGGCCTCCTGCAGATAATTCCCTTTGGCTTATTGCGCTATCTCTAATAGCGCCCGAGATATCACCAGATATATATTGGATTTTTCCCTGACCCTGAGTGTCCGGCCCCATGAGACTGCGGTTTTCTCGGCCCCTGGTGGTCCGAGGTCGTTCCCGCTGCACACATTCATGCGCCAGGGCCTCCTACAGACAATGCACTATGATTTATTGCGCTATCTGTAATAGCACCCGAGATATCACCAGATATATATTGGATTTTTCCCTGACCCTGAGTGTCCGGCCCCATGAGACTGTGGTTTTTTCGGCCCCTGGTGGTCCGAGGTCGTTCCCGTTGCACAGATTCATGCGCCAGGGCCTCCTGCAGATAACTCACTTTGGTTTATTGCGCTATCTCTAATAGCACCCAAGATATCACCAGATATATATTGGATTTTTCCCTGACCCTGAGTGTCCGGCCCCATGAGACTGTGGTTTCCTCGGCCTCTGGTGGTCCGAGGTCGTTCCCGCTGCACAGATTCATGCGCCAGGGCCTCCTACAGACAATGCACTTTGATTTATTTCGCTATCTGTAATAGGACCGGAGATATCACCAGATATATATTGGATTTTTCGCTGACCCAGAGTGTCCGGCCCCATGAGACGGTGGTTCTCTCGGCCCCTGGTGGTCCGAGGTCGTTCGCGCTGCACAGCTTCAGGCGCCAGGGCCTCCTGCAGATGACTCACATTGGTTTATTGCGCTATCTCTAATAGCACCCGAGATGTCACCAGATATATATTGGATTTTTCCCTGACCCTGTTAGTCCGGCCCCATGAGACGGTGGTTTTCTCGGCCCCTGGTGGTCCTAGGTCGTTCCCGCTGCACAGATTCATGCGCCAGGGCCTCCTGCAGATAATTCACTTTCGTTTATTGCGCTATCTGTAATAGCACCCGAGATATCACCAGATATATATTGGATTTTCCCCTGACCCTGAGTGTCCGGCCCCATGAGACTGTGGTTTTCTCGGACCCTGGTGGTCCGAGGTCGTTCCCGCTGCACAGATTCATGCGCCAGGGCCTCCTACAGACAATGTACTTTGATTTATTGCGCTATCTGTAATAGCACCCGTGATATCACCAGATATATATTGGATATTCCCCTGACCCTGAGTGTCCGGCCCCATGAGACGGTGGTTGTCTCGGCCCCTGGTGGTCCGAGGTCGTTCCCGCTGCACAGATTCATGCGCTAGGGCCTCCTACAGACAATGCACTTTGATTTATGGCGCTATCTGTAATAGCACCCGAGATATCACCAGATATATATTGGATTTTTCACTGACCCTGAGTGTGCGGCCCCATGAGACGGTGTTTTTCTCGGACCCTGGTGGTCCGAGGTCGTTCCCGCTGCACAGATTCGTGCGCCAGGGCCTCCTACAGACAATGCACTTTGATTTATTGCGCTATCTGTAATAGCACCCAAGATATCACCAGATATATATTGGATTTTACCCGGACCCTGAGTGTCCGGCCCCATGAGGCGGTGGTTGTCTCGGCCCCTGGAGGTCCGAGGACGTTCCCGCTGCACAGATTCATGCGCCAGGGCCTCCTACAGACAATGCACTTTGATTTATTGCGCTATCTGTAATAGCACCCGAGATATCACCAGATATATATTGGATTTTTCACTGACCCTGAGTGTCCGGCCCCATGAGACGGTCGTTTTCTCGGCCCCTGCTGGTCCGAGGTCGTTCCCGCTGCACAGATTCATGCGCCAGGGCCTCCTGCAGATAATTCACTTTGGTTTATTGCGCTATCTCTATTAGCACCCGAGATATCACCAGATATATATTGGATTTTCCCTTGACCCTGAGAGTCCGGCCCCATGAGACTGTGGTTTTCTCGGCCCCTGGTGGTCCGAGGTCGTTCCCGCTGCACAGATTCATGCGCCAGGGCCTCCTACAGATAATTCACTTTTGTTTATTGCGCCATATCTAATAGCACCCAAGATATCACCAGATATATATTGGATTTTTCCCTGACCCTGAGTGTCCGGCCCCATGAGACTGTGGTTTCCTCGGCCTCTGGTGGTCCGAGGTCGTTCCCGCTGCACAGATTCATGCGCCAGGGCCTCCTACAGACAATGCACTTTGATTTATTTCGCTATCTGTAATAGGACCGGAGATATCACCAGATATATATTGGATTTTCCCCAGACCCTGAGTGTCCGGCCGCATGAGACTGTAGTTTTATCGGCCCCTGGTGGTCCGAGGTCGTTCCCGCTGCACAGATTCATGCGCCAGGGCCTCCTACAGACAATGCACTTTGATTTATTGCGCTATCTGTAATAGCTCCCGAGATATCACCACATATATATTGGATTTTTCGCTGACCCAGAGTGTCCGGCCCCATGAGACGGTGGTTTTCTCGGCCCCTGGTGGTCCGAGGTCGTTCGCGCTGCACAGCTTCAGGCGCCAGGGCCTCCTGCAGATGACTCACATTGGTTTATTGCGCTATCTCTAATAGCACCCGAGATGTCACCAGATATATATTGGATTTTTCCCTGACCCTGTTAGTCCGGCCCCATGAGACTGTGGTTTTCTCGGACCCTGGTGGTCCGAGGTCGTTCCCGCTGCACAGATTCATGCGCCAGGGCCTCCTACAGACAATGTACTTTGATTTATTGCGCTATCTGTAATAGCACCCGTGATATCACCAGATATATATTGGATATTCCCCTGACCCTGAGTGTCCGGCCCCATGAGACGGTGGTTGTCTCGGCCCCTGGTGGTCCGAGGTCGTTCCCGCTGCACAGATTCATGCGCCAGGGCCTCCTACAGACAATGCACTTTGATTTATGGCGCTATCTGTAATAGCACCCGAGATATCACCAGATATATATTGGATTTTTCACTGACCCTGAGTGTGCGGCCCCATGAGACGGTGTTTTTCTCGGACCCTGGTGGTCCGAGGTCGTTCCCGCTGCACAGATTCATGCGCCAGGGCCTCCTGCAGATAATACACTTTGATTTATTGCGCTATCTGTAATAGCACCCGAGATATCACCAGATATATATTGGATTTTCCCCTGACCCTGAGTGTCCGGCCCCATGAGACGGTGGTTGTCTCGGCCCCTGGTGGTCCGAGGTCGTTCCCGCTTCACAGATTCATGCGCCTGGGCATCCTGCAGATAATTCACTTTGGTTTATTGCGCTATCTCTAATAGCACCCGAGATATCACCAGATATATATTGGATTTTCCCCTGACCCTGAGTGTCCGGCCCCATGAGACTGTGGTTTTCTCGGCCCCTGCTGGTCCGAGGTCGTTCCCGCTGCACAGATTCATGCGCCAGGGCCTCCTGCAGATAATTCACTTTGGTTTATTGCGCTATCTCTATTAGCACCCGAGATATCACCAGATATATATTGGATTTTCCCTTGACCCTGAGAGTCCGGCCCCATAAGACTGTGGTTTTCTCGGCCCCTGGTGGTCCGAGGTCGTTCCCGCTGCACAGATTCATGCGCCAGGGCCTCCTACAGATAATTCACTTTTGTTTATTGCGCCATATCTAATAGCACCCAAGATATCACCAGATATATATTGGATTTTTCCCTGACCCTGAGTGTCCGGCCCCATGAGACTGTGGTTTCCTCGGCCTCTGGTGGTCCGAGGTCGTTCCCGCTGCACAGATTCATGCGCCAGGGCCTCCTACAGACAATGCACTTTGATTTATTTCGCTATCTGTAATAGGACCGGAGATATCACCAGATATATATTGGATTTTCCCCAGACCCTGAGTGTCCGGCCGCATGAGACTGTAGTTTTATCGGCCCCTGGTGGTCCGAGATCGTTCCCGCTGCACAGATTCATGCGCCAGGGCCTCCTACAGACAATGCACTTTGATTTATTGCGCTATCTGTAATAGCTCCCGAGATATCACCACATATATATTGGATTTTTCGCTGACCCAGAGTGTCCGGCCCCATGAGACGGAGGTTTTCTCGGCCCCTGGTGGTCCGAGGTCGTTCGCGCTGCACAGCTTCAGGCGCCAGGGCCTCCTGCAGATGACTCACATTGGTTTATTGCGCTATCTCTAACAGCACCCGAGATGTCACCAGATATATATTGGATTTTTCCCTGACCCTGTTTGTCCGGCCCCATGAGACGGTGGTTTTCTCGGCCCCTGGTGGTCCTAGGTCGTTCCCGCTGCACAGATTCATGCGCCAGGGCCTCCTGCAGATAATTCACTTTCGTTTATGGCGCTATCTGTAATAGCACCCGAGATATCACCAGATATATATTGGATTTTTCACTGACCCTGAGTGTGCGGCCCCATGAGACGGTGTTTTTCTCGGACCCTGGTGGTCCGAGGTCGTTCCCGCTGCACAGATTCGTGCGCCAGGGCCTCCTACAGACAATGCACTTTGATTTATTGCGCTATCTGTAATAGCACCCAAGATATCACCAGATATATATTGGATTTTACCCGGACCCTGAGTGTCCGGCCCCAAGAGGCGGTGGTTGTCTCGGCCCCTGTAGGTCCGAGGACGTTCCCGCTGCACAGATTCATGCGCCAGGGCCTCCTACAGACAATGCACTTTGATTTATTGCGCTATCTGTAATAGCACCCGAGATATCACCAGATATATATTGGATTTTTCACTGACCCTGAGTGTCCGGCCCCATGAGACGGTCGTTTTCTCGGCCCCTGCTGGTCCGAGGTCGTTCCCGCTGCACAGATTCATGCGCCAGGGCCTCCTGCAGATAATTCACTTTGGTTTATTGCGCTATCTCTATTAGCACCCGAGATATCACCAGATATATATTGGATTTTCCCTTGACCCTGAGAGTCCGGCCCCATGAGACTGTGGTTTTCTCGACCCTGGTGGTCCGAGGTCGTTCCCGCTGCACAGATTCATGCGCCAGGGCCTCCTACAGATAATTCACTTTGGTTTATTGCGCCATATCTAATAGCACCCAAGATATCACCAGATATATATTGGATTTTTCCCTGACCCTGAGTGTCCGGCCCCATGAGACTGTGGTTTCCTCGGCCTCTGGTGGTCCGAGGTCGTTCCCGCTGCACAGATTCATGCGCCAGGGCCTCCTACAGACAATGCACTTTGATTTATTTCGCTATCTGTAATAGGACCGGAGATATCACCAGATATATATTGGATTTTCCCCAGACCCTGAGTGTCCGGCCGCATGAGACTGTAGTTTTATCGGCCCCTGGTGGTCCGAGGTCGTTCCCGCTGCACAGATTCATGCGCCAGGGCCTCCTACAGACAATGCACTTTGATTTATTGCGCTATCTGTAATAGCTCCCGAGATATCACCACATATATATTGGATTTTTCGCTGACCCAGAGTGTCCGGCCCCATGAGACGGTGGTTTTCTCGGCCCCTGGTGGTCCGAGGTCGTTCGCGCTGCACAGCTTCAGGCGCCAGGGCCTCCTGCAGATGACTCACATTGGTTTATTGCGCTATCTCTAACAGCACCCGAGATGTCACCAGATATATATTGGATTTTTCCCTGACCCTGTTTGTCCGGCCCCATGAGACGGTGGTTTTCTCGGACCCTGGTGGTCCGAGGTCGTTCCCGCTGCACAGATTCATGCGCCAGGGCCTCCTACAGACAATGTACTTTGATTTATTGCGCTATCTGTAATAGCACCCGTGATATCACCAGATATATATTGGATATTCCCCTGACCCTGAGTGTCCGGCCCCATGAGACGGTGGTTGTCTCGGCCCCTGGTGGTCCGAGGTCGTTCCCGCTGCACAGATTCATGCGCCAGGGCCTCCTACAGACAATGCACTTTGATTTATGGCGCTATCTGTAATAGCACCCGAGATATCACCAGATATATATTGGATTTTTCACTGACCCTGAGTGTGCGGCCCCATGAGACGGTGTTTTTCTCGGACCCTGGTGGTCCGAGGTCGTTCCCGCTGCACAGATTCATGCGCCAGGGCCTCCTGCAGATAATACACTTTGATTTATTGCGCTATCTGTAATAGCACCCGAGATATCACCAGATATATATTGGATTTTCCCCTGACCCTGAGTGTCCGGCCCCATGAGACGGTGGTTGTCTCGGCCCCTGGTGGTCCGAGGTCGTTCCCGCTTCACAGATTCATGCGCCTGGGCATCCTGCAGATAATTCACTTTGGTTTATTGCGCTATCTCTAATAGCACCCGAGATATCACCAGATATATATTGGATTTTCCCCTGACCCTGAGTGTCCGGCCCCATGAGACTCTGGTTTTCTCGGCCCCTGGTGGTCCGAGGTCGTTCCCGCTGCACAGATTCGTGCGCCAGGGCCTCCTACAGACAATGCACTTTGATTTATTGCGCTATCTGTAATAGCACCCAAGATATCACCAGATATATATTGGATTTTACCCGGACCCTGAGTGTCCGGCCCCATGAGGCGGTGGTTGTCTCGGCCCCTGGAGGTCCGAGGACGTTCCCGCTGCACAGATTCATGCGCCAGGGCCTCCTACAGACAATGCACTTTGATTTATTGCGCTATCTGTAATAGCACCCGAGATATCACCAGATATATATTGGATTTTCCCCTGACCCTGAGTGTCCGGCCCCATGAGACGGTGGTTGTCTCGGCCCCTGGTGGTCCTAGGTCGTTCCCGCTGCACAGATTCATGCGCCAGGGCCTCCTACAGACAATGCACTTTGATTTATTGCGCTATCTGTAATAGCACCCGAGATATCACCAGATCTATATTAAATTTTCCCCTGACCCTGAGTATCCGGCCCCATGAGACTGTGGTTTTTTCGGCCCCTGGTGGTCCGAGGTCGTTCCCGCTGCACAGATTCATGCGCCAGGGCCTCCTGCAGATAATTCACTTTGGTTTATTGCGCTATCTCTAATAGCACCCGAGATATCACCAGATATATATTGGATTTTCCCCTGACCCTGAGTGTCCGGCCCCATGAGGCGGTGGTTGTCTCGGCCCCTGGAGGTCCGAGGTCGTTCCCGCTGCACAGATTCATGCGCCAGGGCCTCCTACAGACAATGCACTTTGATTTATGGCGCTATCTGTAATAGCACCCGAGATATCACCAGATATATATTGGATTTTTCACTGACCCTGAGTGTGCGGCCCCATGAGACGGTGTTTTTCTCGGACCCTGGTGGTCCGAGGTCGTTCCCGCTGCACAGATTCATGCGCCAGGGCCTCCTGCAGATAATACACTTTGATTTATTGCGCTATCTGTAATAGCACCCGAGATATCACCAGATATATATTGGATTTTCCCCTGACCCTGAGTGTCCGGCCCCATGAGACGGTGGTTGTCTCGGCCCCTGGTGGTCCGAGGTCGTTCCTGCTTCACAGATTCATGCGCCTGGGCATCCTGCAGATAATTCACTTTGGTTTATTGCGCTATCTCTAATAGCACCCGAGATATCACCAGATATATATTGGATTTTCCCCTGACCCTGAGTGTCCGGCCCCATGAGACTGTGGTTTTCTCGGCCCCTGGTGGTCCGAGGTCGTTGCCGCTGCACAGGTTCATGCGCCAGGGCCTCCTACAGACAATGTACTTTGATTTATTGCGCTATCTGTAATAGCACCCGAGATATCACCAGATATATATTGGATTTTTCACTGACCCTGAGTGTCCGGCCCCATGAGACGGTCGTTTTCTCGGCCCCTGCTGGTCAGAGGTCGTTCCCGCTGCACAGATTCATGCGCCAGGGCCTCCTGCAGATAATTCACTTTGGTTTATTGCGCTATCTCTATTAGCTCCCGAGATATCACCAGATATATATTGGATTTTACCCTGACCCTGAGAGTCCGGCCCCATGAGACGGTGGTTGTCACGGCCCCTGGAGGTCCGAGGACGTTCCCGCTGCACAGATTCATGCGCCAGGGCCTCCTACAGACAATGCACTTTGATTTATTGCGCTATCTCTAATAGCACCCGAGATATCACCAGATATATACTGGATTTTCCCCTGACCCTGAGTGTCCGGCCCCATGAGACTGTGGTTTTCTCGGCCCCTGGTGGTCCGAGGTCGTTCCCGCTGCACAGATTCATCCGCCAGGGCCTCCTACAGACAATGCACTTTGATTTATTGCGCTATCTGTAATAGCACCCGAGATATCACCAGATATATATTGGATTTTTCACTGACCCTGAGTGTCCGGCCCCATGAGACGGTCGTTTTCTCGGCCCCTGCTGGTCCGAGGTCGTTCCCGCTGCACAGATTCATGCGCCAGGGCCTCCTGCAGATAATTCACTTTGGTTTATTGCGCTATCTCTATTAGCACCCGAGATATCACCAGATATATATTGGATTTTCCCTTGACCCTGAGAGTCCGGCCCCATGAGACTGTGGTTTTCTCGGCCCCTGGTGGTCCGAGGTCGTTCCCGCTGCAGAGGTTCATGCGCCAGGGCCTCCTACAGACAATGCACTTTGATTTATTGCGATATCTGTAAGAGCACCCGAGATATCACCAGATATATATTGGATTTTTCACTGACCCTGAGCGTCCGGCCCCATGAGACGGTCGTTTTCTCGGCCCCTGGTGGTCCGAGGTCGTTCCCGCTGCACAGATTCATGCGCCAGGGCCTCCTGCAGATAATTCACTATGGTTTATTGCGCTATCTGTAATAGCACCCGAGATATCACCAGACATATATTGGATTTTCCCCTGACCCTGAGTGTCCGGCCCCATGAGACGGTCGTTTTCTCGGCCCCTGGTGGTCCGAGGTCGTTCCCGCTGCACAGGTTCATGCGCCAGGGCCTCCTACAGACAATGCACTTTGATTTATTGCGCTATCTGTAATAGCACCCGAGATATCACCAGGTATATACTGGATTTTCCCCAGACCCTGAGAGCCCGGCCCCATGAGACGGTGGTTGTCTCGGCCCCTGGGGGACCGAGGTCGTTCCCGCTGCACAGACTCATCCGCCAGGGCCTCCTACAGACAATGCACTTTGATTTATTGCGCTATCTGTAATAGCACCCGAGATATCACCAGATCTATATTGGATTTTCCCCTGACCCTGAGCGTCCGGCCCCATGAGACGGTGGTTTTCTCGGCCCCTGGTGGTCCGAGGTCGTTGCCGCTGCACAGGTTCATGCGCCAGGGCCTCCTACAGACAATGTACTTTGATTTATTGCGCTATCTGTAATAGCACCCGAGATATCACCAGATATATATTGGATTTTCCCCAGACCCTGAGTGTCCGGCCCCATGAGACTGTGGTTTTCTCGGCCCCTGGTGGTCCGAGGTCGTTCCCGCTGCACAGATTCATCCGCCAGGGCCTCCTACAGACAATGCACTTTGATTTATTGCGCTATCTGTAATAGCACCCGAGATATCACCAGATCTATATTGGATTTTCCCCTGACCCTGAGTGTCCGGCCCCATGAGACTGTGGTTTTCTCGGCCCCTGGTGGTCCGAGGTCGTTGCCGCTGCACAGACTCATCCGCCAGGGCCTCCTACAGACAATGCCCTTTGATTTATTGCGCTATCTGTAATAGCACCCGAGATATCACCAGATATATATTGGATTTTTCACTGACCCTGAGTGTCCAGCCCCATGAGACGGTCGTTTTCTCGGCCCCTGGTGGCACGAGGTCGTTCCCGCTGCACAGATGCATGCGCCAGGGCCTCCTGCAGATAATTCACTTTGGTTTATTGCGCTATCTCTAATAGCACCCGAGATATCACCAGATATATATTGGATTTTCCCCTGACCCTGAGAGTCCGGCCCCATGAGACTGTGGTTTTCTCGGCCCCTGGTGGCCCGAGGTCGTTCCCGCTGCACAGATTCATGCGCCAGGGCCTCCTACAGACGATGCACTTTGATTTATTGCGCTATCCGTAATAGCACCCGAGATATCACCAGATATATATTGGATTTTTCACTGACCCTGAGTGTCCGGCCCCATGAGACGGTCGTTTTCTCGGCCCCTGCTGGTCCGAGGTCGTTCCCGCTGCACAGATTCATGCGCCAGGGCCTCCTGCAGATAATTCACTTTGGTTTATTGCGCTATCTCTATTAGCACCCGAGATATCACCAGATATATATTGGATTTTCCCTTGACCCTGAGAGTCCGGCCCCATGAGACGGTGGTTGTCACGGCCCCTGGAGGTCCGAGGACGTTCCCGCTGCACAGATTCATGCGCCAGGGCCTCCTACAGACAATGCACTTTGATTTATTGCGCTATCTGTAATAGCACCCGAGATATCACCAGATATATATTGGATTTTACCCTGACCCGGAGTGTCCGGCCCCATGAGACGGTGGTTGTCTCGGCCCCTGGAGGTTCGAGGACGTTCCCGCTTGCACAGATTCATGCGCCAGGGCATCCTGCAGATAATTCACTTTGGTTTATTGCGCTATCTCTAATAGCACCCGAGATATCACCAGATATATACTGGATTTTCCCCTGACCCTGAGTGTCCGGCCCCATGAGACTGTGGTTTTCTCGGCCCCTGGTGGTCCGAGGTCGTTCCCGCTGCACAGATTCATCCGCCAGGGCCTCCTACAGACAATGCACTTTGATTTATTGCGCTATCTGTAATAGCACCCGAGATATCACCAGATATATATTGGATTTTTCACTGACCCTGAGTGTCCGGCCCCATGAGACGGTCGTTTTCTCGGCCCCTGCTGGTCCGAGGTCGTTCCCGCTGCACAGATTCATGCGCCAGGGCCTCCTGCAGATAATTCACTTTGGTTTATTGCGCTATCTCTATTAGCACCCGAGATATCACCAGATATATATTGGATTTTCCCTTGACCCTGAGAGTCCGGCCCCATGAGACTGTGGTTTTCTCGGCCCCTGGTGGTCCGAGGTCGTTCCCGCTGCAGAGGTTCATGCGCCAGGGCCTCCTACAGACAATGCACTTTGATTTATTGCGATATCTGTAAGTGCACCCGAGATATCACCAGATATATATTGGATTTTTCACTGACCCTGAGCGTCCGGCCCCATGAGACGGTCGTTTTCTCGGCCCCTGGTGGTCCGAGGTCGTTCCCGCTGCACAGATTCATGCGCCAGGGCCTCCTGCAGATAATTCACTATGGTTTATTGCGCTATCTGTAATAGCACCCGAGATATCACCAGACATATATTGGATTTTCCCCTGACCCTGAGTGTCCGGCCCCATGAGACGGTCGTTTTCTCGGCCCCTGGTGGTCCGAGGTCGTTCCCGCTGCACAGGTTCATGCGCCAGGGCCTCCTACAGACAATGCACTTTGATTTATTGCGCTATCTGTAATAGCACCCGAGATATCACCAGGTATATACTGGATTTTCCCCAGACCCTGAGAGCCCGGCCCCATGAGACGGTGGTTTTCTCGGCCCCTGGTGGTCCGAGGTCGTTGCCGCTTCACAGATTCATGCGCCAGGGCCTCTTACAGACAATGCACTTTGATTTATTGCGCTATCTGTAATAGCACCCGAGATATCACCAGATATATATTGGATTTTCCCCTGACCCTGAGTGTCCGGCCCCATGAGACGGTGGTTGTCTCGGCCCCTGGTGGTCCTAGGTCGTTCCCGCTGCACCGATTCATGCGCCAGGGCCTCCTACAGACAATGCACTTTGATTTATTGCGCTATCTGTAATAGCACCCGAGATATCACCAGATCTATATTGAATTTTCCCCTGACCCTGAGTATCCGGCCCCATGAGACTGTGGTTTTTTCGGCCCCTGGTGGTCCGAGGTCGTTCCCGCTGCACAGATTCATGCGCCAGGGCCTCCTGCAGATAATTCACTTTGGTTTATTGCGCTATCTCTAATAGCACCCGAGATATCACCAGATATATATTGGATTTTACCCTGACCCTGAGTGTCCGGCCCCATGAGACGGTGGTTGTCTCGGCCTCTGGAGGTCCGAGGTCGTTCCCGCTGCAAAGATTCATCCGCCAGGGCCTCCTACAGACAATGCACTTTGATTTATTGCGCTATCTGTAATAGCACCCGAGATATCACCAGATCTATATTGGATTTTCCCCTGACCCTGAGTGTCCGGCCCCATGAGACTGTGGTTTTCTCGGCCCCTGGTGGTCCGAGGTCGTTGCCGCTGCACAGGTTCATGCGCCAGGGCCTCCTACAGACAATGCCCATTGATTTATTGCGCTATCTGTAATAGCACCCGAGATATCACCAGATATATATTGGATTTTTCACTGACCCTGTGCGTCCGGCCCCATGAGACGGTCGTTTTCTCGGCCCCTGGTGGTCCGAGGTCGTTCCCGCTGCACAGATTCATGCGCCAGGGCCTCCTACAGACAATGCTCTTTGATTTATTGCGCTATCTGTAATAGCACCCGAGATATCACCAGATATATATTGGATATTTCCCTCACCCTGAGTGTCCAGCCCCATGAGACGGTGGTTTTCTCGGCCCCTGGTGGTCCGAGGTCGTTCCCGCTGCACAGATGCATGCGCCAGGGCCTCCTGCAGATAATTCACTTTGGTTTATTGCGCTATTTGTAATAGCACCCGAGATATCACCAGATATATATTGGATTTTCCCCTGACCCTGAGTGTCCGGCCCCATGAGACTGTGGTTTTCACGGCCCCTGGTGGTCCGACGTCGTTCCAGCTGCACAGATTCATGCGCCAGGGCCTCCTACAGACAATGCACTTTGATTTATTGCGCTATCTGTAATAGCACCCGAGATATCACCAGATATATATTGGATTTTTCCCTGACCCTGAGTGTCCGGCCCCATGAGACTGTGGTTTTTTCGGCCCCTGGTGGTCCGAGGTCGTTCCCGTTGCACAGATTCATGCGCCAAGGCCTCCTGCAGATAACTCACTTTGATTTATTGCGCTATCTCTAATAGCACCCAAGATATCACCAGATATATATTGAATTTTTCCCTGACCCTGAGTGTCCGGCCCCATGAGACTGTGGATTTTTCGGCCCCTGGTGGTCCGAGGTGGTTCCCGTTGCACAGATTCATGCGCCAGGGCCTCCTGCAGATAATTCACTTTGGTTTATTGCGCCATATCTAATAGCACCCAAGATATCACCAGATATATATTGGATTTTTCCCTGACCCTGAGTGTCCGGCCCCATGAGACTGTGGTTTCCTCGGCCTCTGGTGGTCCGAGGTCGTTCCCGCTGCACAGATTCATGCGCCAGGGCCTCCTACAGACAATGCACTTTGATTTATTTCGCTATCTGTAATAGGACCGGAGATATCACCAGATATATATTGGATTTTCCCCAGACCCTGAGTGTCCGGCCGCATGAGACTGTAGTTTTATCGGCCCCTGGTGGTCCGAGGTCGTTCCCGCTGCACAGATTCATGCGCCAGGGCCTCCTACGGACAATGCACTTTGATTTATTGCGCTATCTGTAATAGCTCCCGAGATATCACCACATATATATTGGATTTTTCGCTGACCCAGAGTGTCCGGCCCCATGAGATGGTGGTTTTCTCGGCCCCTGGTGGTCCGAGGTCGTTCGCGCTGCACAGCTTCAGGCGCCAGGGCCTCCTGCAGATGACTCACATTGGTTTATTGCGCTATCTCTAATAGCACCCGAGATATCACCAGATATATATTGGATTTTTCCCTGACCCTGTTAGTCCGGCCCCATGAGACGGTGGTTTTCTCGGCCCCTGGTGGTCCTAGGTCGTTCCCGCTGCACAGATTCATGCGCCAGGGCCTCCTGCAGATAATTCACTTTCGTTTATTGCGCTATTTGTAATAGCACCCGAGATATCACCAGATATATATTGGATTTTCCCCTGACCCTGAGTGTCCGGCCCCATGAGACTGTGGTTTTCACGGCCCCTGGTGGTCCGACGTCGTTCCAGCTGCACAGATTCATGCGCCAGGGCCTCCTACAGACAATGCACTTTGATTTATTGCGCTATCTGTAATAGCACCCGAGATATCACCAGATATATATTGGATTTTTCCCTGACCCTGAGTGTCCGGCCCCATGAGACTGTGGTTTTTTCGGCCCCTGGTGGTCCGAGGTCGTTCCCGTTGCACAGATTCATGCGCCAAGGCCTCCTGCAGATAACTCACTTTGATTTATTGCGCTATCTCTAATAGCACCCAAGATATCACCAGATATATATTGAATTTTTCCCTGACCCTGAGTGTCCGGCCCCATGAGACTGTGGATTTTTCGGCCCCTGGTGGTCCGAGGTGGTTCCCGTTGCACAGATTCATGCGCCAGGGCCTCCTGCAGATAATTCACTTTGGTTTATTGCGCCATATCTAATAGCACCCAAGATATCACCAGATATATATTGGATTTTTCCCTGACCCTGAGTGTCCGGCCCCATGAGACTGTGGTTTCCTCGGCCTCTGGTGGTCCGAGGTCGTTCCCGCTGCACAGATTCATGCGCCAGGGCCTCCTACAGACAATGCACTTTGATTTATTTCGCTATCTGTAATAGGACCGGAGATATCACCAGATATATATTGGATTTTCCCCAGACCCTGAGTGTCCGGCCGCATGAGACTGTAGTTTTATCGGCCCCTGGTGGTCCGAGGTCGTTCCCGCTGCACAGATTCATGCGCCAGGGCCTCCTACGGACAATGCACTTTGATTTATTGCGCTATCTGTAATAGCTCCCGAGATATCACCACATATATATAGGATTTTTCGCTGACCCAGAGTGTCCGGCCCCATGAGATGGTGGTTTTCTCGGCCCCTGGTGGTCCGAGGTCGTTCGCGCTGCACAGCTTCAGGCGCCAGGGCCTCCTGCAGATGACTCACATTGGTTTATTGCGCTATCTCTAATAGCACCCGAGATATCACCAGATATATATTGGATTTTTCCCTGACCCTGTTAGTCCGGCCCCATGAGACGGTGGTTTTCTCGGCCCCTGGTGGTCCTAGGTCGTTCCCGCTGCACAGATTCATGCGCCAGGGCCTCCTGCAGATAATTCACTTTCGTTTATTGCGCTATCTCTAATAGCACCCGAGATATCACCAGATATATATTGGATTTTCCCCTGACCCTGAGTGTCCGCCCCATGAGACTGTGGTTTTCTCGGCCCCTGGTGGTCCGAGGTCGTTCCCGCTGCACACATTCATGCGCCAGGGCCTCCTGCAGATAATTCACTATGGTTTATTGCGCTATCTCTAATAGCACCCGAGATATCACCAGATATATATTGGATTTTGCACTGACCCTGAGTGTCCGGCCCCATGAGACTGTGGTTTTCTCGGCCCCTGGTGGTCCGAGGTTGTTCTCGCTGCACAGATTCATGCGCCAGGGCCTCCTACAGACAATGCACTTTGATTTATTGCTCTATCTGTAATAGCACCCGAGATATCACCAGATATATATTGGATTTTCCCCTGACCCTGATTGTCCGTCCCCATGAGACTGTGGTTTTCTCGGCCCCTGGTGGTCCGAGGTCGTTCCCGCTGCACAGATTCATGCGCCAGGGCCTCCTACAGACAATGCACTTTGATTTATTGCGCTATCTGTAATAGCACCCGAGATATCACCAGATATATATTGGATTTTTCCCTGTCCCTGAGTGTCCGGCCCCATGAGACGGTGGATGTCACGGCCCCTGATGGTCCGAGATCGTTCCCGCTGCACAGATTCATGCGCCAGGACCTCCTGCAGACAATTCACTTTGGTTTATTGCGCTATCTCTAATAGCACCCGAGATATCACCAGATATATATTGGATTTTTCCCCGACCCTGAGTGTCCGGCCCCATGAGACGGTGGTTTTCTCGGCCGCTGGTGGTCCGAGGTCGTTCCCGCTGGCCAGATTCATGCGCCAGGGCCTCCTACAGACAATGCACTATGATTTATTGCGCTATCTGTAATAGCACCCGAGATATCACCAGATCTATATTGGATTTTCCCCTGACCATGAGTATCCGGCCCCATGAGACTGTGGTTTTCTCGGCCCCTGGTGGTCCGAGGTCGTTCCCGTTGCACAGGTTCATGCGCCAGCGTCTCCTACAGACAATGCACTTTGATTTATTGCGCTATCTGTAATAGCACCCGAGATATCACCAGATATATATTGGATTTTCCCCTGACCCTGAGTGTCCGGCCCCATGAGACTGTGGTTTTCTCGGACCCTGGTGGTCCGAGGTCGTTCCCGCTGCACAGATTCATGCGCCAGGGCCTCCTACAGACAGTGTACTTTGATTTATTGCGCTATCTGTAATAGCACCCGTGATATCACCAGATATATATTGGATATTCCCCTGACCCTGAGTGTCCGGCCCCATGAGACGGTGGTTGTCTTGGCCCCTGGTGGTCCGAGGTCGTTCCCGCTGCACAGATTCATGCGCCAGGGCCTCCTACAGACAATGCACTTTGATTTATGGCGCTATCTGTAATAGCACCCGAGATATCACCAGATATATATTGGATTTTTCACTGACCCTGAGTGTGCGGCCCCATGAGACGGTGTTTTTCTCGGACCCTGGTGGTCCGAGGTCGTTCCCGCTGCACAGATTCATGCGCCAGGGCCTCCTGCAGATAATACACTTTGATTTATTGCGCTATCTGTAATAGCACCCGAGATATCACCAGATATATATTGGATTTTCCGCTGACCCTGAGTGTCCGGCCACATGAGACGGTGGTTGTCTCGGCCCCTGGTGGTCCTAGGTCGTTCCCGCTGCACAGATTCATGCGCCAGGACCTCCTACAGACAATGCACTTTGATTTATTGCGCTATCTGTAATAGCACCCGAGATATCACCAGATCTATATTGGATTTTCCCCTGACCCTGAGTGTCCGGCCCCATGAGACGGTGGTTGTCTCGGCCCCTGGTGGTCCGAGGTCGTTCCCGCTTCACAGATTCATGCGCCTGGGCATCCTGCAGATAATTCACTTTGGTTTATTGCGCTATCTCTAATAGCACCCGAGATATCACCAGATATATATTGGATTTTCCCCTGACCCTGAGTGTCCGGCCCCATGAGACTGTGGTTTTCTCGGCCCCTGGTGGTCCGAGGTCGTTCCCGCTGCACAGATTCATGCGCCAGGGCCTCCTACAGACAATGCACTTTGATTTATTGCGCTATCTGTAATAGCACCCAAGATATCACCAGATATATATTGGATTTTACCCGGACCCTGAGTGTCCGGCCCCATGAGACGGTGGTTGTCACGGCCCCTGGAGGTCCGAGGACGTTCCCGCTGCACAGATTCATGCGCCAGGGCCTCCTACAGACAATGCACTTTGATTTATTGCGCTATCTGTAATAGCACCCGAGATATCACCAGATATATATTGGATTTTACCCTGACCCTGAGTGTCCGGCCCCATGAGACGGTGGTTGTCTCGGCCCCTGGAGGTTCGAGGACGTTCCCGCTTGCACAGATTCATGCGCCAGGGCATCCTGCAGATAATTCACTTTGGTTTATTGCGCTATCTCTAATAGCACCCGAGATATCACCAGATATATACTGGATTTTCCCCTGACCCTGAGTGTCCGGCCCCATGAGACTGTGGTTTTCTCGGCCCCTGGTGGTCCGAGGTCGTTCCCGCTGCACAGATTCATCCGCCAGGGCCTCCTACAGACAATGCACTTTGATTTATTGCGCTATCTGTAATAGCACCCGAGATATCACCAGATATATATTGGATTTTTCACTGACCCTGAGTGTCCGGCCCCATGAGACGGTCGTTTTCTCGGCCCCTGCTGGTCCGAGGTCGTTCCCGCTGCACAGATTCATGCGCCAGGGCCTCCTGCAGATAATTCACTTTGGTTTATTGCGCTATCTCTATTAGCACCCGAGATATCACCAGATATATATTGGATTTTCCCTTGACCCTGAGAGTCCGGCCCCATGAGACTGTGGTTTTCTCGGCCCCTGGTGGTCCGAGGTCGTTCCCGCTGCAGAGGTTCATGCGCCAGGGCCTCCTACAGACAATGCACTTTGATTTATTGCGATATCTGTAATAGCACCCGAGATATCACCAGATATATATTGGATTTTTCACTGACCCTGAGCGTCCGGCCCCATGAGACGGTCGTTTTCTCGGCCCCTGGTGGTCCGAGGTCGTTCCCGCTGCACAGGTTCATGCGCCAGGGCCTCCTACAGACAATGCACTTTGATTTATTGCGCTATCTGTAATAGCACCCGAGATATCACCAGATCTATATTGGATTTTCCCCTGACCCTGAGTATCCGGCCCCATGAGACTGTGGTTTTTTCGACCCCTGGTGGTCCGAGGTCGTTCCCGCTGCACAGATTCATGCGCCAGGGCCTCCTGCAGATAATTCACTATGGTTTATTGCGCTATCTGTAATAGCACCCGAGATATCACCAGACATATATTGGATTTTCCCCTGACCCTGAGTGTCCGGCCCCATGAGACGGTCGTTTTCTCGGCCCCTGGTGGTCCGAGGTCGTTCCCGCTGCACAGGTTCATGCGCCAGGGCCTCCTACAGACAATGCACTTTGATTTATTGCGCTATCTGTAATAGCACCCGAGATATCACCAGGTATATACTGGATTTTCCCCAGACCCTGAGAGCCCGGCCCCATGAGACGGTGGTTTTCTCGGCCCCTGGTGGTCCGAGGTCGTTGCCGCTTCACAGATTCATGCGCCAGGGCCTCTTACAGACAATGCACTTTGATTTATTGCGCTATCTGTAATAGCACCCGAGATATCACCAGATATATATTGGATTTTCCCCTGACCCTGAGTGTCCGGCCCCATGAGACGGTGGTTTTCTCGGCCCCTGGTGATCCGAGGTTGTTCCCGCAGCACAGATGCATGCGACAGGGCCTCCTGCAGATAACTCACTTTGGTTTATTGCGCTATCTCTAATGGCACCCGAGATATCACCTGATATATATTGGATTTTCCCCTGACCCTGAGTGTCCGGCCCAATGAGACGGTGGTTTTCTCGGACCCTGGTGGTCCGAGGTCGTTCCCGCTGCACAGATTCATGCGCCAGGGCCTCCTATAGATAATTCACTTTGGTTTATTGTGCTATCTCTAATGGCACCCGAGATATCACCTGATATATATTGGATTTTCCCCTGACCCTGAGTGTCCGGCCCCATGAGACGGTGGTTTTCTCGGACCCTGGTGGTCCGAGGTCGTTTCCGCTGCACAGATTCATGCGCCAGGGCCTCCTGCAGATAATTCACTTTGGTTTATTGCGCTATCTCTAATAGCACCCGAGATATTACCAGATATATATTGGATTTTCCCCTGACCAAGAGTGTCCGGCCCCATGAGACTGTGGTTTTCTCGGCCTCCGGTGGTCCGAGGTCGTTCCCGCTGCACAGGTTCATGCGCCAGGGCCTCCTACAGACAATGCCGTTTGATTTATTGCGCTATCTGTAATAGCACCCGAGATATCACCAGATATATATTGGATTTTTCACTGACCCTGAGCGTCCGGCCCCATGAGACGGTCGTTTTCTCGGCCCCTGGTGGTCCGAGGTCGTTCCCGCTGCACAGATTCATGCGCCAGGGCCTCCTACAGACAATGCACTTTGATTTATTGCGCTATCTGTAATAGCACCCGAGATATCACCAGATATATATTGGATATTTCCCTCACCCTGAGTGTCCAGCCCCATGAGACGGTGGTTTTCTCGGCCCCTGGTGGTCCGAGGTCGTTCCCGCTGCACAGATGCATGCGCCAGGGCCTCCTGCAGATAATTCACTTTGGTTTATTGCGCTATCTCTAATAGCACCCGAGATATCACCAGATATATATTGGATTTTCCCTTGACCCTGAGAGTCCGGCCCCATGAGACTGTGGTTTTCTCGGCCCCTGGTGGTCCGAGGTCGTTCCCGCTGCAGAGGTTCATGCGCCAGGGCCTCCTACAGACAATGCACTTTGATTTATTGCGATATCTGTAATAGCACCCGAGATATCACCAGATATATATTGGATTTTTCACTGACCCTGAGCGTCCGGCCCCATGAGACGGTCGTTTTCTCGGCCCCTGGTGGTCCGAGGTCGTTCCCGCTGCACAGGTTCATGCGCCAGGGCCTCCTACAGACAATGCACTTTGATTTATTGCGCTATCTGTAATAGCACCCGAGATATCACCAGATCTATATTGGATTTTCCCCTGACCCTGAGTATCCGGCCCCATGAGACTGTGGTTTTTTCGACCCCTGGTGGTCCGAGGTCGTTCCCGCTGCACAGATTCATGCGCCAGGGCCTCCTGCAGATAATTCACTTTGGTTTATTGCGCCATCTCTAATAGCACCCGAGATATCAGCTGATATATATTGGATTTTTCACTGACCCTGAGTGACCGGCCCCATGAGACGGTAGTTTTCTCGGCCCCTGGTGGTCCGAGGTCGTTCCCGCTGCACAGATTCATGCGCCAGGGCCTCCTACAGACAATTCACTTTGATTTATTGCGCTATCTGTAATAGCACCCGAGATATCACCAGATATATATTGGATTTTAACCTGACCCTGAGTGTCCGGCCCCATGAGACGGTAGTTTTCTCGGCCCCTGGTGGTCCGAGGTCGTTCCCGCTGCACAGATTCATGCGCCAGGGCCTCCTACAGACAATGCACTTTGATTTATTGCGCTATCTGTAATAGCACCTGAAATATCAGCAGATATATATTGGATTTTTCACTGACCCTGAGTGTCCGCCCCATGAGACGGTCGTTTTCTCGGACCCTGGTGGTCCGAGGTCGTTCCGGCTGCACAGATGCATGCGCCAGGGCCTCCTGCAGATAATTCACTTTGGTTTATTGCGCTATCTGTAATAGCACCCAAGATATCACCAGATATATATTGGATTTTCCCCTGACCCTGAGTGTCCGGCCCCATGAGACGGTGGTTTTCTCGGCCCCTGGTGATCCGAGGTTGTTCCCGCAGCACAGATGCATGCGACAGGGCCTCCTGCAGATAACTCACTTTGGTTTATTGCGCTATCTCTAATGGCACCCGAGATATCACCTGATATATATTGGATTTTCCCCTGACCCTGAGTGTCCGGCCCAATGAGACGGTGGTTTTCTCGGACCCTGGTGGTCCGAGGTCGTTCCCGCTGCACAGATTCATGCGCCAGGGCCTCCTATAGATAATTCACTTTGGTTTATTGTGCTATCTCTAATGGCACCCGAGATATCACCTGATATATATTGGATTTTCCCCTGACCCTGAGTGTCCGGCCCCATGAGACGGTGGTTTTCTCGGACCCTGGTGGTCCGAGGTCGTTTCCGCTGCACAGATTCATGCGCCAGGGCCTCCTGCAGATAATTCACTTTGGTTTATTGCGCTATCTCTAATAGCACCCGAGATATTACCAGATATATATTGGATTTTCCCCTGACCAAGAGTGTCCGGCCCCATGAGACTGTGGTTTTCTCGGCCTCCGGTGGTCCGAGGTCGTTCCCGCTGCACAGGTTCATGCGCCAGGGCCTCCTACAGACAATGCCGTTTGATTTATTGCGCTATCTGTAATAGCACCCGAGATATCACCAGATATATATTGGATTTTTCACTGACCCTGAGCGTCCGGCCCCATGAGACGGTCGTTTTCTCGGCCCCTGGTGGTCCGAGGTCGTTCCCGCTGCACAGATTCATGCGCCAGGGCCTCCTACAGACAATGCACTTTGATTTATTGCGCTATCTGTAATAGCACCCGAGATATCACCAGATATATATTGGATATTTCCCTCACCCTGAGTGTCCAGCCCCATGAGACGGTGGTTTTCTCGGCCCCTGGTGGTCCGAGGTCGTTCCCGCTGCACAGATGCATGCGCCAGGGCCTCCTGCAGATAATTCACTTTGGTTTATTGCGCTATCTCTAATAGCACCCGAGATATCACCAGATATATATTGGATTTTCCCTTGACCCTGAGAGTCCGGCCCCATGAGACTGTGGTTTTCTCGGCCCCTGGTGGTCCGAGGTCGTTCCCGCTGCAGAGGTTCATGCGCCAGGGCCTCCTACAGACGATGCACTTTGATTTATTGCGCTATCTGTAATAGCACCCGAGATATCACCAGATATATATTGGATTTTTCACTGACCCTGAGCGTCCGGCCCCATGAGACGGTCGTTTTCTCGGCCCCTGGTGGTCCGAGGTCGTTCCCGCTGCACAGGTTCATGCGCCAGGGCCTCCTACAGACAATGCACTTTGATTTATTGCGCTATCTGTAATAGCACCCGAGATATCACCAGATCTATATTGGATTTTCCCCTGACCCTGAGTATCCGGCCCCATGAGACTGTGGTTTTTTCGACCCCTGGTGGTCCGAGGTCGTTCCCGCTGCACAGATTCATGCGCCAGGGCCTCCTGCAGATAATTCACTATGGTTTATTGCGCTATCTGTAATAGCACCCGAGATATCACCAGACATATATTGGATTTTCCCCTGACCCTGAGTGTCCGGCCCCATGAGACGGTCGTTTTCTCGGCCCCTGGTGGTCCGAGGTCGTTCCCGCTGCACAGGTTCATGCGCCAGGGCCTCCTACAGACAATGCACTTTGATTTATTGCGCTATCTGTAATAGCACCCGAGATATCACCAGGTATATACTGGATTTTCCCCAGACCCTGAGAGCCCGGCCCCATGAGACGGTGGTTTTCTCGGCCCCTGGTGGTCCGAGGTCGTTGCCGCTTCACAGATTCATGCGCCAGGGCCTCTTACAGACAATGCACTTTGATTTATTGCGCTATCTGTAATAGCACCCGAGATATCACCAGATATATATTGGATTTTCCCCTGACCCTGAGTGTCCGGCCCCATGAGACGGTGGTTGTCTCGGCCCCTGGTGGTCCTAGGTCGTTCCCGCTGCACCGATTCATGCGCCAGGGCCTCCTACAGACAATGCACTTTGATTTATTGCGCTATCTGTAATAGGACCCGAGATATCACCAGATCTATATTGAATTTTCCCCTGACCCTGAGTATCCGGCCCCATGAGACTGTGGTTTTTTCGGCCCCTGGTGGTCCGAGGTCGTTCCCGCTGCACAGATTCATGCGCCAGGGCCTCCTGCAGATAATTCACTTTGGTTTATTGCGCCATCTCTAATAGCACCCGAGATATCAGCTGATATATATTGGATTTTTCACTGACCCTGAGTGACCGGCCCCATGAGACGGTAGTTTTCTCGGCCCCTGGTGGTCCGAGGTCGTTCCCGCTGCACAGATTCATGCGCCAGGGCCTCCTACAGACAATTCACTTTGATTTATTGCGCTATCTGTAATAGCACCCGAGATATCACCAGATATATATTGGATTTTAACCTGACCCTGAGTGTCCGGCCCCATGAGACGGTAGTTTTCTCGGCCCCTGGTGGTCCGAGGTCGTTCCCGCTGCACAGATTCATGCGCCAGGGCCTCCTACAGACAATGTACTTTGATTTATTGCGCTATCTGTAATAGCACCTGAAATATCAGCAGATATATATTGGATTTTTCACTGACCCTGAGTGTCCGCCCCATGAGACGGTCGTTTTCTCGGACCCTGGTGGTCCGAGGTCGTTCCGGCTGCACAGATGCATGCGCCAGGGCCTCCTGCAGATAATTCACTTTGGTTTATTGCGCTATCTGTAATAGCACCCAAGATATCACCAGATATATATTGGATTTTCCCCTGACCCTGAGTGTCCGGCCCCATGAGACGGTGGTTTTCTCGGCCCCTGGTGATCCGAGGTTGTTCCCGCAGCACAGATGCATGCGACAGGGCCTCCTGCAGATAACTCACTTTGGTTTATTGCGCTATCTCTAATGGCACCCGAGATATCACCTGATATATATTGGATTTTCCCCTGACCCTGAGTGTCCGGCCCCATGAGACGGTGGTTTTCTCGGACCCTGGTGGTCCGAGGTCGTTCCCGCTGCACAGATTCATGCGCCAGGGCCTCCTATAGATAATTCACTTTGGTTTATTGTGCTATCTCTAATGGCACCCGAGATATCACCTGATATATATTGGATTTTCCCCTGACCCTGAGTGTCCGGCCCCATGAGACGGTGGTTTTCTCGGACCCTGGTGGTCCGAGGTCGTTTCCGCTGCACAGATTCATGCGCCAGGGCCTCCTGCAGATAATTCACTTTGGTTTATTGCGCTATCTCTAATAGCACCCGAGATATTACCAGATATATATTGGATTTTCCCCTGACCAAGAGTGTCCGGCCCCATGAGACTGTGGTTTTCTCGGCCTCCGGTGGTCCGAGGTCGTTCCCGCTGCACAGGTTCATGCGCCAGGGCCTCCTACAGACAATGCCGTTTGATTTATTGCGCTATCTGTAATAGCACCCGAGATATCACCAGATATATATTGGATTTTTCACTGACCCTGAGCGTCCGGCCCCATGAGACGGTCGTTTTCTCGGCCCCTGGTGGTCCGAGGTCGTTCCCGCTGCACAGATTCATGCGCCAGGGCCTCCTACAGACAATGCACTTTGATTTATTGCGCTATCTGTAATAGCACCCGAGATATCACCAGATATATATTGGATATTTCCCTCACCCTGAGTGTCCAGCCCCATGAGACGGTGGTTTTCTCGGCCCCTGGTGGTCCGAGGTCGTTCCCGCTGCACAGATGCATGCGCCAGGGCCTCCTGCAGATAATTCACTTTGGTTTATTGCGCTATCTCTAATAGCACCCGAGATATCACCAGATATATATTGGATTTTCCCCTGACCCTGAGAGTCCGGCCCCATGAGACTGTGGTTTTCTCGGCCCCTGGTGGCCCGAGGTCGTTCCCGCTGCACAGATTCATGCGCCAGGGCCTCCTACAGACGATGCACTTTGATTTATTGCGCTATCTGTAATAGCACCCGAGATATCACCAGATATATATTGGATTTTCCCCTGACCCTGAGTGTCCGGCCCCATGAGACTGTGGTTTTCACGGCCCCTGGTGGTCCGAGGTCGTTCCCGCTGCACAGATTCATGCGCCAGGGCCTCCTACAGACAATGCACTTTGATTTATTGCGCTATCTGTAATAGCACCCGAGATATCACCAGATATATATTGGATTTTTCCCTGACCCTGAGTGTCCGGCCCCATGAGACTGTGGTTTTTTCGGCCCCTGGTGGTCCGAGGTCGTTCCCGTTGCACAGATTCATGCGCCAGGGCCTCCTGCAGATAACTCACTTTGGTTTATTGCGCTATCTCTAATAGCACCCAAGATATCACCAGATATATATTGAATTTTTCCCTGACCCTGAGTGTCCGGCCCCATGAGACTGTGGATTTTTCGGCCCCTGGTGGTCCGAGGTGGTTACCGTTGCACAGATTCATGCGCCAGGGCCTCCTGCAGATAATTCACTTTGGTTTATTGCGCCATATCTAATAGCACCCAAGATATCACCAGATATATATTGGATTTTTCCCTGACCCTGAGTGTCCGGCCCCATGAGACTGTGGTTTCCTCGGCCTCTGGTGGTCCGAGGTCGTTCCCGCTGCACAGATTCATGCGCCAGGGCCTCCTACAGACAATGCACTTTGATTTATTTCGCTATCTGTAATAGGACCGGAGATATCACCAGATATATATTGGATTTTCCCCAGACCCTGAGTGTCCGGCCGCATGAGACTGTAGTTTTATCGGCCCCTGGTGGTCCGAGGTCGTTCCCGCTGCACAGATTCATGCGCCAGGGCCTCCTACGGACAATGCACTTTGATTTATTGCGCTATCTGTAATAGCTCCCGAGATATCACCACATATATATTGGATTTTTCGCTGACCCAGAGTGTCCGGCCCCATGAGACGGTGGTTTTCTCGGCCCCTGGTGGTCCAAGGTCGTTCGCGCTGCACAGCTTCAGGCGCCAGGGCCTCCTGCAGATGACTCACATTGGTTTATTGCGCTATCTCTAATAGCACCCGAGATATCACCAGATATATATTGGACTTTTCCCTGACCCTGTTAGTCCGGCCCCATGAGACGGTGGTTTTCTCGGCCCCTGGTGGTCCTAGGTCGTTCCCGCTGCACAGATTCATGCGCCAGGGCCTCCTGCAGATAATTCACTTTCGTTTATTGCGCTATCTCTAATAGCACCCGAGATATCACCAGATATATATTGGATTTTCCCCTGACCCTGAGTGTCCGCCCCATGAGACTGTGGTTTTCTCGGCCCCTGGTGGTCCGAGGTCGTTCCCGCTGCACAGGTTCATGCGCCAGCGTCTCCTACAGACAATGCACTTTGATTTATTGCGCTATCTGTAATAGCACCCGAGATATCACCAGATATATATTGGATTTTTCACTGACCCTGAGTGTCCGGCCCCATGAGACGGTGGTTTTCTCGGCCGCTGGTGGTCCGAGGTCGTTCCCGCTGGCCAGATTCATGCGCCAGGGCCTCCTACAGACAATGCACTATGATTTATTGCGCTATCTGTAATAGCACCCGAGATATCACCAGATATATATTGGATTTTTCACTGACCCTGAGTGTCCTGCCCCATGAGACGGTGGTTTTCTCGGCCCCTGGTGTTCCGAGGTCGTTCCCGCTGCACAGATTCATGCGCCAGGGCCTCCTACAGACAATGCACTTTGATTTATTGCGCTATCTCTAATAGCACCCGAGATATCACCAGATATATATTGGGTTTTCCCCTGACCCTGAGTGTCCGGCCCCATAAGACTGTGGTTTTCTCGGCCCCTGGTGGTCCTAGGTCGTTCCCGCTGCACTGATGCATGCGCCAGGGCCTCCTGCAGATAATTCCCTTTGGCTTATTGCGCTATCTCTAATAGCGCCCGAGATATCACCAGATATATATTGGATTTTTCCCTGACCCTGAGTGTCCGGCCCCATGAGACTGCGGTTTTCTCGGCCCCTGGTGGTCCGAGGTTGTTCCCGCTGCACAGATTCATGCGCCAGGGCCTCCTACAGACAATGCACTTTGATTTGTTGCTCTATCTGTAATAGCACCCGAGATATCACCAGATATATATTGGATTTTCCCCTGACCCTGAGTATCCGGCCCCATGAGACTGTGGTTTTCTCGGCCCCTGGTGGTCCGAGGTCGTTCCCGTTGCACAGATTCATGCGCCAGGGCCTCCTGCAGATAATTCACTTCGGTTTACTGCGCTATCTCTAATAGCACGCGAGATATCACCAGATATATATTGGATTTTTCACTGACCCTGAGCGTCCGGCCCGATGAGACGGTCGTTTTCTCGGCCCCTGATGGTCCGAGAACGTTCCCGCTGCACAGGTTCATGCGCCAGCGTCTCCTACAGACAATGCACTTTGATTTATTGCGCTATCTGTAATAGCACCCGAGATATCACCAGATATATATTGGATTTTTCACTGACCCTGAGTGTCCTGCCCCATGAGACGGTTGTTTTCTCGGCCCCTGGTGTTCCGAGGTCGTTCCCGCTGCACAGATTCATGCGCCAGGGCCTCCTACAGACAATGCACTTTGATTTATTGCGCTATCTCTAATAGCACCCGAGATATCACCAGATATATATTGGATTTTCCCCTGACCCTGAGTGTCCGGCCCCATGAGACTGTGGTTTTCTCGGCCCCTGGTGGTCCTAGGTCGTTCCCGCTGCACTGATGCATGCGCCAGGGCCTCCTGCAGATAATTCCCTTTGGCTTATTGCGCTATCTCTAATAGCGCCCGAGATATCACCAGATATATATTGGATTTTTCCCTGACCCTGAGTGTCCGGCCCCATGAGACTGCGGTTTTCTCGGCCCCTGGTGGTCCGAGGTTGTTCCCGCTGCACAGATTCATGCGCCAGGGCCTCCTACAGACAATGCACTTTGATTTATTGCTCTATCTGTAATAGCACCCGAGATATCACCAGATATATATTGGATTTTCCCCTGACCCTGAGTGTCCGGCACCATGAGACTGTAGTTTTCTCGGCCCCTGGTGGTCCTAGGTCGTTCCCGCTGCACAGATTCATGCGCCAGGGCCTCCTACAGACAATGCACTTTGATCTATTGCTCTATCTGTAATAGCACCCGAGATATCACCAGATATATATTGGATTTTCCCCTGACCCTGAGTGTCTGGCCCCATGAGACTGCGGTTTTCTCGGCCCCTGGTGGTCCGAGGTCGTTCCCGCTGCACACATTCATGCGCCAGGGCCTCCTGCAGACAATTCACTTTGTTTTATTGCTCTATCTCTAATAGCACCCGAGATATCACCAGATATATATTGGATTTTTCACTGACCCTGAGCGTCCGGCCCGATGAGACGGTCGTTTTCTCGGCCCCTGGTGGTCCGGGAAAGTTCCCGCTGCACAGGTTCATGCGCCAGCGTCTCCTACAGACAATGCACTTTGATTTATTGCGCTATCTGTAATAGCACCCGAGATATCACCAGATATATATTGGATTTTTCACTGACCCTGAGTGTCCTGCCCCATGAGACGGTGGTTTTCTCGGCCCCTGGTGTTCCGAGGTCGTTCCCGCTGCACAGATTCATGCGCCAGGGCCTCCTACAGACAATGCACTTTGATTTATTGCGCTATCTCTAATAGCACCCGAGATATCACCAGATATATATTGGATTTTCCCCTGACCCTGAGTGTCCGGCCCCATGAGACTGTGGTTTTCTCGGCCCCTGGTGGTCCTAGGTCGTTCCCGCTGCACTGATGCATGCGCCAGGGCCTCCTGCAGATAATTCCCTTTGGCTTATTGCACTATCTCTAATAGCGCCCGAGATATCACCAGATATATATTGGATTTTTCCCTGACCCTGAGTGTCCGGCCCCATGAGACTGCGGTTTTCTCGGCCCCTGGTGGTCCGAGGTCGTTCCCGCTGCACACATTCATGCGCCAGGGCCTCCTGCAGATAATTCACTTTGGTTTATTGCGCTATCTCTAATAGCACCCAAGATATCACCAGATATATTTTGAATTTTTCCCT
This sequence comes from Nomia melanderi, assembly GCF_051020985.1. Taxonomy (NCBI): domain Eukaryota; kingdom Metazoa; phylum Arthropoda; class Insecta; order Hymenoptera; family Halictidae; genus Nomia; species Nomia melanderi. The sequence goes on from NW_027475130.1 coordinate 8,285,959, forward strand.
GACCCTGTGTGTCCGGCCCCATGAGACTGTGGTTTTCTCGGCCCCTGGTGGTCCGAGGTCGTTCCCCTTGCACAGATTCATGCGCCAGGGCCTCCTGCAGATAATTCACTTTGATTTATTGCGCTATCTGTAATAGCACCCGAGATATCACCAGATAGATATTGGATTTTTCACTGACCCTAAGTGTCCGGCCCCTCGGGACGGTGGTTTTCTCGGCCCCTGGTGGTCCGAGGTCGTTCCCGCTGCACAGATTCATGCGCCAGGGCCTCCTACAGACAATGCACTTTGATTTATTCCGCTATCTGTAATAGCACCCAAGATATCACCAGATAAATATTGGATTTTCCCCTGACCCTGAGTGTCCGGCCCCATGAGACGGTGGTTTTCTCGGCCCCTGATGGTCCGAGGTCGTTCCCGCTGGCCACATTTATGGGCCAGGGCCTCCTACAGACAATGCACTTTGATTTATTGCGCTATCTGTAATAGCACCAGAGATATCACCAGATATATATTGGATTTTCCCCTGACCCTGAGTGTCCGGCCCCCTCGAGACGGTGGTTTCCTCGGCCCCTGGTGGTCCGAGGTCGTTCCCGCTGCACAGCTTCAGGCGCCAGGGCCTCCTGCAGATAACTCACTTTGGTTTATTGCGCTATCTGTAATAGCACCCGAGATATCACCAGATATATATTGGATTTTTCCCTGACCCTGAGTGTCCGGCCCCATGAGACTGTGGTTTTTTCGGCCCCTGGTGGTCCGAGGTCGTTCCCGTTGCACAGATTCATGCGCCAGGGCCTCCTGCAGATAATTCACTTTGGTTTATTGCGCTATCTCTAATAGCACCCAAGATATCACCAGATATATTTTGAATTTTTCCCTGAACCTGTGTGTCCGGCCCCATGAGACTGTGGTTTTCTCGGCCCCTGGTGGTCCGAGGTCGTTCCCCTTGCACAGATTCATGCGCCAGGGCCTCCTGCAGATAATTCACTTTGATTTATTGCGCTATCTGTAATAGCACCCGAGATATCACCAGATAGATATTGGATTTTTCACTGACCCTAAGTGTCCGGCCCCTCGGGACGGTGGTTTTCTCGGCCCCTGGTGGTCCGAGGTCGTTCCCGCTGCACAGATTCATGCGCCAGGGCCTCCTACAGACAATGCACTTTGATTTATTCCGCTATCTGTAATAGCACCCAAGATATCACCAGATAAATATTGGATTTTCCCCTGACCCTGAGTGTCCGGCCCCATGAGACGGTGGTTTTCTCGGCCCCTGATGGTCCGAGGTCGTTCCCGCTGGCCACATTTATGGGCCAGGGCCTCCTACAGACAATGCACTTTGATTTATTGCGCTATCTGTAATAGCACCAGAGATATCACCAGATATATATTGGATTTTCCCCTGACCCTGAGTGTCCGGCCCCCTCGAGACGGTGGTTTCCTCGGCCCCTGGTGGTCCGAGGTCGTTCCCGCTGCACAGCTTCAGGCGCCAGGGCCTCCTGCAGATAACTCACTTTGGTTTATTGCGCTATCTCTAATAGCACCCGAGATATCACCAGATATATATTGGATTTTTCCCTGACCCTGAGTGTCCGGCCCCATGAGACGGTGGTTTTCTCGGCCCCTGGTGGTACGAGGTCGTTCCCGCTGCACAGATTCATGCGCCAGGGCCTCCTGCAGATAATTCACTTTGGTTTATTGCGCTATCTCTAATAGCGCCCGAGATATCAACAGATATATATTGGATTTTTCCCTGACCCTGAGTGTCCGGCCCCATGAGACTGCGGTTTTCTCGGCCCCTGGTGGTCCGAGGTCGTTCCCGCTGCACAGATTCATGCGCCAGGGCCTCCTACAGACAATGCACTTTGATTTATTGCGCTATCTGTAATAGCACACGAGATATCACCAGATATATATTGGATTTTACCCTGACCATGAGGGTCCGGCCCCATGAGACTGTGGTTTTCTCGGCCCCTGGTGGTCCGAGGTCGTTGCCGCTGCACAGGTTCATGCGCCAGGGCCTCCTACAGACAATGCCCTTTGATTTATTGCGCTATCTGTAATAGCACCCGAGATATCACCAGATATATATTGGATTTTTCACAGACCCTGAGCGTCCGGCCCCATGAGACGGTCGTTTTCTCGGCCCCTGGTGGTCCGAGGTCGTTCCCGCTGCACAGGTTCATGCGCCAGGGCCTCCTACAGACAATGCACTTTGATTTATTGCGCTATCTGTAATAGCACCCGAGATATCACCAGATCTATATTGGATTTTCCCCTGACCCTGAGTGTCCGGCCCCCTCGAGACGGTGGTTTCCTCGGCCCCTGGTGGTCCGAGGTCGTTCCCGCTGCACAGCTTCAGGCGCCAGGGCCTCCTGCAGATAACTCACTTTGGTTTATTGCGCTATCTGTAATAGCACCCGAGATATCACCAGATATATATTGGATTTTTCCCTGACCCTGAGTGTCCGGCCCCATGAGACTGTGGTTTTTTCGGCCCCTGGTGGTCCGAGGTCGTTCCCGTTGCACAGATTCATGCGCCAGGGCCTCCTGCAGATAATTCACTTTGGTTTATTGCGCTATCTCTAATAGCACCCAAGATATCACCAGATATATTTTGAATTTTTCCCTGAACCTGTGTGTCCGGCCCCATGAGACTGTGGTTTTCTCGGCCCCTGGTGGTCCGAGGTCGTTCCCCTTGCACAGATTCATGCGCCAGGGCCTCCTGCAGATAATTCACTTTGATTTATTGCGCTATCTGTAATAGCACCCGAGATATCACCAGATAGATATTGGATTTTTCACTGACCCTAAGTGTCCGGCCCCTCGGGACGGTGGTTTTCTCGGCCCCTGGTGGTCCGAGGTCGTTCCCGCTGCACAGATTCATGCGCCAGGGCCTCCTACAGACAATGCACTTTGATTTATTCCGCTATCTGTAATAGCACCCAAGATATCACCAGATAAATATTGGATTTTCCCCTGACCCTGAGTGTCCGGCCCCATGAGACGGTGGTTTTCTCGGCCCCTGATGGTCCGAGGTCGTTCCCGCTGGCCACATTTATGGGCCAGGGCCTCCTACAGACAATGCACTTTGATTTATTGCGCTATCTGTAATAGCACCAGAGATATCACCAGATATATATTGGATTTTCCCCTGACCCTGAGTGTCCGGCCCCCTCGAGACGGTGGTTTCCTCGGCCCCTGGTGGTCCGAGGTCGTTCCCGCTGCACAGCTTCAGGCGCCAGGGCCTCCTGCAGATAACTCACTTTGGTTTATTGCGCTATCTCTAATAGCACCCGAGATATCACCAGATATATATTGGATTTTTCCCTGACCCTGAGTGTCCGGCCCCATGAGACGGTGGTTTTCTCGGCCCCTGGTGGTACGAGGTCGTTCCCGCTGCACAGATTCATGCGCCAGGGCCTCCTGCAGATAATTCACTTTGGTTTATTGCGCTATCTCTAATAGCGCCCGAGATATCAACAGATATATATTGGATTTTTCCCTGACCCTGAGTGTCCGGCCCCATGAGACTGCGGTTTTCTCGGCCCCTGGTGGTCCGAGGTCGTTCCCGCTGCACAGATTCATGCGCCAGGGCCTCCTACAGACAATGCACTTTGATTTATTGCGCTATCTGTAATAGCACACGAGATATCACCAGATATATATTGGATTTTACCCTGACCATGAGGGTCCGGCCCCATGAGACTGTGGTTTTCTCGGCCCCTGGTGGTCCGAGGTCGTTGCCGCTGCACAGGTTCATGCGCCAGGGCCTCCTACAGACAATGCCCTTTGATTTATTGCGCTATCTGTAATAGCACCCGAGATATCACCAGATATATATTGGATTTTTCACAGACCCTGAGCGTCCGGCCCCATGAGACGGTCGTTTTCTCGGCCCCTGGTGGTCCGAGGTCGTTCCCGCTGCACAGGTTCATGCGCCAGGGCCTCCTACAGACAATGCACTTTGATTTATTGCGCTATCTGTAATAGCACCCGAGATATCACCAGATCTATATTGGATTTTCCCCTGACCCTGAGTGTCCGGCCCCATGAGACTGTGGTTTTCTCGGCCCCTGGTGCTCCGAGGTCGTTGCCGCTGCACAGGTTCATGCGCCAGGGCCTCCTACAGACAATGCACTTTGATTTATTGCGTTATCTGTAATAGCACCCGAGATATCACCACATATATATTGGATTTTTCCCTGGCCCAGAGTGTCCGGCCCCCTCGAGACGGTGCTTTCCTCGGCCCCTGGTGGTCCGAGGTCGTTCCCGCTGCACAGCTTCAGGCGCCAGGGCCTCCTGCAGATAACTCACTTTGGTTTATTGCGCTATCTCTAATAGCACCCGAGATATCACCAGATATATATTGGATTTTTCCCTGACCCTGAGTGTCCGGCGCCATGAGACGGTTGTTTTCTCGGCCCCTGGTGGTCCGAGGTCGTTCCCGCTGCACAGATTCATGCGCCAGGGCCTCCTGCAGATAATTCACTTTGGTTTATTGCCCTATCTCTAATAGCACCCGAGATATCACCAGATATATATTGGATTTTGCCCTGACCCTGAGTGTCCGGCCCCATGAGACTGTGGTTTTCTCGGCCCCTGGTGGTCCGAGGTTGTTCCCGCTGCACACATTCATGCGCCAGGGCCTCCTACAGACAATGCACTATGATTTAATGCTCTATCTGTAATAGCACCCAAGATATCACCAGATATATATTGGATTTTTCCCTGACCCTGAGTGTCCGGCCCCATGAGACTGTGGTTTCCTCGGCCTCTGGTGGTCCGAGGTCGTTCCCGCTGCACAGATTCATGCGCCAGGGCCTCCTACAGACAATGCACTTTGATTTATTTCGCTATCTGTAATAGGACCGGAGATATCACCAGATATATATTGGATTTTCCCCAGACCCTGAGTGTCCGGCCCCATGAGACTGTGGTTTTCTCGGCCCCTGGTGGTCCGAGGTCGTTCCCGCTGCCCAGCTTCAGGCGCCAGGGCCTCCTGCAGATAACTCACTTTGGTTTATTGCGCTATCTCTAATAGCACCCAAGATATCACCAGATATATATTGGATTTTTCCCTGACCCTGAGTGTCCGGCCCCATGAGACGGTTGTTGTCTCGGCCCCTGGTGGTCCGAGGTCGTTCCCGCAGCACAGATTCTTGCGCCAGGGCCTCCTGCAGATAATTCACTTTGGTTTATTACGCTATCTCTAATAGCACCCAAGATATCACCAGATATATATTGGATTTTTCCCTGACCCTGAGTGTCCGGCCCCATGAGACTGTGGATTTTTCGGCCCCTGGTGGTCCGAGGTCGTTCCCGTTGCACAGATTCATGCGCCAGGGCCTCCTGCAGATAATTCACTTTGGTTTATTGCGCTATATCTAATAGCACCCAAGATATCACCAGATATATATTGGATTTTCCCCAGACCCTGAGTGTCCGGCCGCATGAGACTGTAGTTTTATCGGCCCCTGGTGGTCCGAGGTCGTTCCCGCTGCACAGATTCATGCGCCAGGGCCTCCTACAGGCAATGCACTTTGATTTATTGCGCTATCTGTAATAGCACCCGAGATATCACCACATATATATTGGATTTTTCGCTCACCCAGAGTGTCCGGCCCCATGAGATGGTGGTTTTCTCGGCCCCTGGTGGTCCGAGGTCGTTCCCGCTGCACAGATTCTTGCGCCAGGGCCTCCTGCAGATAATTCACTTTGGTTTATTACGCTATCTCTAATAGCACCCGAGATATCACCAAATAAATATTGGATTTTCCCCTGACCCTGAGTGTCCGGCCCCATGAGACGGTGGTTTTCTCGGCCCCTGATGGTCCGAGGTCGTTCCCGCTGTCCACATTTATGCGCCAGGGCCTCCTACAGACAATGCAATTTGATTTATTGCGCTATCTGTAATAGCACCCGAGATATCACCAGATATATATTGGATTCTGCCCTGACCCTGAGTGTCCGGCCCCATGAGACTGTGGTTTTCTCGGCCCCTGGTGGTCCGAGGTTGTTCCCGCTGCACAGATTCATGCGCCAGGGCCTCCTACAGACAATGCACTTTGATTTATTGCTCTATCTGTAATAGCACCCGAGATATCACCAGATATATATTGGATTTTCCCCTGACCCTGATTGTCCGGCCCGATGTGACTGTGGTTTTCTCGGCCCCTGGTGGTCCGAGGTCGTTCCCGCTGCACACATTCATGCGCCAGGGCCTCCTGCAGATAATTCACTTTAGTTTATTGCGCTATCTTTAATAGCACCCGAGATATCAGCAGATATATATTGGATTTTCCCCTGACCCTGAGTGTCCGGCCCCATGAGACTGTGGTTTTCACGGCCCCTGGTGGTCCGAGGTCGTTCCCGCTGCACAGATTCATGCGCCAGGGCCTCCTACAGACAATGCACTTTGATTTATTGCGCTATCTGTAATAGCACCCGAGATATCACCAGATATATATTGGATTTTTCCCTGACCCTGAGTGTCCGGCCCCATGAGACTGTGGTTTTTTCAACCCCTGGTGGTCCGAGGTCGTTCCCGTTGCACAGATTCATGCGCCAGGGCCTCCTGCAGATAATTCACTTTGGTTTATTGCGCTATCTCTAATAGCACCCAAGATATCACCAGATATATATTGAATTTTTCCCTGACCCTGTGTGTCCGGCCCCATGAGACTGTGGTTTTCTCGGCCCCTGGTGGTCCGAGGTCGTTCCCCTTGCACAGATTCATGCGCCAGGGCCTCCTACAGACAATGCAATTTGATTTATTGCGCTATCTCTAATAGCACCCGAGATATCACCAGATATATATTGGATTCTGCCCTGACCCTGAGTGTCCGGCCCCATGAGACTGTGGTTTTCTCGGCCCCTGGTGGTCCGAGGTTGTTCCCGCTGCACAGATTCATGCGCCAGGGCCTCCTACAGACAATGCACTTTGATTTATTGCTCTATCTGTAATAGCACCCGAGATATCACCAGATATATATTGGATTTTCCCCTGACCCTGATTGTCCGGCCCGATGTGACTGTGGTTTTCTCGGCCCCTGGTGGTCCGAGGTCGTTCCCGCTGCACAGATTCATGCGCCAGGGCCTCCTACAGACAATGCACTTTGATTTATTGCGCTATCTGTAATAGCACCCGAGATATCACCAGATATATATTGGATTTTTCCCTGACCCTGAGTGTCCGGCCCCATGAGACGGTGGATGTCTCGGCCCCTGATGGTCCGAGATCGTTCCCGCTGCACAGATTCATGCGACAGGGCCTCCTGCAGACAATTCACTTTGGTTTATTGCGCTATCTCTAATAGCACCCGAGATATCACCAGATATATATTGGATTTTTCCCCGACCCTGAGTGTCCGGCCCCATGAGACGGTGGTTTTCTCGGCCGCTGGTGGTCCGAGGTCGTTCCCGCTGGCCAGATTCATGCGCCAGGGCCTCCTACAGACAATTCACTATGATTTATTACGCTATCTGTAATAGCACCCGAGATATCACCAGATCTATATTGGATTTTCCCCTGACCCTGAGTATCCGGCCCCATGAGACTGTGGTTTTCTCGGCCCCTGGTGGTCCGAGGTCGTTCCCGTTGCACAGATTCATGCGCCAGGGCCTCCTGCAGATAATTCACTTCGGTTTATTGCGCTGTCTCTAATAGCACCCGAGATATCACCAGATATATATTGGATTTTTCACTGACCCTGAGCGTCCGGCCCGATGAGACGGTCGTTTTCTCGGCCCCTGGTGGTCCGAGAACGTTCCCGCTGCACAGGTTCATGCGCCAGCGTCTCCTACAGACAATGCACTTTGATTTATTGCGCTATCTGTAATAGCACCCGAGATAACACCAGATATATATTGGATTTTTCCCTGACCCTGAGTGTCCGGCAACATGAGACTGCGGTTTTCTCGGCCCCTGGTGGTCCGAGGTCGTTCCCGCTGCACACATTCATGCGCCAGGGCCTCCTGCAGATAATTCACTTTAGTTTATTGCGCTATCTTTAATAGCACCCGAGATATCAGCAGATATATATTGGATTTTCCCCTGACCCTGAGTGTCCGGCCCCATGAGACTGTGGTTTTCACGGCCCCTGGTGGTCCGAGGTCGTTCCCGCTGCACAGATTCATGCGCCAGGGCCTCCTACAGACAATGCACTTTGATTTATTGCGCTATCTGTAATAGCACCCGAGATATCACCAGATATATATTGGATTTTTCCCTGACCCTGAGTGTCCGGCCCCATGAGACTGTGGTTTTTTCAACCCCTGGTGGTCCGAGGTCGTTCCCGTTGCACAGATTCATGCGCCAGGGCCTCCTGCAGATAATTCACTTTGGTTTATTGCGCTATCTCTAATAGCACCCAAGATATCACCAGATATATATTGAATTTTTCCCTGACCCTGTGTGTCCGGCCCCATGAGACTGTGGTTTTCTCGGCCCCTGGTGGTCCGAGGTCGTTCCCCTTGCACAGATTCATGCGCCAGGGCCTCCTGCAGATAATTCACTTTGATTTATTGCGCTATCTGTAATAGCACCCGAGATATCACCAGATAGATATTGGATTTTTCACTGACCCTAAGTGTCCGGCCCCTCGGGACGGTGGTTTTCTCGGCCCCTGGTGGTCCGAGGACGTTCCCGCTGCACAGATTCATGCGCCAGGGCCTCCTACAGACAATGCACTATGATTTATTGAACTATCTGTAATAGCACCCGAGATATCACCAGATCTATATTGGATTTTCCCCTGACCCTGAGTATCCGGCCCCATGAGACTGTGGTTTTCGCGGCCCCTGGTGGTCCGAGGTCGTTCCCGTTGCACAGATTCATGCGCCAGGGCCTCCTGCAGATAATTCACCTTGGTTTATTGCGCTATCTCTAATAGCACCCGAGATATCACCAGATATATATTGGATTTTCCCCTGACCCTGAGTGTCCGGCCCCATGAGACTGTAGTTTTCTCGGCCCCTGGTGGTCCTAGGTCGTTCCCGCTGCACAGATTCATGCGCCAGGGCCTCCTGCAGACAATTCACTTTGGTTTATTGCGCTATCTCTAATAGCACCCGAGATATCACCAGATATATATTGGATTTTTCCCCGACCCTGAGTGTCCGGCCCCATGAGACGGTGGTTTTCTCGGCCGCGGGTGGTCCGAGGTCGTTCCCGCTGGCCAGATTCATGCGCCAGGGCCTCCTACAGACAATGCACTGTGATTTATTGCGCTATCTGTAATAGCACCCGAGATATCACCAGATCTATATTGGATTTTCCCCTGACCCTGAGTATCCGGCCCCATGAGACTGTGGTTTTCTCGGCCCCTGGTGGTCCGAGGTCGTTCCCGTTGCACAGATTCATGCGCCAGGGCCTCCTGCAGATAATTCACTTTGATTTATTGCGCTATCTCTAATAGCACCCGAGATATCACCAGATATATATTGGATTTTTCCCTGACCCTGAGTGTCCGGCCCCATGAGACGGTGGTTTTCTCGGCCCCTGGTGGTCCGAGGTCGTTCCCGCTGCACAGATTCATGCGCCAGGGCCTCCTGCAGATAATTCACTTTGGTTTATTGCGCTATCTCTAATAGCGCCCGAGATATCAACAGATATATATTGGATTTTTCCCTGACCCTGAGTGTCCGGCCCCATGAGACGGTGGTTTTCTCGGTCCCTGGTGGTCCTAGGTCGTTCCCGCTGCACAGATGCATGCGCCAGGGCCTCCTGCAGATAATTCCCTTTGGCTTATTGCGCTATCTCTAATAGCGCCCGAGATATCACCAGATATATATTGGATTTTTCACTGACCCTGAGTGTCCGGCCCCATAAGACTGTGGTTTTCTCGGCCCCTGGTGTTCCGAGGTCGTCCCCGCTGCACAGATTCATGCGCCAGGGCCTCCTACAGACAATGCACTTTGATTTATTGCGCTATCTTTAATAGCACCCGAGATATCTCCAGATATATATTGGATTTTCCCCTGACCCTGAATGTCCGGCCCCATAAGACTGTGGTTTTCTCGGCCCCTGGTGGTCCTAGGTCGTTCCCGCTGCACAGATTCATGCGCCAGGGCCTCCTACAGACAATGCACTTTGATTTATTGCGCTATCTGTAATAGCACCCGAGATATAACCAGATATATATTGGATTTTCCCCTGACCCTGAGTGTCCGGCCCCTTGAGACTGTCGTTTTCTCGGCCCCTGGTGGTCCGGGGTCGTTCCCGTTGCACAGATTCATGCGCCAGGGCCTCCTGCAGATAATTCACCTTGGTTTATTGCGCTATCTCTAATAGCACCCGAGATATCACCAGATATATATTGGATTTTCCCCTGACCCTGAGTGTCCGGCCCCATGAGACTGCGGTTTTCTCGGCCCCTGGTGGTCCGAGGTCGTTCCCGCTGCACACATTCATGCGCCAGGGCCTCCTGCAGATAATTCACTTTAGTTTATTGCGCTATCTTTAATAGCACCCGAGATATCACCAGATATATATTGGATTTTCCCCTGACCCTGAGTGTCCGGCCCCATGAGACTGTGGTTTTCTCGGCCCCTGGTGGTCCGAGGTCGTTCCCGCTGCACAGCTTCAGGCGCCAGGGCCTCCTGCAGATAACTCACTTTGGTTTATTGCGCTATCTCTAATAGCACCCGAGATATCACCAGATATATATTGGATTTTTCCCTGACCCTGAGTGTCCGGCCCCATGAGACGGTGGTTTTCTCGGCCCCTGGTGGTCCGAGGTCGTTCCCGCTGCACAGATTCATGCGCCAGGGCCTCCTGCAGATAATTCACTTTGGTTTATTGCGCTATCTCTAATAGCGCCCGAGATATCAACAGATATATATTGGATTTTTCCCTGACCCTGAGTGTCCGGCCCCATGAGACGGTGGTTTTCTCGGTCCCTGGTGGTCCTAGGTCGTTCCCGCTGCACAGATGCATGCGCCAGGGCCTCCTGCAGATAATTCCCTTTGGCTTATTGCGCTATCTCTAATAGCGCCCGAGATATCACCAGATATATATTGGATTTTTCCCTGACCCTGAGTGTCCGGCCCCATGAGACTGCGGTTTTCTCGGCTCCTGGTGGCCCGAGGTCGTTCCCGCTGCACACATTCATGCGCCAGGGCCTCCTACAGACAATGCACATTGATTTATTGCGCTATCTGTAATAGCACCCGAGATATCACAAGATATATATTGGATTTTTCCCTGACCCTGAGTGTCCGGCCCCATGAGACTGTGGTTTTTTCGGCCCCTGGTGGTCCGAGGTCGTTCCCGTTGCACAGATTCATGCGCCAGGGCCTCCTGCAGATAACTCACTTTGGTTTATTGCGCTATCTCTAATAGCACCCAAGATATCACCAGATATATATTGAATTTTTCCCTGACCCTGAGTGTCCGGCCCCATGAGACTGTGGTTTTCTCGGCCCCTGGTGGTCCGAGGTCGTTCCCGCTGCACAGATTCATGCGCCAGGGCCTCCTACAGACAATGCACTTTGATTTATTACGCTATCTGTAATAGCACCCAAGATATCACCAGATAAATATTGGATTTTCCCCTGACCCTGAGTGTCCGGCCCCATAAGACGGTGGTTTTCTCGGCCCCTGCTGGTCCGAGGTCGTTCCCGCTGCACAGGTTCATGCGCCGGGGCCTCCTACAGACAATGCAATTTGATTTATTGCGCTATCTGTAATAGCACCCGAGATATCACCAGATATATATTGGATTCTGCCCTGACCCTGAGTGTCCGGCCCCATGAGACTGTGGTTTTCTCGGCCCCTGGTGGTCCGAGGTTGTTCCCGCTGCACAGATTCATGCGCCAGGGCCTCCTGCAGATAATTCACTTTGGTTTATTGCGCTATCTCTAATAGCACCCAAGATATCACCAGATATATATTGAATTTTTCCCTGACCCTGTGTGTCCGGCCCCATGAGACTGTGGTTTTCTCGGCCCCTGGTGGTCCGAGGTCGTTCCCCTTGCACAGATTCATGCGCCAGGGCCTCCTGCAGATAATTCACTTTGATTTATTGCGCTATCTGTAATAGCACCCGAGATATCACCAGATAGATATTGGATTTTTCACTGACCCTGAGTGTCCGGCCCCATGAGACTGCGGTTTTCTCGGCCCCTGGTGGTCCGAGGTCGTTCCCGCTGCACACATTCATGCGCCAGGGCCTCCTGCAGACAATTCACTTTGTTTTATTGCGCTATCTCTAATAGCACCCGAGATATCACCAGATATATATTGGATTTTTCCCCGACCCTGAGTGTCCAGCCCCATGAGACGGTGGTTTTCTCGGCCGCTGGTGGTCCGAGGTCGTTCCCGCTGGCCAGATTCATGCGCCAGGGCCTCCTACAGACAATGCACTATGATTTATTGCGCTATCTGTCATAGCACCCGAGATATCACCAGATCTATATTGGATTTTCCCCTGACCCTGAGTATCCGGCCCCATGAGACTGTGGTTTTCTCGGCCCCTGGTGGTCCGAGGTCGTTCCCGTTGCACAGATTCATGCGCCAGGGCTTCCTGCAGATAATTCACTTCGGTTTATTGCGCTATCTCTAATAGCACCCGAGATATCACCAGATATATATTGGATTTTTCCCTGACCCTGAGTGTCCGGCCCCATGAGACGGTGGATGTCTCGGCCCCTGATGGTCCGAGATCGTTCCCGCTCCACAGATTCATGTGCCAGGGCCTCCTGCAGACAATTCACTTTGGTTTATTGCGCTATCTCTAATAGCACCCGAGATATCACCAGATATATATTGGATTTTTCCCCGACCCTGAGTGTCCGGCCCCATGAGACGGTGGTTTTCTCGGCCGCTGGTGGTCCGAGGTCGTTCCCGCTGGCCAGATTCATGCGCCAGGGCCTCCTACAGACAATGCACTATGATTTATTGCGCTATCTGTAATAGCACCCGAGATATCACCAGATCTATATTGGATTTTCCCCTGACCCTGAGTATCCGGCCCCATGAGACTGTGGTTTTCTCGGCCCCTGGTGGTCCGAGGTCGTTCCCGTTGCACAGATTCATGCGCCAGGGCCTCCTGCAGATAATTCACTTTGGTTTATTGCGCTATCTCTAATAGCACCCGAGATATCACCAGATATATATTGGATTTTTCACTGACCCTGAGCGTCCGGCCCCATGAGACGGTCGTTTTCTCGGCCCCTGGTGGTCCGAGAACGTTCCCGCTGAACAGGTTCATGCGCCAGCGTCTCCTACAGACAATGCACTTTGATTTATTGCGCTATCTCTAATAGCACCCGAGATATCACCAGATATATATTGGATTTTTCACTGACCCTGAGCGTCCGGCCCCATGAGACGGTCGTTTTCTCGGCCCCTGGTGGTCCGAGAACGTTCCCGCTGCACAGGTTCATGCGCCAGCGTCTCCTACAGACAATGCACTTTGATTTATTGCGCTATCTCTAATAGCACCCGAGATATCACCAGATATATATTGGATTTTTCACTGACCCTGAGCGTCCGGCCCCATGAGACGGTCGTTTTCTCGGCCCCTGGTGGTCCGAGAACGTTAACGCTGAACAGGTTCATGCGCCAGCGTCTCCTACAGACAATGCACTTTGATTTATTGCGCTATCTCTAATAGCACCCGAGATATCACCAGATATATATTGGATTTTTCACTGACCCTGAGCGTCCGGCCCCATGAGACGGTCGTTTTCTCGGCCCCTGGTGGTCCGAGAACGTTCCCGCTGCACAGGTTCATGCGCCAGCGTCTCCTACAGACAATGCACTTTGATTTATTGCGCTATCTGTAATAGCACCCGAGATATCACCAGATATATATTGGATTTTTCACTGACCCTGAGTGTCCTGCCCCATGTGACGGTGGTTTTCTCGGCCCCTGGTGTTCCGAGGTCGTTCCCGCTGCACAGATTCATGCGCCAGGGCCTCCTACAGACAATGCACTTTGATTTATTGCGCTATCTCTAATAGCACCCGAGATATCACCAGATATATATTGGATTTTCCCCTGACCCTGAGTGTCCGGCCCCATGAGACTGTGGTTTTCTGGGCCCCTGGTGGTCCTAGGTCGTTCCCGCTGCACTGATGCATGCGCCAGGGCCTCCTGCAGATAATTCCCTTTGGCTTATTGCGCTATCTCTAATAGCGCCCGAGATATCACCAGATATATATCGGATTTTTCCCTGACCCTGAGTGTCCGGCCCCATGAGACTGCGGTTTTCTCGGCCCCTGGTGGTCCGAGGTTGTTCCCGCTGCACAGATTCATGCGCCAGGGCCTCCTACAGACAATGCACTTTGATTTATTGCTCTATCTGTAATAGCACCCGAGATATCACCAGATATATATTGGATTTTCCCCTGACCCTGAGTGTCCGGCCCCATGAGACTGTGGTTTTCTCGGCCCCTGGTGGTCCGAGGTCGTTCCCGCTTCACAGATTCATGCGCCAGGGCCTCCTACAGACAATGCACTTTGATTTATTGCGCTATCTGTAATAGCACCCGAGATATCACCAGATATATATTGGATTTTCCCCTGACCCTGAGTGTCCGGCCCCTTGAGACTGTCGTTTTCTCGGTCCCTGGTGGTCCGGGGTCGTTCCCGTTGCACAGATTCATGCGTCAGTGCCTCCTGCAGATAATTCACCTTGGTTTATTGCGCTATCTCTAATAGCACCCGAGATATCACCAGATATATATTGGATTTTCCCCTGACCCTGAGTGTCCGGCCCCATGAGACTGCGGTTTTCTCGGCCCCTGGTGGTCCGAGGTCGTTCCCGCTGCACACATTCATGCGCCAGGGCCTCCTGCAGATAATTCACTTTAGTTTATTGCGCTATCTTTAATAGCACCCGAGATATCACCAGATATATATTGGATTTTCCCCTGACCCTGAGTGTCCGGCCCCATGAGACTGTGGTTTTCTCGGCCCCTGGTGGTCCGAGGTCGTTCCCGCTGCACAGATTCATGCGCCAGGGCCTCCTACAGACAATGCACTTTGATTTATTGCGCTATCTGTAATAGCACCCGAGATATCACCAGATATATATTGGATTTTTCCCTGACCCTGAGTGTGCGGCACCATGAGACTGTAGTTTTCTCGGCCCCTGGTGGTCCTAGGTCGTTCCCGCTGCACAGATTCATGCGCCAGGGCCTCCTACAGACAATGCACTTTGATTTATTGCTCTACCTGTAATAGCACCCGAGATATCACCAGATATATATTGGATTTTCCCCTGACCCTGAGTGTCCGGCCCCATGAGACTGTGGTTTTCTCGGCCCCTGGTGGTCCGAGGTCGTTCCCGCTGCACAGATTCATGCGCCAGGGCCTCCTACAGACAATGCACTTTGATTTATTGCGCTATCTGTAATAGCACCCGAGATATCACAAGATATATATTGGATTTTTCCCTGACCCTGAGTGTCCGGCCCCATGAGACTGTGGTTTTTTCGGCCCCTGGTGGTCCGAGGTCGTTCCCGTTGCACAGATTCATGCGCCAGGGCCTCCTGCAGATAACTCACTTTGGTTTATTGCGCTATCTCTAATAGCACCCAAGATATCACCAGATATATATTGAATTTTTCCCTGACCCTGAGTGTCCGGCCCCATGAGACTGTGGTTTTCTCGGCCCCTGGTGGTCCGAGGTCGTTCCCGCTGCACAGATTCATGCGCCAGGGCCTCCTACAGACAATGCACTTTGATTTATTACGCTATCTGTAATAGCACCCAAGATATCACCAGATAAATATTGGATTTTCCCCTGACCCTGAGTGTCCGGCCCCATAAGACGGTGGTTTTCTCGGCCCCTGCTGGTCCGAGGTCGTTCCCGCTGCACAGGTTCATGCGCCGGGGCCTCCTACAGACAATGCAATTTGATTTATTGCGCTATCTGTAATAGCACCCGAGATATCACCAGATATATATTGGATTCTGCCCTGACCCTGAGTGTCCGGCCCCATGAGACTGTGGTTTTCTCGGCCCCTGGTGGTCCGAGGTTGTTCCCGCTGCACAGATTCATGCGCCAGGGCCTCCTGCAGATAATTCACTTTGGTTTATTGCGCTATCTCTAATAGCACCCAAGATATCACCAGATATATATTGAATTTTTCCCTGACCCTGTGTGTCCGGCCCCATGAGACTGTGGTTTTCTCGGCCCCTGGTGGTCCGAGGTCGTTCCCCTTGCACAGATTCATGCGCCAGGGCCTCCTGCAGATAATTCACTTTGATTTATTGCGCTATCTGTAATAGCACCCGAGATATCACCAGATAGATATTGGATTTTTCACTGACCCTGAGTGTCCGGCCCCATGAGACTGCGGTTTTCTCGGCCCCTGGTGGTCCGAGGTCGTTCCCGCTGCACACATTCATGCGCCAGGGCCTCCTGCAGACAATTCACTTTGTTTTATTGCGCTATCTCTAATAGCACCCGAGATATCACCAGATATATATTGGATTTTTCCCCGACCCTGAGTGTCCAGCCCCATGAGACGGTGGTTTTCTCGGCCGCTGGTGGTCCGAGGTCGTTCCCGCTGGCCAGATTCATGCGCCAGGGCCTCCTACAGACAATGCACTATGATTTATTGCGCTATCTGTCATAGCACCCGAGATATCACCAGATCTATATTGGATTTTCCCCTGACCCTGAGTATCCGGCCCCATGAGACTGTGGTTTTCTCGGCCCCTGGTGGTCCGAGGTCGTTCCCGTTGCACAGATTCATGCGCCAGGGCTTCCTGCAGATAATTCACTTCGGTTTATTGCGCTATCTCTAATAGCACCCGAGATATCACCAGATATATATTGGATTTTTCCCTGACCCTGAGTGTCCGGCCCCATGAGACGGTGGATGTCTCGGCCCCTGATGGTCCGAGATCGTTCCCGCTCCACAGATTCATGTGCCAGGGCCTCCTGCAGACAATTCACTTTGGTTTATTGCGCTATCTCTAATAGCACCCGAGATATCACCAGATATATATTGGATTTTTCCCCGACCCTGAGTGTCCGGCCCCATGAGACGGTGGTTTTCTCGGCCGCTGGTGGTCCGAGGTCGTTCCCGCTGGCCAGATTCATGCGCCAGGGCCTCCTACAGACAATGCACTATGATTTATTGCGCTATCTGTAATAGCACCCGAGATATCACCAGATCTATATTGGATTTTCCCCTGACCCTGAGTATCCGGCCCCATGAGACTGTGGTTTTCTCGGCCCCTGGTGGTCCGAGGTCGTTCCCGTTGCACAGATTCATGCGCCAGGGCCTCCTGCAGATAATTCACTTTGGTTTATTGCGCTATCTCTAATAGCACCCGAGATATCACCAGATATATATTGGATTTTTCACTGACCCTGAGCGTCCGGCCCCATGAGACGGTCGTTTTCTCGGCCCCTGGTGGTCCGAGAACGTTCCCGCTGAACAGGTTCATGCGCCAGCGTCTCCTACAGACAATGCACTTTGATTTATTGCGCTATCTCTAATAGCACCCGAGATATCACCAGATATATATTGGATTTTTCACTGACCCTGAGCGTCCGGCCCCATGAGACGGTCGTTTTCTCGGCCCCTGGTGGTCCGAGAACGTTCCCGCTGCACAGGTTCATGCGCCAGCGTCTCCTACAGACAATGCACTTTGATTTATTGCGCTATCTCTAATAGCACCCGAGATATCACCAGATATATATTGGATTTTTCACTGACCCTGAGCGTCCGGCCCCATGAGACGGTCGTTTTCTCGGCCCCTGGTGGTCCGAGAACGTTAACGCTGAACAGGTTCATGCGCCAGCGTCTCCTACAGACAATGCACTTTGATTTATTGCGCTATCTCTAATAGCACCCGAGATATCACCAGATATATATTGGATTTTTCACTGACCCTGAGCGTCCGGCCCCATGAGACGGTCGTTTTCTCGGCCCCTGGTGGTCCGAGAACGTTCCCGCTGCACAGGTTCATGCGCCAGCGTCTCCTACAGACAATGCACTTTGATTTATTGCGCTATCTGTAATAGCACCCGAGATATCACCAGATATATATTGGATTTTTCACTGACCCTGAGTGTCCTGCCCCATGTGACGGTGGTTTTCTCGGCCCCTGGTGTTCCGAGGTCGTTCCCGCTGCACAGATTCATGCGCCAGGGCCTCCTACAGACAATGCACTTTGATTTATTGCGCTATCTCTAATAGCACCCGAGATATCACCAGATATATATTGGATTTTCCCCTGACCCTGAGTGTCCGGCCCCATGAGACTGTGGTTTTCTGGGCCCCTGGTGGTCCTAGGTCGTTCCCGCTGCACTGATGCATGCGCCAGGGCCTCCTGCAGATAATTCCCTTTGGCTTATTGCGCTATCTCTAATAGCGCCCGAGATATCACCAGATATATATCGGATTTTTCCCTGACCCTGAGTGTCCGGCCCCATGAGACTGCGGTTTTCTCGGCCCCTGGTGGTCCGAGGTTGTTCCCGCTGCACAGATTCATGCGCCAGGGCCTCCTACAGACAATGCACTTTGATTTATTGCTCTATCTGTAATAGCACCCGAGATATCACCAGATATATATTGGATTTTCCCCTGACCCTGAGTGTCCGGCCCCATGAGACTGTGGTTTTCTCGGCCCCTGGTGGTCCGAGGTCGTTCCCGCTTCACAGATTCATGCGCCAGGGCCTCCTACAGACAATGCACTTTGATTTATTGCGCTATCTGTAATAGCACCCGAGATATCACCAGATATATATTGGATTTTCCCCTGACCCTGAGTGTCCGGCCCCTTGAGACTGTCGTTTTCTCGGTCCCTGGTGGTCCGGGGTCGTTCCCGTTGCACAGATTCATGCGTCAGTGCCTCCTGCAGATAATTCACCTTGGTTTATTGCGCTATCTCTAATAGCACCCGAGATATCACCAGATATATATTGGATTTTCCCCTGACCCTGAGTGTCCGGCCCCATGAGACTGCGGTTTTCTCGGCCCCTGGTGGTCCGAGGTCGTTCCCGCTGCACACATTCATGCGCCAGGGCCTCCTGCAGATAATTCACTTTAGTTTATTGCGCTATCTTTAATAGCACCCGAGATATCACCAGATATATATTGGATTTTCCCCTGACCCTGAGTGTCCGGCCCCATGAGACTGTGGTTTTCTCGGCCCCTGGTGGTCCGAGGTCGTTCCCGCTGCACAGATTCATGCGCCAGGGCCTCCTACAGACAATGCACTTTGATTTATTGCGCTATCTGTAATAGCACCCGAGATATCACCAGATATATATTGGATTTTTCCCTGACCCTGAGTGTGCGGCACCATGAGACTGTAGTTTTCTCGGCCCCTGGTGGTCCTAGGTCGTTCCCGCTGCACAGATTCATGCGCCAGGGCCTCCTACAGACAATGCACTTTGATTTATTGCTCTACCTGTAATAGCACCCGAGATATCACCAGATATATATTGGATTTTCCCCTGACCCTGAGTGTCCGGCCCCATGAGACTGTGGTTTTCTCGGCCCCTGGTGGTCCGAGGTCGTTCCCGCTGCACAGATTCATGCGCCAGGGCCTCCTACAGACAATGCACTTTGATTTATTGCGCTATCTGTAATAGCACCCGAGATATCACCAGATATATATTGGATTTTTCACTGACCCTGAGTGTCCTGCCCCATGAGACGGTGGTTTTCTCGGCCCCTGGTGTTCCGAGGTCGTTCCCGCTGCACAGATTCATCCGCCAGGGCCTCCTACAGACAATGCACTTTGATTTATTGCGCTATCTCTAATAGCACCCGACATATCACCAGATATATATTGGATTTTCCCCTGACCCTGAGTGTCCGGCCCCATGAGACTGTGGTTTTCTCGGCTCCTGGTGGTCCTAGGTCGTTCCCGCTGCACTGATGCATGCGCCAGGGCCTCCTGCAGATAATTCCCTTTGGCTTATTGCGCTATCTCTAATAGCGCCCGAGATATCACCAGATATATATTGGATTTTTCCCTGACCTTGAGTGTCGGGCCCCATGAGACTGCGGTTTTCTCGGCCCCTGGTGGTCCGAGGTCGTTCCCGCTGCACAGATTCATGCGCCAGGGCCACCTGCAGATAATTCACTTTGGTTTATTGCGCTATCTCTAATAGCACCCGAGATATCAGCAGATATATATTGGATTTTTCACTGACCCTGAGTCACCGGCCCAATGAGACGGTGGTTTTCTCGGCCCCTGGTGGTCCGAGGTCGTTCCCGCTGCACAGATTCATGCGCCAGGGCCTCCTGCAGATAATTCACTTTCGTTTATTGCGCTATCTCTAATAGCACCCAAGATATCACCAGATATATATTGGATTTTTCCCTGACCCTGAGTTTCCGGCCCCATGAGACTGTGGTTTTTTCGGCCCCTGGTGGTCCGAGGACGTTCCCGCTGCACAGATTCATGCGCCAGGGCCTCCTACAGACAATGCACTTTGATTTATTGCGCTATCTGTAATAGCACCCGAGATATCAGCAGATATATATTGGATTTTTCACTGATCCTGAGTGTCCGGCCCCATGAGACGGTCGTTTTCTCGGCCCCTGGTGGTCCGAGGTCGTTCCCGCTGCACAGATTCATGCGCCAGGGACTCCTGCAGATAATTCACTTTGGTTTATTGCGCTATCTCTAATAGCACCCAAGATATCAGCAGATATATATTGCATTTTTCACTGACCCTGAGTGACCGGCCCCATGAGACTGCGGTTTTCTCGGCCCCTGGTGGTCCGAGGTCGTTCCCGCTGCACACATTCATGCGCCAGGGCCTCCTGCAGATAATTCACTTTAGTTTATTGCGCTATCTTTAATAGCACCCGAGATATCACCAGATATATATTGGATTTTCCCCTGACCCTGAGTGTCCTGCCCCATGAGACGGTGGTTTTCTCGGCCCCTGGTGTTCCGAGGTCGTTCCGGCTGCACAGATTCATGCGCCAGGGCCTCCTACAGACAATGCACTTTGATTTATTGCGCTATCTCTAATAGCACCCGACATATCACCAGATATATATTGGATTTTCCCCTGACCCTGAGTGTCGGGCCCCATGAGACTGCGGTTTTCTCGGCCCCTGGTGGTCCGAGGTCGTTCCCGCTGCACAGATTCATGCGCCAGGGCCACCTGCAGATAATTCACTTTGGTTTATTGCGCTATCTCTAATAGCACCCGAGATATCAGCAGATATATATTGAATTATTCACTGACCCTGAGTGTCCGGCCCCATGAGACGGTCGTTTTCTCGGCCCCTGGTGGTCCGAGGTCGTTCCCGCTGCACAGATTCATGCGCCAGGGCCACCTGCAGATAACTCACTTTGGTTTATTGCGCTATCTCTAATAGCACCCGAGATATCAGCAGATATATATTGGATTTTTCACTGACCCTGAGTCACCGGCCCAATGAGACGGTGGTTTTCTCGGCCCCTGGTGGTCCGAGGTCGTTCCCGCTGCACAGATTCATGCGCCAGGGCCTCCTGCAGATAATTCACTTTCGTTTATTGCGCTATCTCTAATAGCACCCAAGATATCACCAGATATATATTGGATTTTTCCCTGACCCTGAGTTTCCGGCCCCATGAGACTGTGGTTTTTTCGGCCCCTGGTGGTCCGAGGACGTTCCCGCTGCACAGATTCATGCGCCAGGGCCTCCTACAGACAATGCACTTTGATTTATTGCGCTATCTGTAATAGCACCCGAGATATCAGCAGATATATATTGGATTTTTCACTGACCCTGAGTGTCCGGCCCCATGAGACGGTCGTTTTCTCGGCCCCTGGTGGTCCGAGGTCGTTCCCGCTGCACAGATTCATGCGCCAGGGCCTCCTGCAGATAACTCACTTTGGTTTATTGCGCTATCTCTAATAGCACCCAAGATATCAGCAGATATATATTGCATTTTTCACTGACCCTGAGTGACCGGCCCCATGAGACGGTAGTTTTCTCGGCCCCTGGTGGTCCGAGGTCATTCCCGCTGCACAGATTCATGCGCCAGGGCCTACTGCAGATAATTCACTTTGATTTATTGCGCTATCTGTAATAGCACCCGAGATATCACCACATATATATTGGATTTTTCACTGACCCTGAGTGTTCGGCCCCATGAGACGGTAGTTTTCTCGGTCCCTGGTGTTCCGAGGTCGTTCCCGCTGCACAGATTCATGCGCCAGGGTCTCCTACAGATAATGCACTTTGATTTATTGCGCTATCTGTAATAGCACCCGAGATATCACCACATATATATTGGATTTTTCACTGACCCTGAGTGTCCGGCCCCATGAGGCGGTGATTTTCTCGGTCCCTGGTGTTCCGAGGTCGTTCCCGCTGCACAGATTCATGCGCCAGGGCCTCCTACAGACAATGCACTTTGATTTATTTCGCTATCTCTAATAGCACCCGAGATATCACCTGATATATATTGTATTTTTCCCTGACCCTGACAGTCCGGCCGCATGAGACTGTGGTTTTCTCGGCCCCTGGTGGTCCGAGGTCGTTCCCCTTGCACAGATTCATGCGCCAGGGCCTCCTGCAGATAATTCACTTTGGTTTATTGCGCTATCTGTAATGGCACCCGAGATATCACCAGATCTATATTGGATTTTCCCCTGACCCTGAGTGTCCGGCCCCATGAGACTGTGGTTTTCTCGGCCCCTGGTGGTCCGAGGTCACTCCCGTTGTACAGATTCATGCGCCAGGGCCTCCTGCAGATAATTCACTTTGGTTTATTGCGCTATCTGTAATGGCACCCGAGATATCACCAGATCTATATTGGATTTTCCCCTGACCCTGAGTGTCCGGCCCCATGGGACGGTGGTTTTCTCGGTCCCTGGTGTTCCGAGGTCGTTCCCGCTGCACAGATTCATGCGCCAGGGCCTCCTATAGACAATGCACTTTGAATTATTGCGCTATCTGTAATAGCACCCGAGATATCACCAGATATATGCTGGATTTTTACATGACCTTGGGTGACGGATACTGAATATCTATAATTTTCTCGGCCCCTGGTGGTCCGAGGTCGTTACCGCTGCACAGATTCATTCGCCTGGGCCTCCTACAGACAATGCACTTTGATTTATTAAGCTATCTGTAATAGCACCCGAGATATCACCAGATATATATTGGATTTTCCCCTGACCCTGAGTGTCCGGCCCCATGAGACTGTGGTTTTTTCGGCCCCTGGTGGACCGAGGTCGTTCCAGCTGGCCAGATTTATTCGCCTGGGCCTCCTACAGACAATGCCCTTTGATTTATTGCGCTATCTCTAATAGCACCCGAGATATCACCAGATATTTGCTGGATTTTTACATGATCTTGGGTGACGGATTCCGAATATCTGTAATTTTCTCGGCCACTGGTGGTCCGAGGTCGTTCCTGCGGCACAGATTCATTCGCAAGGGCCTCCTACAGACAATGCACTTTGGTTTCTTGCGCTATCTGTAATTGCACCCGAGATATCACCAGATATATATTGGATTTTCCCCTGACCCAGAGTGTCCGGCCCCATGAGACTGTGGTTTTTTCGGCCCCTGGTGGACCGAGGTCGTTCCCGCTGCACAGATTCATGCGCCAGGGCCTCCTACAGACAATGCACTTTGATTTATAGCGCTATCTGTAATAGCACCCGAGATATCACCAGATATATATTGGATTTTTGCCTGACCCTGAGATCTCGGTCCCATGAAACTGTGGTTCCCTCGGCACTGGTGGTCCGAGGTCGTTCCCGCTGCACAGATTCATGCGTCAGGGCCTCCTGCAGACAATGCACTTTGATTTATCGCGCTATCTCTAATGGTACCCGATATATCACGAGATATATAATGGATTTTTCCCTGACCCTGAGTGTCCGGCCCCATCAGACTGTGGTTTTCTCGGCCCCTGGTGGTCCGAGTTCGTTCCCGCTGCACAGGTTCATGCGCCAGTGTCTCCTACAGACAATGCACTTTGATTTATTGCGCTATCTGTAATACCACCCGAGATATCACCAGATATATATTGGATTTTCCCCTGACCCTGAGTGTCCGGCCCTATGAGACTGTGGTTTTTTCGGCCCCTGGTGGTCCGAGGTCGTTCCCGCTGCACAGATTCATGCGCCAGGGCCTCCTACAGACAATGCACATTGATTTATTGCGCTATCTGTAATAGCACCCGAGATATCACCAGATATATATTGGATTTTACCCTGACCCTGAGTGTCCGGCCCCATGAGACCTTGGTTGTCTCGGCCCCTGGAGGTCCGAGGACGTTCCCGCTGCACAGGTTCATGGGCCAGGGCCTCCTACAGACAATGCACTTTGATTTATTGCGCTATCTGTAATAGCACCCGAGATATCACCAGATATATATTGGATATTACCCTCACCCTGAGTGTCCAGCCCCATGAGACGGTGGTTTTCTCGGCCCCTGGTGGACCGAGGTCGTTCCCGCTGCACAGATTCATGCGCCAGGGCCTCCTCCAGACAATGAACATCGATTTATTGCGCTATCTGTAATAGCTCCCGACATATCACCAGATATATAATGGATTTTCCCCAGACCCTGAGTGTCCGGCCCCATGAGACTTTAGTTTTCTCGGCCCCTGGTGGTCCGAGGTCGTTCCCGCTGCACAGATTCATGCGCCAGGGCCTCCTGCAGATAATTCAAATTGGTTTATTGCGCTGTATCTAATAGCACCCGAGATATCACCAGATATATATTGGATTTTCCCCTGACCCTGAGTGTCCGGCTCCATGAGACTGTGGTTTTCTCGGCCCCTGGTGGTCCGAGGTCGTTCCCGCTGCACAGATTCATGCGCCAGGGCCTCCTACAGACAATGCACTTTGATTTATTGCGCTATCTGTAATAGCACCCGAGATATCACCAGATATATATTGGATTTTACCCTGACCCTGAGTGTCCGGCCCCATGAGACTGTGGTTTTTTCGGCCCCTGGTGGTCCGAGGTCGTTCCCGCTGCACAGATTCATGCGCCAGGGCCTCCTACAGACAATGCACTTTGATTTATAGCGCTGTCTGTAATAGCACCCGAGATATCACCAGATATATATTGGATTTTTGCCTGACCCTGAGATCTCGGCCCCATGAGACTGTGGTTCTCTCGGCCCTGGTGGTCCGAGGTCGTTCCCGCTGCACAGATTCATGCGTCAGGGCCTCCTGCAGACAATGCACTTTGATTTATCGCGCTGTCTCTAATGGTACCCGATATATCACCAGATATATAATGGCTTTTTCCCTGACCCTGAGTGTCCGGCCCCATGAGACTGTGGTTTTCTCGGCCCCTGGTGGTCCGAGGTCGTTCCCGTTGCACAAATTCATGCGCCAGGGCCTCCTGCAGATAATTCACTTTGGTTTATTGCGCTATCTGTAATAGCACCCGAGATATCACCAGATATATATTGGATTTTCCCCTGACCCTGAGCGTCCGGCCCCATGAGACGGTCGTTTTCTCGGCCCCTGGTGGTCCGAGGTCGTTCCCGCTGCACAGGTTCATGCGCCAGTGTCTCCTACAGACAATGCACTTTGATCTATTGCGCTATCTCTAATAGCACCCGAGATATCACCAGATATATATTGGAATTTACCCTGACCCTGAGTGTCCGGCCCCATGAGACTGTGGTTTTTTCGGCCCCTGGTGGTCCGAGGTCGTTCCCGCTGCACAGATTCATGCGCCAGGGCCTCCTACAGACAATGCACATTGTTTTATTGCGCTACCTGTAATAGCACCCGAGATATCACCAGATATATATTGGATTTTACCCTGACCCTGAGTATCCGGCCCCATGAGACTGTGGTTTTTTCGGCCCCTGGTGGTCCGAGGTCGTTCCCGCTGCACAGATTCATGCGCCAGGGCCTCCTACAGACAATGCACTTTGATTAATTGCGCTATCTGTAATAGCACCCGAGATATCACCAGATATATATTGGATTTTACCCTGAAGCTGAGTGACCGGCCCCATGAGACGGTGGTTGTCTCGGCCCCTGGAGGTCCGAGGACGTACCCGCTGCACAGATTCATGCGCCAGGGCCTCCTGCAGATAATTCACTTTGGTTTATTGCGCTATCTGTAATAGCTCCCGACATATCACCAGATATATAATGGATTTTCCCCAGACCATGAGTGTCCGGCCCCATGAGACTTTAGTTTTCTCGGCCCCTGGTGGTCCGAGGTCGTTCCCGCTGCACAGATTCATGCGCCAGGGCCTCCTGCAGATAATTCAAATTGGTTTATTGCGCTGTATCTAATAGCACCCGAGATATCACCAGATATATATTGGATTTTCCCCTGACCCTGAGTGACCGTCCCCATGTGACTGCGGTTTTCTCTGCCCCTGGTGGTCCGAGGTCGTTCCCGCTGCACAGATTCATGCGCCAGGGCCTCCTGCAGATAATTCACTTTGATTTATTGCGCTATCTGTAATAGCACCCGAGATATCACCAGATATATATTGGATTTTCCCCTGACCCTGAGTGTCCGGCTCCATGAGACTGTGGTTTTCTCGGCCCCTGGTGGTCCGAGGTCGTTCCCGCTGCACAGATTCATGCGCCAGGGCCTCCTACAGACAATGCACTTTGATTTATTGCGCTATCTGTAATAGCACCCGAGATATCACCAGATATATATTGGATTTTACCCTGACCCTGAGTGTCCGGCCCCATGAGACTGTGGTTTTTTCGGCCCCTGGTGGTCCGAGGTCGTTCCCGCTGCACAGATTCATGCGCCAGGGCCTCCTACAGACAATGCACTTTGATTTATAGCGCTATTTGTAATAGCACCCGAGATATCACCAGATATATATTGGATTTTTGCCTGACCCTGAGATCTCGGCCCCATGAGACTGTGGTTCTCTCGGCCCTGGTGGTCCGAGGTCGTTCCCGCTGCACAGATTCATGCGTCAGGGCCTCCTGCAGACAATGCACTTTGATTTATCGCGCTATCTCTAATGGTACCCGATATATCACCAGATATATAATGGATTTTTCCCTGACCCTGAGTGTCCGGCCCCATGAGACTGTGGTTTTCTCGGCCCCTGGTGGTCCGAGGTCGTTCCCGTTGCACAAATTCATGCGCCAGGGCCTCCTGCAGATAATTCACTTTGGTTTATTGCGCTATCTCTAATAGCACCCGAGATATCACCAGATATATATTGGATTTTTCACTGACCCTGAGCGTCCGGCCCCATGAGACGGTCGTTTTCTCGGCCCCTGGTGGTCCGAGGTCGTTCCCGCTGCACAGGTTCATGCGCCAGTGTCTCCTACAGACAATGCACTTTGATCTATTGCGCTATCTCTAATAGCACCCGAGATGTCACCAGATATATATTGGAATTTACCCTGACCCTGAGTGTCCGGCCCCATGAGACTGTGGTTTTTTCGGCCCCTGGTGGTCCGAGGTCGTTCCCGCTGCACAGATTCATGCGCCAGGGCCTCCTACAGACAATGCACATTGATTTATTGCGCTATCTGTAATAGCACCCGAGATATCACCAGATATATATTGGATTTTACCCTGACCCTGAGTGTCCGGCCCCATGAGACGGTGGTTGTCTCGGCCCCTGGAGGTCCGAGGACGTTCCCGCTGCACAGATTCATGCGCCAGGGCCTCCTGCGGATAATTCACTTTGGTTTATTGCGCTATCTCTAAAAGCACCCGAGATATCACCAGATATATACTGGATTTTCCCCTGACCCTGAGTTCCGGCCCCATGAGACTGTGGTTTTCTCGGCCCCTGGTGGTGCGAGGTCGTTCCCCCTTCACAGATTCATTCGCCAGGGCCTCCTACAGACAATGCACTTTGATTTATTGCGCTACCTGTAATAGCACCCGAGATATCACCAGATATATACTGGATTTTCCCCTGACCCTGAGTGTCCGGCCCCATGAGACTGTGGTTTTCTCGGCCCCTGGTGGTGCGAGGTCGTCACCGCTGCACAGACTCATGCGCCAGGGCCTCCTACAGACAATGCAGTGTGATTTATTGCGCTATCTGTAATAGCAGCCGAGATATCACCAGATATATATAGGATTTTTCACTGACCCTGAGTGTCCGGCCCCATGAGACAGTCGTTTTCTCGGCCCCTGGTGGTCCGAGGTCGTTCCCGCTGCACAGGTTCATGCGCCAGTGTCTCCTACAGACAATGCACTTTGATTTATTGCGCTATCTGTAATAGCACCCGAGATATCACCAGATATATATTGGATTTTCCCCTGACCCTGAGTGTCCGGCCCCATGAGACTGTGGTTTTTTCGGCCCCTGGTGGTCCGAGGTCGTTCCCGCTGCACAGATTCATGCGCCAGTGTCTCCTACAGACAATGCACTTTGATTTATTGCGCTATCTGTAATAGCACCCGAGATATCACCAGATATATATTGGATTTTCCCCTGACCCTGAGTGTCCGACCCCATGAGACTGTGGTTTTTTCGGCCCCTGGTGGTCCGAGGTCGTTCCCGCTGCACAGATTCATGCGCCAGGGCCTCCTACAGACAATGCACATTGATTTATTGCGCTATCTGTAATAGCACCCGAGATATCACCAGATATATATTGGATTTTACCCTGACCCTGAGTGTCCGGCCCCATGAGACCTTGGTTGTCTCGGCCCCTGGAGGTCCGAGCACGTTCCCGCTGCACAGGTTCATGCGCCAGGGCCTCCTACAGACAATGCACTTTGATTTATTGCGCTATCTGTAATAGCACCCGAGATATCACCAGATATATATTGGATATTACCCTCACCCTGAGTGTCCAGCCCCATGAGACGGTGGTTTTCTCGGCCCCTGGTGGACCGAGGTCGTTCCCGCTGCACAGATTCATGCGCCAGGGCCTCCTCCAGACAATGAGCTTCGATTTATTGCGCTATCTGTAATAGCTCCCGACATATCACCAGATATATAATGGATTTTCCCCAGACCATGAGTGTCCGGCCCCATGAGACTTTAGTTTTCTCAGCCCCTGGTGGTCCGAGGTCGTTCCCGCTGCACAGATTCATGCGCCAGGGCCTCCTGCAGATAATTCAAATTGGTTTATTGCGCTGTATCTAATAGCACCCGAGATATCACCAGATATATATTGGATTTTCCCCTGACCCTGAGTGACCGTCCCCATGTGACTGCGGTTTTCTCTGCCCCTGGTGGTCCGAGGTCGTTCCCGCTGCACAGATTCATGCGCCAGGGCCTCCTGCAGATAATTCACTTTGATTTATTGCGCTATCTGTAATAGCACCCGAGATATCACCAGATATATATTGGATTTTCCCCTGACCCTGAGTGTCCGGCTCCATGAGACTGTGGTTTTCTCGGCCCCTGGTGGTCCGAGGTCGTTCCCGCTGCACAGATTCATGCGCCAGGGCCTCCTACAGACAATGCACTTTGATTTATTGCGCTATCTGTAATAGCACCCGAGATATCACCAGATATATATTGGATTTTACCCTGACCCTGAGTGTCCGGCCCCATGAGACTGTGGTTTTTTCGGCCCCTGGTGGTCCGAGGTCGTTCCCGCTGCACAGATTCATGCGCCAGGGCCTCCTACAGACAATGCACTTTGATTTATAGCGCTATTTGTAATAGCACCCGAGATATCACCAGATATATATTGGATTTTTGCCTGACCCTGAGATCTCGGCCCCATGAGACTGTGGTTCTCTCGGCCCTGGTGGTCCGAGGTCGTTCCCGCTGCACAGATTCATGCGTCAGGGCCTCCTGCAGACAATGCACTTTGATTCATCGCGCTATCTCTAATGGTACCCGATATATCACCAGATATATAATGGATTTTTCCCTGACCCTGAGTGTCCGGCCCCATGAGACTGTGGTTTTCTCGGCCCCTGGTGGTCCGAGGTCGTTCCCGTTGCACAAATTCATGCGCCAGGGCCTCCTGCAGATAATTCACTTTGGTTTATTGCGCTATCTCTAATAGCACCCGAGATATCACCAGATATATATTGGATTTTTCACTGACCCTGAGCGTCCGGCCCCATGAGACGGTCGTTTTCTCGGCCCCTGGTGGTCCGAGGTCGTTCCCGCTGCACAGGTTCATGCGCCAGTGTCTCCTACAGACAATGCACTTTGATCTATTGCGCTATCTCTAATAGCACCCGAGATGTCACCAGATATATATTGGAATTTACCCTGACCCTGAGTGTCCGGCCCCATGAGACTGTGGTTTTTTCGGCCCCTGGTGGTCCGAGGTCGTTCCCGCTGCACAGATTCATGCGCCAGGGCCTCCTACAGACAATGCACATTGATTTATTGCGCTATCTGTAATAGCACCCGAGATATCACCAGATATATATTGGATTTTACCCTGACCCTGAGTGTCCGGCCCCATGAGACGGTGGTTGTCTCGGCCCCTGGAGGTCCGAGGACGTTCCCGCTGCACAGATTCATGCGCCAGGGCCTCCTGCGGATAATTCACTTTGGTTTATTGCGCTATCTCTAAAAGCACCCGAGATATCACCAGATATATACTGGATTTTCCCCTGACCCTGAGTGTCCGGCGCCATGAGACTGTGGTTTTCTCGGCCCCTGGTGGTGCGAGGTCGTTCCCCCTTCACAGATTCATTCGCCAGGGCCTCCTACAGACAATGCACTTTGATTTATTGCGCTACCTGTAATAGCACCCGAGATATCACCAGATATATACTGGATTTTCCCCTGACCCTGAGTGTCCAGCCCCATGAGACTGTGGTTTTCTCGGCCCCTGGTGGTGCGAGGTCGTCACCGCTGCACAGACTCATGCGCCAGGGCCTCCTACAGACAATGCAGTGTGATTTATTGCGCTATCTGTAATAGCAGCCGAGATATCACCAGATATATATAGGATTTTTCACTGACCCTGAGTGTCCGGCCCCATGAGACAGTCGTTTTCTCGGCCCCTGGTGGTCCGAGGTCGTTCCCGCTGCACAGGTTCATGCGCCAGTGTCTCCTACAGACAATGCACTTTGATTTATTGCGCTATCTGTAATAGCACCCGAGATATCACCAGATATATATTGGATTTTCCCCTGACCCTGAGTGTCCGGCCCCATGAGACTGTGGTTTTTTCGGCCCCTGGTGGTCCGAGGTCGTTCCCGCTGCACAGATTCATGCGCCAGTGTCTCCTACAGACAATGCACTTTGATTTATTGCGCTATCTGTAATAGCACCCGAGATATCACCAGATATATATTGGATTTTCCCCTGACCCTGAGTGTCCGGCCCCATGAGACTGTGGTTTTTTCGGCCCCTGGTGGTCCGAGGTCGTTCCCGCTGCACAGATTCATGCGCCAGGGCCTCCTACAGACAATGCACATTGATTTATTGCGCTATCTGTAATAGCACCCGAGATATCACCAGATATATATTGGATTTTACCCTGACCCTGAGTGTCCGGCCCCATGAGACCTTGGTTGTCTCGGCCCCTGGAGGTCCGAGGACGTTCCCGCTGCACAGGTTCATGCGCCAGGGCCTCCTACAGACAATGCACTTTGATTTATTGCGCTATCTGTAATAGCACCCGAGATATCACCAGATATATATTGGATATTACCCTCACCCTGAGTGTCCAGCCCCATGAGACGGTGGTTTTCTCGGCCCCTGGTGGACCGAGGTCGTTCCCGCTGCACAGATTCATGCGCCAGGGCCTCCTCCAGACAATGAACTTCGATTTATTGCGCTATCTGTAATAGCTCCCGACATATCACCAGATATATAATGGATTTTCCCCAGACCATGAGTGTCCGGCCCCATGAGACTTTAGTTTTCTCGGCCCCTGGTGGTCCGAGGTCGTTCCCGCTGCAAAGATTCATGCGTCAGGGCCTCCTGCAGACAATGCACTTTGATTTATCGCGCTATCTCTAATGGTACCCGATATATCACCAGATATATAATGGATTTTTCCCTGACCCTGAGTGTCCGGCCCCATGAGACTGTGGTTTTCTCGGCCCCTGGTGGTCCGAGGTCGTTCCCGTTGCACAAATTCATGCGCCAGGGCCTCCTGCAGATAATTCACTTTGGTTTATTGCGCTATCTCTAATAGCACCCGAGATATCACCAGATATATATTGGATTTTTCACTGACCCTGAGCGTCCGGCCCCATGAGACGGTCGTTTTCTCGGCCCCTGGTGGTCCGAGGTCGTTCCCGCTGCACAGGTTCATGCGCCAGTGTCTCCTACAGACAATGCACTTTGATCTATTGCGCTATCTCTAATAGCACCCGAGATGTCACCAGATATATATTGGAATTTACCCTGACCCTGAGTGTCCGGCCCCATGAGACTGTGGTTTTTTCGGCCCCTGGTGGTCCGAGGTCGTTCCCGCTGCACAGATTCATGCGCCAGGGCCTCCTACAGACAATGCACATTGATTTATTGCGCTATCTGTAATAGCACCCGAGATATCACCAGATATATATTGGATTTTACCCTGACCCTGAGTGTCCGGCCCCATGAGACTGTGGTTTTTTCGGCCCCTGGTGGTCCGAGGTCGTTCCCGCTGCACAGATTCATGCGCCAGGGCCTCCTACAGACAATGCACATTGATTTATTGCGCTATCTGTAATAGCACCCGAGATATCACCAGATATATATTGGATTTTACCCTGACCCTGAGTGTCCGGCCCCATGAGACCTTGGTTGTCTCGGCCCCTGGAGGTCCGAGGACGTTCCCGCTGCACAGATTCATGCGCCAGGGCCTCCTGCAGATAGTTCACTTTGGTTTATTGCGCTATCTATAATAGCACCCGAAATATCACCAGATATATGCTGGATTTTCACATGACCTTGGGTGACGGATTCCGAATATCTGTCATTTTCTCGGCCCCTGGTGGTTCGAGGTCGTTCCTGCTGCACAGACTCATTCGCCTGTGCCTCCTACAGACAATGCACTTTGATTTATCGCGCTATCTGTAATAGCACCCGAGATGTCACCAGATATATATTGGATTTTTCCCCGACCCTGAGTCTCCGCCCCATGTGTCGGTGGTTTTCTCGGCCCCTGGTGGTCCGAGGTCGATCCCGCTGCACAGATTCATGCGCTAGGCCCTCCTACAGATAAGGCACTTTGATTTATTGCGCTATCTGTAATAGCACCCGAGATATCGCCAGATATATATTTGATTTTTCCCCGACCCTGAGCGTCCGGCCCCATGAGACGGTGGTTTTCTCGGCCCCTGGTGGTCCGAGGTCGTTCCCGCTGCACAGATTCATGCGCCAGGGCCTCCTACAGACAATGCACTTTGATTTATTGCGCTATCTGTAATAGCACCCGAGATATCACCAGATATATATTGGATTTTACCCTGACCATGAGTGTCCGGCCGCATGAGACTGTGGTTTTTTCGGCCCCTGATGGTCCGAGGTCGTTCCCGCTGCACAGATTCATGCGCCAGGGCCTCCTACAGACAATGCACTTTGATTTATTGCGCTATCTGTAATAGCACCCGAGATATCACCA
Source organism: Nomia melanderi (assembly GCF_051020985.1). Taxonomy (NCBI): domain Eukaryota; kingdom Metazoa; phylum Arthropoda; class Insecta; order Hymenoptera; family Halictidae; genus Nomia; species Nomia melanderi. The sequence continues at coordinate 8,319,361 of NW_027475130.1, forward strand.
GATATATATTGGATTTTTCCCTGACCCTGAGTGTCCGGCCACATGAGACTGTGGTTTTCTGGGGCCCTGGTCGTCCGAGGTCGTTCCCGCTGCACAGATTCATGCGCCGGGGCCTCCTACAGACATTGCACTTTGATTTATTGCGCTATCTGTAATAGCACCCGAGATATCACCAGATATATATTGGATTTTTCACTGACCCTGAGGGTCCGGCCCCATGAGACGGTCGTTTTCTCGGCCCGTGGTGGTCCGAGGTCGTTCCCGCTGCACAGATTCATGCGCCAGGGTCTCCTACAGACAATGCACATTGATTTATTGCGCTATCTGTAATAGCACCCGAGATATCACCAGATATATATTGGATTTTCCCCTGACCCTGAGTGTCCGGCCCCATGAGACTGTGGTTTTTTCGGCCCCTGGTGGTCCGAGGTCGTTCCCGCTGCACAGATTCATGCGCCAGGGCCTCCTACAGACAATGCACATTGATTTATTGCGCTATCTGCAATAGCACGCGAGATATCACCAGATATATATTGGATTTTACCCTGACCCTGAGTGTCCGGCTCCATGAGACTGTGGTTTTCTCGGCCGCTGGTGGTCCGAGGTCGTTCCCGCTGCACAGATTGATGCGCCAGGGCCTCCTACAGACAATGCACTTTGATTTATTGCGCTATCTGTAATAGCACCCGAGATGTCACCAGATATATATTGGATTTTACCCTGACCCTGAGTGTCCGGCCCCATGAGACTGTGGTTTTCTCGGCCCCTGGTGGTCCGAGGTCGTTCCCGCTGCACAGATTGATGCGCCAGGGCCTCCTACAGACAATGCACTTTGATTTATTGCTCTATCTGTAATAGCACCCGAGATATCACCAGATATATATTGGATTTTCCCCTGACCCTGAGTGTCCGGCCCCATGAGACGGTGGTTTTCTCGGCCCCTTGTGGTCAGAGGCCGCTCCCGCTGCACAGATTCATGCGGCAGGGCCTCCTACAGACAATGCAGTTTGGTTTATTGCGCTATCTCTAATAGCACCCGAGATATCACCAGATATATAGTGGATTTTCGCCAGACCCTGAGTGTCCGTCCCCATGAGACGGTGGTTTTCTCGGCCCCTGGGGGTCCGAGGTCGTTCCCGCTGCACAGATTCATGCGCCAGGGCCTCCTACAGACAGTGCACTTTGATTTATTGTACTATCTGTAATAGCACCCGAGATATCACCAGATATATATTGGATTTTACCCTGACCCTGAGTGTCCGGCTCCATGAGACTGTGGTTTTCTCGGCCCCTGGTGGTCCGAGCTCGTTCCCGCTGCACAGATTCATGCGCCAGGGCCTCCTACAGACAATGCACTTTGATTTATTGCGCTATCTGTAATAGCACCCGAGATATCACCAGATATATATTGGATTTTACCCTGACCCTGAGTGTCCGGCCCCATGAGACTGTGGTTTTTTCGGCCCCTGGTGGTCCGAGGTCGTTCCCGCTGCACAGATTCATGCGCCAGGGCCTCCTACAGACAATGCACTTTGATTTATAGCGCTATCTGTAATAGCACCCGAGATATCACCAGATATATATTGGATTTTTGCCTGACCCTGAGATCTCGGCCCCATGAGACTGTGGTTTTCTCGGCCCCTGGTGGTCCGAGGTCGTTCCCGCTGCACAGATTCATGCGCCAGGGCCTCCTACAGACAATGCACTTTGATTTATTGCGCTATCTGTAATAGCACCCGAGATATCACCAGATATATATTGGATTTTCCCCTGACCATGAGTGTCCGGCCCCATGAGACTGTGGTTTTTTCGGCCCCTGGTGGTCCGAGGTCGTTCCCGCTGCACAGATTCATGCGCCAGGGCCTCCTGCAGATAATTCACTTTGGTTTATTGCGCTATCTCTAATAGCACCCGAGATATCACCAAATATATATTGGATTTTCCCCTGACCCTGAGTGTCCGGCCCCATGAGACTGTGGTTTTCTCGGCCGCTGGTGGTCCGAGGTCGTTCCCGCTGCACAGATTGATGCGCCAGGGCCTCCTACAGACAATGCACTTTGATTTATTGCGCTATCTGTAATAGCACCCGAGATATCACCAGATATATATTGGATTTTTCACTGACCCTGAGTGCCCGTCCCCATGAGACGGTGATTTTCTCGGCCCCTGGTGGTCCGAGGTCGTTCCCGCTGCACAGATGCATGCGCCAGGGCCTCCTGCAGATAATTCACTTTGGTTTATCGCGCTATCTCTATTAGCACCCGAGATATCACCAGATATATATTGGATTTTTACTCGACCCTGAGTGTCCGGCCCCATGAGACGGTGGTTTTCTCGGCCCCTTGTGGTCAGAGGTCGCTCCCGCTGCACAGATTCATGCGCCAGGGCCTCCTACAGACAATGCAGTTTGGTTTATTGCGCTATCTCTAATAGCACCCGAGATATCACCAGATATATAGTGGATTTTCGCCAGACCCTGAGTGTCCGTCCCCATGAGACGGTGGTTTTCTCGGCCCCTGGTGGTCCGAGGTCGTTCCCGCTGCACAGATTCATGCGCCAGGGCCTCCTACAGACAGTGCACTTTGATTTATTGTAGTATCTGTAATAGCACCCGAGATATCACCAGATATATATTGGATTTTTCCCTAACCCTGAGTGTCCAGCCCCATGAGACTGTGGCTTTCTCGGCCCCTGGTTGTCCGAGGTCGTTCCCGCTGCACAGATGCATGCGCCAGGGCCTACTGCAGATAATTCACTTTGGTTTATTGCGCTATCTCTAATAGCACCCGAGATATCACCAGATATATATTGGATTTTCCCCTGACCCTGAGTGTCCGGCCCCATGAGACAGTGGTTTTTTCGGCCCCTGGTGGTCCGAGGTCGTTCCCGCTGCACAGATTCATGCGCCAGGGCCTCCTACAGACAATGCACATTGATTTATTGCGCTATCTGTAATAGCACGCGAGATATCACCAGATATATATTGGATTTTACCCTGACCCTGAGTGTCCGGCTCCATGAGACTGTGGTTTTCTCGGCCGCTGGTGGTCCGAGGTCGTTCCCGCTGCACAGATTGATGCGCCAGGGCCTCCTACAGACAATGCACTTTGATTTATTGCGCTATCTGTAATAGCACCCGAGATGTCACCAGATATATATTGGATTTTACCCTGACCCTGAGTGTCCGGCCCCATGAGACTGTGGTTTTCTCGGCCCCTGGTGGTCCGAGGTCGTTCCCGCTGCACAGATGCATGCGCCAGGGCCTCCTGCAGATAATTCACTTTGGTTTATCGCGCTATCTCTATTAGCACCCGAGATATCACCAGATATATATTGGATTTTTACTCGACCCTGAGTGTCCGGCCCCATGAGACGGTGGTTTTCTCGGCCCCTTGTGGTCAGAGGTCGCTCGCGCTGCACAGATTCATGCGCCAGGGCCTCCTACAGACAATGCTGTTTGGTTTATTGCGCTATCTCTAATAGCACCCGAGATATCACCAGATATATAGTGGATTTTCGCCAGACCCTGAGTGTCCGTCCCCATGAGACGGTGGTTTTCTCGGCCCCTGGGGGTCCGAGGTCGTTCCCGCTGCACAGATTCATGCGCCAGGGCCGCCTACAGACAATGCACTTTGATTTATAGCGCTATCTGTAATAGCACCCGAGATATCACCAGATATATATTGGATTTTTGCCTGACCCTGAGATCTCGGCCCCATGAGACTGTGGTTTTCTCGGCCCCTGGTGGTCCGAGGTCGTTCCCGCTGCACAGATTCATGCGCCAGGGCCTCCTACAGACAATGCACTTTGATTTATTGCGCTATCTGTAATAGCACCCGAGATATCACCAGATATATATTGGATTTTACCCTGACCCTGAGTGTCCGGCCCCATGAGACTGTGGTTTTTTCGGCCCCTGGTGGTCCGAGGTCGTTCCCGCTGCACAGATTCATGCGCCAGGGCCTCCTACAGACAATGCACTTTGGTTTATAGCGCTATCTGTAATAGCACCCGAGATATCACCAGATATATATTGGATTTTTGCCTGACCCTGAGATCTCGGCCCCATGAGACTGTGGTTCTCTCGGCCCTGGTGGTCCGAGGTCGTTCCCGCTGCACAGATTCATGCGTCAGGGCCTCCTGCAGACAATGCACTTTGATTTATCGCGCTATCTCTAATGGTACCCGATATATCACCAGATATATAATGGATTTTTCCCTGACCCTGAGTGTCCGGCCCCATGAGACTGTGGTTTTCTCGGCCCCTGGTGGTCCGAGGTCGTTCCCGTTGCACAAATTCATGCGCCAGGGCCTCCTGCAGATAATTCACTTTGGTTTATTGCGCTATCTCTAATAGCACCCGAGATATCACCAGATATATATTGGATTTTCCCCTGACCCTGAGTGTCCGGCCCCATGAGACGGTGGTTTTATCGGCCCCTGGTGGTCCGAGGTCGTTCCCGCTGCACAGATTCATGCGTCAGGGCCTCCTGCAGACAATGCACTTTGATTTATCGAGCTATCTCTAATGGCACCCGATATATCACCAGATATATATTGGATTTTCCCCTGACCCTGAGTGTCCGGCCCCATGAGACGGTGGTTTTCTCGGCCCCTGGTGGTCCGAGGTCGTTCCCGCTGCACAGATTCATGCGCCAGGGCCTCCTCCAGACAATGAACTTTGATTTATTGCGCTATCTGTAATAGCTCCCGACATATCACCAGATATACAATGGATTTTCCCCAGACCCTGAGTGTCCGGCCCCATGAGACTTTAGTTTTCTCGGCCCCTGGTGGTCCGAGGTCGTTCCCGCTGCACAGATGCATGCGCCAGGGCCTCTTGCAGATAATACACTTTGGTTTATTGCGCTGTATCTAATAGCACCCGAGATATCACCTGATATATATATTGGATTTTCCCCTGACCCTGAGTGTCCGGCCCCACTAGACTCTGGTTTTCTCGGCCCCTGGTGGTCCGAGGTCGTTCCCGCTGCCCAGATTCATGCGCCAGGGCCTCCTGCAGATAATTCAATTTGGTTTATTGCGCTGTATCTAATAGCACCCGAGATATCACCAGATATATATTGGATTTTCCCCTGACCCTGAGTGACCGGCCCCATGTGACTGTGGTTTTCTCGGCCCCTGGTGGTCCGAGGTCGTTCCCGCTGCACAGATTCATGCGCCAGGGCCTCCTGCAGATAATTCACTTTGATTTATTGCGCTATCTGTAATAGCACCCGAGATATCACCAGATATATATTGGATTTTCCCCTGACCCTGAGTGTCCGGCTCCATGAGACTGTGGTTTTCTCGGCCCCTGGTGGTCCGAGGTCGTTCCCGCTGCACAGATTCATGCGCCAGGGCCTCCTGCAGATAATTCACTTTGGTTTATTGCGCTATCTCTAATAGCACCCGAGATATCACCAGATATATAGTGGATTTTCGCCAGACCCTGAGTGTCCGTCCCCATGAGACGGTGGTTTTCTCGGCCCCTGGTGGTCCGAGGTCGTTCCCGCTGCACAGATTCATGCGCCAGGGCCTCCTACAGACAGGGCACTTTGATTTATTGTACTATCTGTAATAGCACCCGAGATATCACCAGATATATATTGGATTTTTCCCTAACCCTGAGTGTCCAGCCCCATGAGTCTGTGGCTTTCTCGGCCCCTGGTTGTCCGAGGTCGTTCCCGCTGCACAGATGCATGCGCCAGGGCCTACTGCAGATAATTCACTTTGGTTTATTGCGCTATCTATAATAGCACCCGAAATATCACCAGATATATGCTGGATTTTCACATGACCTTGGGTGACGGATTCCGAATATCTGTAATTTTCTCGGCCCCTGGTGATCCGAGGTCGTTCCCGCTGAACAGATTCATTCGCAAGGGCCTCCTGCAGACAATGCACTTTGATTTATTGCGCTATCTGTAATAGCACCCGAGATATCACCAGATATATATTGGATTTTCCCCTGACCCAGAGTGTCCGGCCCCATGAGACTGTGGTTTTCTCGGCCCCTGGTGGTCCGAGGTCGTTGCCGCTGCACAGGTTCATGCGCCAGGGCCTCCTACAGACAATGCACTTTGATTTATTGCGCTATCTGTAATAGCACCCGAGATATCACCAGATATATATTGGATATTACCCTCACCCTGAGTGTCCAGCCCCATGAGACGGTGGTTTTCTCGGCCCCTGGTGGACCGAGGTCGTTCCCGCTGCACAGATTCATGCGCCAGGGCCTCGTCCAGACAATGCACTTTGATTTATTGTGCTATCTGTAATATAACCCGAGATATCACCAGATATATATTGGATTTTTCCCTGACCCTGAGTGTCCAGCCCCATGAGACGGTGGTTTTCTCGGACCCTGGTGGACCGAGGTCGTTCCCGCTGCACAGATTCATGCGCCAGGGCCTCGTCCAGACAATGAACTTTGATTTATTGCGCTATCTGTAATAGCTCCCGACATATCACCAGATATATAATGGATTTTCCCCAGACCCTGAGTGTCCGGCCCCATGAGACTTTAGTTTTCTCGGCCCCTGGTGGTCCGAGGTCGTTCCCGCTGCACAGATGCATGCGCCAGGGCCTCTTGCAGATAATACACTTTGGTTTATTGCGCTGTATCTAATAGCACCCGAGATATCACTTGATATATAGATTGGATTTTCCCCTGACCCTGAGTGTCCGGCCCCACTAGACTGTGGTTTTCTCGGCCCCTGGTGGTCCGAGGTCGTTCCCGCTGCCCTTATTCATGCGCCAGGGCCTCCTGCAGATAATTCAATTAGGTTTATTGCGCTGTATCTAATAGCACCCGAGATATCACCAGATATATATTGGATTTTCCCCTGACCCTGAGTGACCGGCCCCATGTGACTGTGGTTTTCTCGGCCCCTGGTGGTCCGAGGTCGTTCCCGCTGCACAGATTCATGCGCCAGGGCCTCCTGCAGATAATTCACTTTGATTTATTGCGCTATCTGTAATAGCACCCGAGATATCACCAGATATATATTGGATTTTCCCCTGACCCTGAGTGTCCGGCTCCATGAGACTGTGGTTTTCTCGGCCCCTGGTGGTCCGAGGTCGTTCCCGCTGCACAGATTCATGCGCCAGGGCCTCCTGCAGATAATTCACTTTGGTTTATTTCGCTATCTGTAATAGCACCCGAGATATCACCAGATATATATTGGATTTTCCCCTGACCCTGAGTGTCCGGCTCCATGAGACTGTGGTTTTCTCGGCCCCTGGTGGTCCGAGGTCGTTCCCGCTGCACAGATTCATGCGCCAGGGCCTCCTGCAGATAATTCACTTTGATTTATTGCGCTATCTGTAATAGCACCCGAGATATCACCAGATATATATTGGATTTTCCCCTGACCCTGAGTGTCCGGCGCCATGAGACGGTGGTTTTCTCGGCCCCTGGTGGTCCGAGGTCGTTCCCTCTGCACAGATTCATGCGCCAGGGCCTCCTACAGACAATGCACTTTGATTTATTGTGCTATCTGTAATATAACCCGAGATATCACCAGATATATATTGGATTTTTCCCTGACCCTGAGTGTCCGGCCCCATGAGACGGTTGTTGTCTCGGCCCCTGGTGGTCCGAAATCGTTCCCTCTGCACAGATTCATGCGCCAGGGCCTCCTACAGACAATGCACTTTTATTTATTGTGCTATCTGTAATATAACCCGAGATATCACCAGATATATATTGGATTTTTCCCTGACCCTGAGTGTCCGGCCCCATGAGACGGTTGTTGTCTCGGCCCCTGGTGGTCCGAGGTCGTTCCCGCTGCACAGATTCTTGCGCCAGAGCCTCCTGCAGATAATTCACTTTGGTTTATTACGCTATCTCTAATACCACCCAAGATATCACCAGATATATATTGGATTTTTCCCTGATCCTGAGTGTCCGGCCCCATGAGACTGTGGATTTTTCGGCCCCTGGTGGTCCGAGGTCGTTCCCGTTGCACAGATTCATGCGCCAGGGCCTCCTGCAGATAATTCACTTTGGTTTATTGCGCTATATCTAATAGCACCCAAGATATCACCAGATATATATATTGGATTTTCCCCTGACCCTGAGTGTCCGGCCCCACTAGACTGTGGTTTTCTCGGCCCCTGGTGGTCCGAGGTCGTTCCCGCTGCCCAGATTCATGCGCCAGGGCCTCCTGCAGATAATTCAATTAGGTTTATTGCGCTGTATCTAATAGCACCCGAGATATCACCAGATATATATTGGATTTTCCCCTGACCCTGAGTGACCGGCCCCATGTGACTGTGGTTTTCTCGGCCCCTGGTGGTCCGAGGTCGTTCCCGCTGCACAGATTCATGCGCCAGGGCCTCCTGCAGATAATTCACTTTGATTTATTGCGCTATCTGTAATAGCACCCGAGATATCACCAGATATATATTGGATTTTCCCTTGACCCTGAGTGTCCGGCTCCATGAGACTGTGGTTTTCTCGGCCCCTGGTGGTCCGAGGTCGTTCCCGCTGCACAGATTCATGCGCCAGGGCCTCCTGCAGATAATTCACTTTGGTTTATTGCGCTATCTGTAATAGCACCCGAGATATCACCAGATATATATTGGATTTTCCCCTGACCCTGAGTGTCCGGCTCCATGAGACTGTGGTTTTCTCGGCCCCTGGTGGTCCGAGGTCGTTCCCTCTGCACAGATTCATGCGCCAGGGCCTCCTACAGACAATGCACTTTGATTTATTGTGCTATCTGTAATATAACCCGAGATATCACCAGATATATATTGGATTTTTCCCTGACCCTGAGTGTCCGGCCCCATGTGACGGTTGTTGTCTCGGCCCCTGGTGGTCCGAAATGGTTCCCTCTGCACAGATTCATGCGCCAGGGCCTCCTACAGACAATGCACTTTGATTTATTGTGCTATCTGTAATATAACCCGAGATATCACCAGATATATATTGGATTTTTCCCTGACCCTGAGTGTCCGGCCCCATGAGACGGTTGTTGTCTCGGCCCCCGGTGGTCCGAGGTCGTTCCCGCTGCACAGATTCTTGCGCCAGGGCCTCCTGCAGATAATTCACTTTGGTTTATTACGCTATCTCTAATACCACCCAAGATATCACCAGATATATATTTGATTTTTCCCTGATCCTGAGTGTCCGGCCCCATGAGACTGTGGATTTTTCGGCCCCTGGTGGTCCGAGGTCGTTCCCGTTGCACAGATTCATGCGCCAGGGCCTCCTGCAGATAATTCACTTTGGTTTATTGCGCTATATCTAATAGCACCCAAGATATCACCAGATATATATTGGATTTTCCCCTGACCCTGAGTGTCCGGCGCCATGAGACGGTGGTTTTCTCGGCCCCTGGTGGTCCGAGGTCGTTCCCTCTGCACAGATTCATGCGCCAGGGCCTCCTACAGACAATGCACTTTGATTTATTGTGCTATCTGTAATATAACCCGAGATATCACCAGATATATATTGGATTTTTCCCTGACCCTGAGTGTCCGGCCCCATGAGACCGTTGTTGTCTCGGCCCCTGGTGGTCCGAAATCGTTCCCTCTGCACAGATTCATGCGCCAGGGCCTCCTACAGACAATGCACTTTGATTTATTGTGCTATCTGTAATATAACCCGAGATATCACCAGATATATATTGGATTTTTCCCTGACCCTGAGTGTCCGGCCCCATGAGACGGTTGTTGTCTCGGCCCCTGGTGGTCCGAGGTCGTTCCCGCTGCACAGATTCTTGCGCCAGGGCCTCCTGCAGATAATTCACTTTGGTTTATTACGCTATCTCTAATACCACCCAAGATATCACCAGATATATATTGGATTTTTCCCTGATCCTGAGTGTCCGGCCCCATGAGACTGTGGATTTTTCGGCCCCTGGTGGTCCGAGGTCGTTCCCGTTGCACAGATTCATGCGCCAGGGCCTCCTGCAGATAATTCACTTTGGTTTATTGCGCTGTATCTAATAGCACCCGAGATATCACCAGATATATATTGGATTTTCCCCTGACCCTGAGTGTCCGGCCCCATGAGACTGTGGTTTTCTCGGCCCCTGGTGGTTCGAGGTCGTTCCCGCTGCCCAGATACATGCGCCAGGGCCTCCTCCAGACAATGCACTTTGATTTATTGCGCTATCTGTAATAGCACCCGACATATCACCAGATATATATAGCATTTTACCCTGACCCTGAGTGTCCGGCCCCATGAGACGGTGGTTTTCTCGGCCCCTGGTGGTCCGAGGTTGTTCCCGCTGCACAGATGCATGGGCCAGGGCCTCCTGCAGATAATTCACTTTGGTTTATTGCTCTATCTGTAATAGCACCCGAGATATCACCAGATATATATTGGATTTTCCCCTGACCCTGAGTGTCCGGCCCCATGAGACGGTTGTTGTCTCGGCCCCTGGTGGTCCGAGGTCGTTCCCGCTGCACAGATTCTTGCGCCAGGGCCTCCTGCAGATAATTCACTTTGGTTTATTACGCTATCGCTAATAGCACCCAAGATATCACCAGATATATATTGGATTTTTCCCTGACCCTGAGTGTCCGGCCCCATGAGACTGTGGATTTTTCGGCCCCTGGTGGTCCGAGGTCGTTCCCGTTGCACAGATTCATGCGCCAGGGCCTCCTGCAGATAATGCACTTTGGTTTATTGCGCTATATCTAATAGCACCCAAGATATCACCAGATATATATTGGATTTTTCCCTGACCCTGAGTGTCCGGCCCCATGAGACTGTGGTTTCCTCGGCCCCTGGTGGTTCGAGGTCGTTCCCGCTGCAGAGATTCATGCGCCAGGGCCTCCTACAGACAATGCACTTTGATTTATTTCGCTATCTGTAATAGGACCCGAGATATGACCAGATATATATTGAATTTTCCCCAGATCCTGAGTGTCCGGCCGCATGAGACTGTAGTTTTCTCGGCCCCTGGTGGTCCGAGGTCGTTCCCGCTGCACAGATTCATGCGCCAGGGCATCCTACAGACAATGCACTCTGATTTATTGCGCTATCTCTAATAGCACCCGAGATATCACCAGATATATATTGGATTTTACCCTGACCGTGAGAGTCCGGCCCCATGAGACTGTGGTTTTTTCGGACCCTGGTGGTACGAGGTCGTTCCCGCTGCACAGATTCATGCGCCAGGGCCTCCTACAGACAGTGCACTTTGGTTTATTACGCTATCTCTAATAGCACCCGAGATATCACCAGATATATATTGGATTTTCCCCTGACCCTGAGTGTCCGGCCCCATGAGACTGTGGTTTTCTCGGCCCCTGGTGGTCCGAGGTCGTTCCCGCTGCACAGATTCATGCGCCAGGGCCTCCTACAGACAATGCACTTTGATTTATTCCTCTATCTGTAATAGCAATCGAGATATCACCAGATATATATTGGATTTTTCACTGACCCTGAATGTCCGGCCCCATGAGACGGTCGTTTTCTCAGCCCCTGGTGGCCCGAGGTCGTTCCCTCTGCACAGATTCATGCGCCAGGGCCTCCTGCAGATAATTCACTTTGGTTTATTGCGCTATCTCTAATAGCGCCCGAGATATCACCAGATATATATTGGATTTTTCCCTGACCCTGAGAGTCCGTCCCCATGAGACTGCGGTCTTCTCGGCCCCTGGTGGTCCGAGGTCGTTCCCGCTGCCCAGATACATGCGCCAGGGCCTCCTCCAGACAATGCACTTTGATTTATTGCGCTATCTGTAATAGCACCCGACATATCACCAGATATATATAGCATTTTACCCTGACCCTGAGTGTCCGGCCCCATGAGACGGTGGTTTTCTCGGCCCCTGGTGGTCCGAGGTTGTTCCCGCTGCACAGATGCATGGGCCAGGGCCTCCTGCAGATAATTCACTTTGGTTTATTGCTCTATCTGTAATAGCACCCGAGATATCACCAGATATATATTGGATTTTCCCCTGACCCTGAGTGTCCGGCCCCATGAGACGGTGGTTGTCTCGGCCCCTGGTGGTCCGAGGTCGTTCCCGCTGCTCAGATTCATGCGCCAGGGCCTCCTACAGACAATGCACGTTGATTTATTGTGCTATCTGTAATATAACCCGAGATATCACCAGATATATATTGGATTTTTCCCTGACCCTGAGTGTCCGGCCCCATGAGACGGTTGTTGTCTCGGCCCCTGGTGGTCCGAGGTCGTTCCCGCTGCACAGATTCTTGCGCCAGGGCCTCCTGCAGATAATTCACTTTGGTTTATTACGCTATCGCTAATAGCACCCAAGATATCACCAGATATATATTGGATTTTTCCCTGACCCTGAGTGTCCGGCCCCATGAGACTGTGGATTTTTCGGCCCCTGGTGGTCCGAGGTCGTTCCCGTTGCACAGATTCATGCGCCAGGGCCTCCTGCAGATAATGCACTTTGGTTTATTGCGCTATATCTAATAGCACCCAAGATATCACCAGATATATATTGGATTTTTCCCTGACCCTGAGTGTCCGGCCCCATGAGACTGTGGTTTCCTCGGCCCCTGGTGGTTCGAGGTCGTTCCCGCTGCACAGATTCATGCACCAGGGCCTCCTACAGACAATGCACTTTGATTTATTTCGCTATCTGTAATACGACCCGAGATATCACCAGATATATATTGGATTTTCCCCAGACCCTGAGTGTCCGGCCGCATGAGACTGTAGTTTTCTCGGTCCCTGGTGGTCCGAGGTCGTTCCCGCTGCACAGATTCATGCGCCAGGGCCTCCTACAGACAATGCACTTTGATTTATTGCGCTATCTCTAATAGCACCCGAGATATCACCAGATATATATTGGATTTTACCCTGACCGTGAGAGTCCGGCCCCATGAGACTGTGGTTTTTTCGGATCCTGGTGGTCCGAGGTCGTTCCCGCTGCACAGATTCATGCGCCAGGGCCTCCTACAGACAATGCACTTTGGTTTATTACGCTATCTCTAATAGCACCCGAGATATCACCAGATATATATTGTATTTTCCCCAGACCCTGAGTGCCCGGCCCCATGAGACGGTGGTTTTCTCGGCCCCTGGTGATCCGAGGTCGTTCCCGCTGCCACAGATGCATGCGCCAGGGCCTCCTGCAGATAATTCACCTTGATTTATCGCGCTATCTCTAATAGCCCCCGAGATATCACCAGATCTATATTGGATTTTCCCCTGACCCTGAGTGTCCGGCCCCATGAGACGGTCGTTTTCTCGGCCCCTGGTGGTCCGAGGTCGTTCCCACTGCACAGATTCATGCGCCAGGGCCTCCTACAGACAATGCACTTTGATTTATTGCGCTATCTGTAATAGCACCCGAGATATCACCAGATATATATTGGATTTTACCCTGACCGTGAGAGTCCGGCCCCATGAGACTGTGGTTTTTTCGGCCCCTGGTGGTCCGAGGTCGTTCCCGCTGCACAGATTCATGCGACAGGGCCACCTACAGATAATGCACTTTGATTTATTGCGCTATCTGTAATAGAACCCGAGATATCACCAGATACATATTGGATTTTACCCTGACCCTGAGTGTCCGGCCCCTTGAGACGGTGGTTGTCTCTGCCCCTGGAGGTCCGAGGACGTTCCCGCTGCACAGATTCATGCGCCAGGGCCTCCTACAGACAATGCACTTTGATTTATTCCGCTATCTGTAATAGCAGCCGAGATATCACCAGATATATATTGGATTTTTCACTGACCCTGAATGTCCGGCCCCATGAGACGGTCGTTTTCTCAGCCCCTGGTGGCCCGAGGTCGTTCCCGCTGCACAGATTCATGCGCCAGGGCCTCCTGCAGATAATTCACTTTGGTTTATTGCGCTATCTCTAATAGCGCCCGAGATATCACCAGATATATATTGGATTTTTCCCTGACCCTGAGAGTCCGTCCCCATGAGACTGCGGTCTTCTCGGCCCCTGGTGGTCCGAGGTCGTTCCCGCTGCACAGATTCATGCGCCAGGGCCTCCTACAGACAATGCACTTTGATTTATTGCGCTATCTGTAATAGCACCCGAGATATCACCAGATATATATTGGATTTTCCCCTGACCCTGAGTGTCCGGCCCCATGAGACGGTGGTTTTATCGGCCCCTGGTGGTCCGAGGTCGTTCCCGCTGCACAGATTCATGCGCCATGGCCTCCTACAGACAATGCGCGTTGGTTTAATGCGCTATGTGTAATAGCACCCGAGATATCACCAGATATATATTGGATTTTTGCCTGACCCTGAGTTCTCGGCCCCATGAGACTGTGGTTTTCTCGGCCCCTGGTGGTCCGAGGTCGTTCCCGCTGCACAGATTCATGCGTCAGGGCCTCCTGCAGACAATGCACTTTGATTTATCGAGCTATCTCTAATGGCACCCGATATATCACCAGATATATAATGGATTTTTCCCTGACCCTGAGTGTCCGGCCCCATGAGACTGTGGTTTTCTCGGACCCTGGTGGTCCGAGGTCGTTCCCGCTGCACAGATTCATGCGCCAGGGCCTCCTACAGACAATGCACATTGATTTATTGCGCTATCTGTAATAGCACCCGAGATATCACCAGATATATATTGGATTTTACCCTGACCCTGAGTGCCCGGCCCCATGAGACGGTGGTTGTCTCGGCCCCTGGAGGTCCGAGGACGTTCCCGCTGCACAGATTCATGCGCCAGGGCCTCCTGCAGATAATTCACTTTGGTTTATTGCGCTATGTATAATAGCACCCGAAATATCACCAGATATATGCTGGATTTTCACATGACCTTGGGTGACGGATTCCGAATATCTGTAATTTTCTCGGCCCCTGGTGGTTCGAGGTCGTTCCTGCTGCACAGACTCATTCGTCTGTGCCTCCTACAGACAATGCACTTTGATTTATCGCGCTATCTGTAATAGCACCCGAGATATCACCAGATATATATTGGATTTTTCCTCGACCCTGAGTGTCCGGCCCCTTGAGACGGTGGTTTTCTCGGCCTCTTGTGGTCAGAGGTCGTTCCCGCTGCACAGATTCATGCGCCAGGGCCTCCTACAGACAATGCACTTTGATTTATTGCGCTATCTGTAATAGCACCCGAGATATCACCAGATATATATTGGATTTTACCCTGACCATGAGTGTCCGGCCCCATGAGACTGTGGTTTTTTCGGCCCCTGATGGTCCGAGGTCGTTCCCGCTGCACAGATTCATGCGCCAGGGCCTCCTACAGACAATGCACTTTGATTTATTGCGCTATCTGTAATAGCACCCGAGATATCACCAGATATATATTGGATTTTCCCCTGACCCTGAGTGTCCGGCCCCATGAGACTGTGGTTGTCTCGGCCCCTGGAGGTCCGAGGACGTTCCCGCTGCACAGATTCATGCGCCAGCGCCTCCTGCAGATAATTCACTTTGGTTTATTGCGCTATCTCTAACAGCACCCGAGATATCACCAGATATATACTGGATTTTTCACTGACCCTGAGTGTCCGGCCCCATGAGACGGTCGTTTTCTCAGCCCCTGGTGGCCCGAGGTCGTTCCCGCTGCACAGATTCATGCGCCAGGGCCTCCTGCAGATACTTCACTTTGGTTTATTGCGCTATCTGTAATAGCACCCGAGATATCACCAGATATATATTGGATTTTCCCCTGACCCTGAGTGTCCGGCCCCATGAGACGGTGGTTTTATCGGCCCCTGGTGGTCCGAGGTCGTTCCCGCTGCACAGGTTCATGCGTCAGGGCCTCCTGCAGACAATGCACTTTGATTTATCGAGCTATCTCTAATGGCACCCGATATATCACCAGATATATAATGGATTTTTCCCTGACCCTGAGTGTCCGGCCACATGAGACTGTGGTTTTCTGGGCCCCTGGTGGCCCGAGGTCGTTCCCGCTGCACAGATTCATGCGCCAGGGCCTCCTACAGACATTGCACTTTGATTTATTGCGCTATCTGTAATAGCACCCGAGATATCACCAGATATATATTGGATTTTTCACTGACCCTGAGCGTCCGGCCCCATGAGACGGTCGTTTTCTCGGCCCGTGGTGGTCCGAGGTCGTTCCCGCTGCACAGATTCATGCGCCAGGGTCTCCTACAGACAATGCACATTGATTTATTGCGCTATCTGTAATAGCACCCGAGATATCACCAGATATAAATTGGATTTTCCCCTGACCCTGAGTGTCCGGCCCCATGAGACTGTGGTTTTCAAGGCCCCTGGTCGTCCGAGGTCGTTCCCGCTGCACAGATTCATGCGCCGGGGCCTCCTACAGACTATGCACTTTGATTTATTGCGCTATCTGTAATAGCACCCGAGATATCACCAGATATATATTGGATTTTACCCTGACCATGAGTGTCCGGCCCCATGAGACTGTGGTTTTTTCGGCCCCTGGTGGTCCGAGGTCGTTCCCGCTGCACAGATTCATGCGCCAGGGCCTCCTGCAGATAATTCACTTTGGTTTATTGCGCTATCTCTAATAGCACCCGAGATATCACCAGATATATACTGAATTTTCCCCTGACCCTGAGTGTCCGGCCCCATGAGACTGTGGTTTTCTCGGCCCCTTGTGGTCAGAGGTCGCTCCCGCTGCACAGATTCATGCGCCAGGGCCTCCTACAGACAATGCACTTTGATTTATTGCGCTATCTGTAATAGCACCCGAGATATCACCACATATATATTGGATTTTTCCTCGACCCTGAGTGGCCGGCCCCATGAGACGGAGGTTTTCTCGGCCCCTTGTGGTCAGAGGTCGCTCCCGCTGCACAGATTCATGCGCCAGGGCCTCCTACAGACAATGCAGTTTGGTTTATTGCGCTATCTCTAATAGCACCCGAGATATCACCAGATATATAGTGGATTTTCGCCAGACCCTGAGTGTCCGTCCCCATGAGACGGTGGTTTTCTCGGCCCCTTGTGGTCAGAGGTCGCTCCCGCTGCACAGATTCATGCGCCAGGGCCTCCTACAGACAGTGCACTTTGATTTATTGTACTATCTGTAATAGCACCCGAGATATCACCAGATATATATTGGATTTTTCCCTAACCCTGAGTGTCCAGCCCCATGAGTCTGTGGCTTTCTCGGCCCCTGGTGGTCCGAGGTCGTTCCCGCTGCACAGATTCATGCGCCATGGCCTCCTACAGACAATGCGCGTTGGTTTAATGCGCTATGTGTAATAGCACCCGAGATATCACCAGATATATATTGGATTTTTCCCTAACCCTGAGTGTCCAGCCCCATGAGTGTGTGGCTTTCTCGGCCCCTGGTTGTCCGAGGTCGTTTCCGCTGCACAGATGCATGCGCCAGGGCCTACTGCAGATAATTCACTTTGGTTTATAGCGCTATCTATAATAGCACCCGAAATATCACCAGATATATGCTGGATTTTCACATGACCTTGGGTGACGGATTCCGAATATCTGTAATTTTCTCGGCCCCTGGTGGTTCGAGGTCGTTCCTGCTGCACAGACTCATTCGTCTGTGCCTCCTACAGACAATGCACTTTGATTTATCGCGCTATCTGTAATAGCACCCGAGATATCACCAGATATATATTGGATTTTTCCTCGACCCTGAGTGTCCGGCCCCTTGAGACGGTGGTTTTCTCGGCCCGTGGTGGTCCGAGGTCGTTCCCGCTGCACAGATTCATGCGCCAGGGTCTCCTACAGACAATGCACATTGATTTATTGCGCTATCTGTAATAGCACCCGAGATATCACCAGATATAAATTGGATTTTCCCCTGACCCTGAGTGTCCGGCCCCATGAGACTGTGGTTTTCAAGGCCCCTGGTCGTCCGAGGTCGTTCCCGCTGCACAGATTCATGCGCCGGGGCCTCCTACAGACTATGCACTTTGATTTATTGCGCTATCTGTAATAGCACCCGAGATATCACCAGATATATATTGGATTTTACCCTGACCATGAGTGTCCGGCCCCATGAGACTGTGGTTTTTTCGGCCCCTGGTGGTCCGAGGTCGTTCCCGCTGCACAGATTCATGCGCCAGGGCCTCCTGCAGATAATTCACTTTGGTTTATTGCGCTATCTCTAATAGCACCCGAGATATCACCAGATATATACTGGATTTTCCCCTGACCCTGAGTGTCCGGCCCCATGAGACTGTGGTTTTCTCGGCCCCTTGTGGTCAGAGGTCGCTCCCGCTGCACAGATTCATGCGCCAGGGCCTCCTACAGACAATGCACTTTGATTTATTGCGCTATCTGTAATAGCACCCGATATATGACCAGATATATATTGGATTTTTCACTGACCCTGAGTGTCCGGCCCCATGAGACGGTCGTTTTCTCGGCCCCTGGTGGTTCGAGGTCGTTCCCGCTGCACAGATTCATGCGCCAGGGCCTCCTGCAGATAATTCACTTTGGTTTATTGCGCTATCTCTATTAGCACCCGAGATATCACCACATATATATTGGATTTTTCCTCGACCCTGAGTGTCCGGCCCCATGTGTCGGTGGTTTTCTCGGCCCCTGGCGATCCGAGGTCGTTCCCGCTGAACAGATTCATTCGCAAGGGCCTCCTGCAGACAATGCACTTTGATTTATTGCGCTATCTGTAATAGCACCCGAGATATCACCAGATATATATTGGATTTTCCCCTGACCCAGAGTGTCCGGCCCCATGAGACTGTGGTTTTCTCGGCCCCTGGAGGTCCGAGGTCGTTGCCGCTGCACAGGTTCATGCGCCAGGGCCTCCTACAGACAATGCACTTTGATTTATTGCGCTATCTGTAATAGCACCCGAGATATCACCAGATATATATTGGATATTACCCTCACCCTGAGTGTCCAGCCCCATGAGACGGTGGTTTTCTCGGCCCCTGGTGGACCGAGGTCGTTCCCGCTGCACAGATTCATGCGCCAGGGCCTCCTCCAGACAATGAACTTTGATTTATTGCGCTATCTGTAATAGCTCCCGACATATCACCAGATATATAATGGATTTTCCCCAGACCCTGAGTGTCCGGCCCCATGAGACTTTAGTTTTCTCGGCCCCTGGTGGTCCGAGGTCGTTCCCGCTGCACAGATGCATGCGCCAGGGCCTCTTGCAGATAATACACTTTGGTTTATTGCGCTGTATCTAATAGCACCCGAGATATCACCTGATATATATATTGGATTTTCCCCTGACCCTGAGTGTCCGGCCCCACTAGACTGTGGTTTTCTCGGCCCCTGGTGGTCCGAGGTCGTTCCCTCTGCCCAGATTCATGCGCCAGGGCCTCCTGCAGATAATTCAATTTGGTTTATTGCGCTGTATCTAATAGCACCCGAGATATCACCAGATATATATTGGATTTTCCCCTGACCCTGAGTGACCGGCCCCATGTGACTGTGGTTTTCTCGGCACCTGGTGGTCCGAGGTCGTTCCCGCTGCACAGATTCATGCGCCAGGGCCTCCTGCAGATAATACACTTTGATTTATTGCGCTATCTGTAATAGCACCCGAGATATCACCAGACATATATTGGATTTTCCCCTGACCCTGAGTGTCCGGCTCCATGAGACTGTGGTTTTCTCGGCCCCTGGTGGTCCGAGGTCGTTCCCGCTGCACAGATTCATGCGCCAGGGCCTCCTGCAGATAATTCACTTTGGTTTATTGCGCTATCTCTAATAGCACCCGAGATATCACCAGATATATAGTGGATTTTCGCCAGACCCTGAGTGTCCGTCCCCATGAGACGGTGGTTTTCTCTGCCCCTGGTGGTCCGAGGTCGTTCCCGCTGCAGAGATTCATGCGCCAGGGCCTCCTACAGACAGTGCACTTTGATTTATTGCGCTATCTGTAATAGCACCCGAGATATCACCAGATATATATTGGATATTACCCTCACCCTGAGTGTCCAGCCCCATGAGACGGTGGTTTTCTCGGCCCCTGGTGGACCGAGGTCGTTCCCGCTGCACAGATTCATGCGCCAGGGCCTCCTCCAGACAATGAACTTTGATTTATTGCGCTATCTGTAATAGCTCCCGACATATCACCAGATATATAATGGATTTTCCCCAGACCCTGAGTGTCCGGCCCCATGAGACTTTAGTTTTCTCGGCCCCTGGTGGTCCGAGGTCGTTCCCGCTGCACAGATGCATGCGCCAGGGCCTCTTGCAGATAATACACTTTGGTTTATTGCGCTGTATCTAATAGCACCCGAGATATCACCTGATATATATATTGGATTTTCCCCTGACCCTGAGTGTGCGGCGCCATGAGACGGTGGTTTTCTCGGCCCCTGGTGGTCCGAGGTCGTTCCCTCTGCACAGATTCATGCGCCAGGGCCTCCTACAGACAATGCACTTTGATTTATTGTGCTATCTGTAATATAACCCGAGATATCACCAGATATATATTGGATTTTTCCCTGACCCTGAGTGTCCGGCCCCATGAGACGGTTGTTGTCTCGGCCCCTGGTGGTCCGAAATCGTTCCCTCTGCACAGATTCATGCGCCAGGGCCTCCTACAGACAATGCACTTTGATTTATTGTGCTATCTGTAATATAACCCGAGATATCACCAGATATATATTGGATTTTTCCCTGACCCTGAGTGTCCGGCCCCATGAGACGGTTGTTGTCTCGGCCCCTGGTGGTCCGAGGTCGTTCCCGTTGCACAGATTCATGCGCCAGGGCCTCCTGCAGATAATTCACTTTGGTTTATTGCGCTCTATCTAATAGCACCCAAGATATCACCAGATATATATTGGATTTTTCCCTGACCCTGAGTGTCCGGCCCCATGAGACTGTGGTTTCCTCGTCCCCTGGTGGTCCGAGGTCGTTCCCGCTGCACAGATTCATGCGCCAGGGCCTCCTACAGACAATGCACTTTGATTTATTTCGCTATCTGTAATAGGACCCGAGATATCACCAGATATATATTGGATTTTCCCCAGACCCTGAGTGTCCGGCCGCATGAGACTGTAGTTTTCTCGGCCCCTGGTGGTCCGAGGTCGTTCCCGCTGCACAGAGTCATGCGCCAGGGCCTCCTACAGACAATGCACTTTGATTTATTGCGCTATCTGTAATAGCACCCGCGATATCACCAGATATATATTGGATTTTTCGCTGACCCAGAGTGTCCGGCCCCATGAGACGGTGGTTTTCTCGGCCCCTGGTGGTCCGAGGTCGTTCCCGCTGGACAGGTTCATGCGCCAGGGTCTCCTACAGACAATGCACTTTGATTTATTGCGCTATCTGTAATAGCACCCGAGATATCACCACATATATATTGGATTTTCCCCTGACCTTGAGTGTCCGGCCCCATGAGACTGTGGTTTTCTCGGTCCCTGGAGGTCCGAGAACGTTCCCGCTGCACAGGTTCATGCGCCAGGGTCTCCTACAGACAATGCACTTTGATTTATTGCGCTATCTGTAACAGCACCCGAGATATCAGCAGATATATATTGGATTTTTCACTGACCCTGAGTGTCCTGCCCCATGAGACGGTGGTTTTCTCGGCCCCTGGTGTTCCGAGGTCGTTCCCGCTGCACAGATTCATGCGCCAGGGCATCCTACAGACAATGCACTTTGATTTATTGCGCTATCTCTAATAGCACCCGAAATATCACCAGATATATATTGGATTTTACCCTGACCGTGAGTGTCCGGCCCCATGAGACTGTGGTTTTTTCGGACCCTGGTGGTCCGAGGTCGTTCCGGCTGCACAGATTCATGCGCCAGGGCCTCCTACAGACAATGCACTTTGGTTTATTACGCTATCTCTAATAGCACCCGAGATATCACCAGATATATATTGGATTTTCCCCAGACCCTGAGTGCCCGGCCCCATGAGTCGGTGGTTTTCTCGGCCCCTGGTGATCCGAGGTCGTTCCCGCTGCCACAGATGCATGCGCCAGGGCCTCCTGCAGATAATTCACCTTGATTTATCGCGCTATCTCTAATAGCACCCGAGATATCACCAGATCTATATTGGATTTTCCCCTGACCCTGAGTGTCCGGCCCCATGAGACGGTCGTTTTCTCGGCCCCTGGTGGTCCGAGGTCGTTCCCACTGCACAGATTCATGCGCCAGGGCCTCCTACAGACAATGCACTTTGATTTATTGCGCTATCTGTAATAGCACCCGAGATATCACCAGATATATATTGGATTTTACCCTGACCGTGAGAGTCCGGCCCCATGAGACTGTGGTTTTTTCGGCCCCTGGTGGTCCGAGGTCGTTCCCGCTGCACAGATTCATGCGACAGGGCCACCTACAGATAATGCACTTTGATTTATTGCGCTATCTGTAATAGCACCCGAGATATCACCAGATACATATTGGATTTTACCCTGACCCTGAGTGTCCGGCCCCTTGAGACGGTGGTTGTCTCGGCCCCTGGAGGTCCGAGGACGTTCCCGCTGCACAGATTCATGCGCCAGGGCCTCCTGCAGATAATTCACTTTGGCTTATTGCGCTATCTCTAATAGCACCCGAGATATCACCAGATATATACTGGATTTTCCCCTGACCCTGAGTGTCCGGCCCCATGAGACTGTGGTTTTCTCGGCCCCTGGTGGTCCGAGGTCGTTCCCGCTGCACAGATTCATGCGCCAGGGCCTCCTACAGACAATGCACTTTGATTTATTCCGCTATCTGTAATAGCAGCCGAGATATCACCAGATATATATTGGATTTTTCACTGACCCTGAATGTCCGGCCCCATGAGACGGTCGTTTTCTCAGCCCCTGGTGGCCCGAGGTCGTTCCCGCTGCACAGATTCATGCGCCAGGGCCTCCTGCAGATAATTCACTTTGGTTTATTGCGCTATCTCTAATAGCGCCCGAGATATCACCAGATATATATTGGATTTTTCCCTGACCCTGAGAGTCCGTCCCCATGAGACTGCGGTCTTCTCGGCCCCTGGTGGTCCGAGGTCGTTCCCGCTGCCCAGATACATGCGCCAGGGCCTTCTCCAGACAATGCACTTTGATTTATTGCGCTATCTGTAATAGCACCCGACATATCACCAGATATATACAGCATTTTACCCTGACCCTGAGTGTCCGGCCCCATGAGACGGTGGTTGTCTCGGCCCCTGGTGGTCCGAGGTCGTTCCCGCTGCACAGAGTCATGCGCCAGGGCCTCCTACAGACAATGCACTTTGATTTATTGCGCTATCTGTAATAGCACCCGAGATATCACCAGATATATATTGGATTTTTCGCTGACCCAGAGTGTCCGGCCCCATGAGACGGTGGTTTTCTCGGCCCCTGGTGGTCCGAGGTCGTTCCCGCTGGACAGGTTCATGCGCCAGGGTCTCCTACAGACAATGCACTTTGATTTATTGCGCTATCTGTAATAGCACCCGAGATATCACCACATATATATTGGATTTTCCCCTGACCTTGAGTGTCCGGCCCCATGAGACTGTGGTTTTCTCGGTCCCTGGAGGTCCGAGAACGTTCCCGCTGCACAGGTTCATGCGCCAGGGTCTCCTACAGACAATGCACTTTGATTTATTGCGCTATCTGTAACAGCACCCGAGATATCAGCAGATATATATTGGATTTTTCACTGACCCTGAGTGTCCTGCCCCATGAGACGGTGGTTTTCTCGGCCCCTGGTGTTCCGAGGTCGTTCCCGCTGCACAGATTCATGCGCCAGGGCATCCTACAGACAATGCACTTTGATTTATTGCGCTATCTCTAATAGCACCCGAAATATCACCAGATATATATTGGATTTTACCCTGACCGTGAGTGTCCGGCCCCATGAGACTGTGGTTTTTTCAGACCCTGGTGGTCCGAGGTCGTTCCCGCTGCACAGATTCATGCGCCAGGGCCTCCTACAGACAATGCACTTTGGTTTATTACGCTATCTCTAATAGCACCCGAGATATCACCAGATATATATTGGATTTTCCCCAGACCCTGAGTGCCCGGCCCCATGAGACGGTGGTTTTCTCGGCCCCTGGTGATCCGAGGTCGTTCCCGCTGCCACAGATGCATGCGCCAGGGCCTCCTGCAGATAATTCACCTTGATTTATCGCGCTATCTCTAATAGCACCCGAGATATCACCAGATCTATATTGGATTTTCCCCTGACCCTGAGTGTCCGGCCCCATGAGACGGTCGTTTTCTCGGCCCCTGGTGGTCCGAGGTCGTTCCCACTGCACAGATTCATGCGCCAGGGCCTCCTACAGACAATGCACTTTGATTTATTGCGCTATCTGTAATAGCACCCGAGATATCACCAGATATATATTGGATTTTACCCTGACCGTGAGAGTCCGGCCCCATGAGACTGTGGTTTTTTCGGCCCCTGGTGGTCCGAGGTCGTTCCCGCTGCACAGATTCATGCGACAGGGCCACCTACAGATAATGCACTTTGATTTATTGCGCTATCTGTAATAGCACCCGAGATATCACCAGATACATATTGGATTTTACCCTGACCCTGAGTGTCCGGCCCCTTGAGACGGTGGTTGTCTCGGCCCCTGGAGGTCCGAGGACGTTCCCGCTGCACAGATTCATGCGCCAGGGCCTCCTGCAGATAATTCACTTTGGCTTATTGCGCTATCTCTAATAGCACCCGAGATATCACCAGATATATACTGGATTTTCCCCTGACCCTGAGTGTCCGGCCCCATGAGACTGTGGTTTTCTCGGCCCCTGGTGGTCCGAGGTCGTTCCCGCTGCACAGATTCATGCGCCAGGGCCTCCTACAGACAATGCACTTTGATTTATTCCGCTATCTGTAATAGCAGCCGAGATATCACCAGATATATATTGGATTTTTCACTGACCCTGAATGTCCGGCCCCATGAGACTGTGGTTCCCTCGGCCCCTGGTGGTCCGAGGTCGTTCCCGCTGCCCAGATACATGCGCCAGGGCCTCCTCCAGACAATGCACTTTGATTTATTGCGCTATCTGTAATAGCACCCGA
This sequence comes from Nomia melanderi, assembly GCF_051020985.1. Classification (NCBI taxonomy): domain Eukaryota; kingdom Metazoa; phylum Arthropoda; class Insecta; order Hymenoptera; family Halictidae; genus Nomia; species Nomia melanderi. Next base: position 8,344,213 of record NW_027475130.1, read on the forward strand.
CATATCACCAGATATATATAGCATTTTACCCTGACCCTGAGTGTCCGGCCCCATGAGACTGTGGTTTTCTCGGCCCCTGGTGGTCCGAGGTCGTTCCCGCTGCACAGATTCATGCGCCAGGGCCTCCTACAGACAATGCACTTTGATTTATTCCGCTATCTGTAATAGCAGCCGAGATATCACCAGATATATATTGGATTTTTCACTGACCCTGAATGTCCGGCCCCATGAGACGGTCGTTTTCTCAGCCCCTGGTGGCCCGAGGTCGTTCCCGCTGCACATATTCATGCGCCAGGGCCTCCTGCAGATAATTCACTTTGGTTTATTGCGCTATCTCTAATAGCGCCCGAGATATCACCAGATATATATTGGATTTTTCCCTGACCCTGAGAGTCCGTCCCCATGAGACTGCGGTCTTCTCGGCCCCTGGTGGTCCGAGGTCGTTCCCGCTGCACAGATTCATGCGCCAGGGCCTCCTACAGACAATGCACTTTGATTTATTGCGCTATCTGTAATAGCACCCGAGATATCACCAGATATATATTGGATTTTCCCCTGACCCTGAGTGTCCGGCCCCATGAGACGGTGGTTTTATCGGCCCCTGGTGGTCCGAGGTCGTTCCCGCTGCACAGATTCATGCGCCATGGCCTCCTACAGACAATGCGCGTTGGTTTAATGCGCTATGTGTAATAGCACCCGAGATATCACCAGATATATATTGGATTTTTGCCTGACCCTGAGTTCTCGGCCCCATGAGACTGTGGTTTTCTCGGCCCCTGGTGGTCCGAGGTCGTTCCCGCTGCACAGATTCATGCGCCTGTGCCTCCTACAGACAATGCACTTTGATTTATCGCGCTATCTGTAATAGCACCCGAGATATCACCAGATATATACTGGATTTTTCCTCGACCCTGAGTGTCCGGCCCCTTGAGACGGTGGTTTTCTCGGCCTCTTGTGGTCAGAGGTCGTTCCCGCTGCACAGATTCATGCGCCAGGGCCTCCTACAGACAATGCACTTTGATTTATTGCGCTATTTGTAATAGCACCCGAGATATCACCAGATATATATTGGATTTTACCCTGACCATGAGTGTCCGGCCCCATGAGACTGTGGTTTTTTCGGCCCCTGATGGTCCGAGGTCGTTCCCGCTGCACAGATTCATGCGCCAGGGCCTCCTACAGACAATGCACTTTGTTTTATTGCGCTATCTGTAATAGCACCCGAGATATCACCAGATATATATTGGATTTTCCCCTGACCCTGAGTGTCCGGCCCCATGAGACTGTGGTTGTCTCGGCCCCTGGAGGTCCGAGGACGTTCCCGCTGCACAGATTCATGCGCCAGCGCCTCCTGCAGATAATTCACTTTGGTTTATTGCGCTATCTCTAATAGCACCCGAGATATCACCAGATATATACTGGATTTTTCACTGACCCTGAGTGTCCGGCCCCATGAGACGGTCGTTTTCTCAGCCCCTGGTGGCCCGAGGTCGTTCCCGCTGCACAGATTCATGCGCCAGGGCCTCCTGCAGATAATTCACCTTGGTTTATTGCGCTATCTGTAATAGCACCCGAGATATCACCAGATATATATTGGATTTTCCCCTGACCCTGAGTGTCCGGCCCCATGAGACGGTGGTTTTATCGGCCCCAGGTGGTCCGAGGTCGTTCCCGCTGCACAGATTCAAGCGCCAGGGCCTCCTACAGACATTGCACTTTGATTTATTGCGCTATCTGTAATAGCACCCGAGATATCACCAGATATATATTGGATTTTTCACAGACCCTGAGCGTCCGGCCCCATGAGACGGTCGTTTTCTCGGCCCGTGGTGGTCCGAGGTCGTTCCCGCTGCACAGATTCATGCGCCAGGGTCTCCTACAGACAATGCACATTGATTTATTGCGCTATCTGTAATAGCACCCGAGATATCACCAGATATAAATTGGATTTTCCCCTGACCCTGAGTGTCCGGCCCCATGAGACTGTGGTTTTCAAGGCCCCTGGTCGTCCGAGGTCGTTCCCGCTGCACAGATTCATGCGCCGGGGCCTCCTACAGACTATGCACTTTGATTTATTGCGCTATCTGTAATAGCACCCGAGATATCACCAGATATATATTGGATTTTACCCTGACCATGAGTGTCCGGCCCCATGAGACTGTGGTTTTTTCGGCCCCTGGTGGTCCGAGGTCGTTCCCGCTGCACAGATTCATGCGCCAGGGCCTACTGCAGATAATTCACTTTGGTTTATTGCGCTATCTCTAATAGCACCCGAGATATCACCAGATATATACTGGATTTTCCCCTGACCCTGAGTGTCCGGCCCCATGAGACTGTGGTTTTCTCGGCCCCTTGTGGTCAGAGGTCGCTCCCGCTGCACAGATTCATGCGCCAGGGCCTCCTACAGACAATGCACTTTGATTTATTGCGCTATCTGTAATAGCACCCGAGATATCACCAGATATATATTGGATTTTTCACTGACCCTGAGTGTCCGGCCCCATGAGACGGTCGTTTTCTCGGCCCCTGGTGGTCCGAGGTCGTTCCCGCTGCACAGATTCATGCGCCAGGGCCTCCTGCAGATAATTCACTTTGGTTTATTGCGCTATCTCTATTAGCACCCGAGATATCACCAGATATATATTGGATTTTTCCTCGACCCTGAGTGTCCGGCCCCATGAGACGGTGGTTTTCTCGGCCCCTTGTGGCCAGTGGTCGCTCCCGCTGCACAGATTCATGCGCCAGGGCCTCCTACAGACAATGCAGTTTGGTTTATTGCGCTATCTCTAATAGCACCCGAGATATCACCAGATATATAGTGGATTTTCGCCAGACCCTGAGTGTCCGTCCCCATGAGACGGTGGTTTTCTCGGCCCCTGGTGGTCCGAGGTCGTTCCCGCTGCACAGATTCATGCGCCAGGGCCTCCTACAGACAGTGCACTTTGATTTATTGTACTATCTGTAATAGCACCCGAGATATCACCAGATATATATTGGATTTTTCCCTAACCCTGAGTGTCCAGCCCCATGAGTCTGTGGCTTTCTCGGCCCCTGGTTGTCCGAGGTCGTTCCCGCTGCACAGATGCATGCGCCAGGGCCTACTGCAGTTAATTCACTTTGGTTTATTGCGCTATCTATAATAGCACCCGAAATATCACCAGATATATGCTGTATTTTCACATGACCTTGGGTGACGGATTCCGAATATCTGTAATTTTCTCGGCCCCTGGTGGTTCGAGGTCGTTCCTGCTGCACAGACTCATTCGCCAGTGCCTCCTACAGACAATGCACTTTGATTTATCGCGCTATCTGTAATAGCACCCGAGATATCACCAGATATATATTGGATTTTTCCTCGACCCTGAGTGTCCGGCCCCATGAGACGGTGGTTTTCTCGGCCTCTTGTGGTCAGAGGTCGTTCCCGCTGCACAGATTCATGCGCCAGGGCCTCCTACAGACAATGCACTTTGGTTTGTTACGCTATCTCTAATAGCACCCGAGATATCAGCAGATACATATTGGATTTTCCCCAGACCCTGAGTGCCCGTCCCCATGAGACGGTGATTTTCTCGGCCCCTGGTGGTCCGAGGTCGTTCCCGCTGCACAGATGCATGCGCCAGGGCCTCCTGCAGATAATTCACTTTGATTTATCGCGCTATCTGTAATAGCACCCGAGATATCACCAGATATATATTGGATTTTTCCTCGACCCTGAGTGTCCGGCCCCATGAGACTGTGGTTTTCTCGGCCCCTGGTGGTCCGAGGTCGTTGCCGCTGCACAGGTTCATGCGCCAGGGCCTCCTACAGACAATGAACTTTGATTTATTGCGCTATCTGTAATAGCTCCCGACATATCACCAGATATATAATGGATTTTCCCCAGACCCTGAGTGTCCGGCCCCATGAGACTTTAGTTTTCTCGGGCCCTGGTGGTCCGAGGTCGTTCCCGCTGCACAGATGCATGCGCCAGGGCCTCTTGCAGATAATACACTTTCGTTTATTGCGCTGTATCTAATAGCACCCGAGATATCACCTGATATATATATTGGATTTTCCCCTGACCCTGAGTGTCCGGCCCCACTAGACTGTGGTTTTCTCGGCCCCTGGTGGTCCGAGGTCGTTCCCGCTGCCCAGATTCATGCGCCAGGGCCTCCTGCAGATAATTCAATTTGGTTTATTGCGCTGTATCTAATAGCACCCGAGATATCACCAGATATATATTGGATTTTCCCCTGACCCTGAGTGACCGGCCCCATGTGACTGTGGTTTTCTCGGCCCCTGGTGTTCCGAGGTCGTTCCCGCTGCACAGATTCATGCGCCAGGGCCTCCTGCAGATAATTCACTTTGATTTATTGCGCTATCTGTAATAGCACCCGAGATATCACCAGATATATATCGGATTTTCCCCTGACCCTGAGTGTCCGGCTCCATGAGACTGTGGTTTTCTCGGCCCCTGGTGGTCCGAGGTCGTTCCCGCTGCACAGATTCATGCGCCAGGGCCTCCTGCAGATAATTCACTTTGATTTATCGCGCTATCTCTAATAGCACCCGAGATATCACCAGATATATATTGGATTTTTCCTCGACCCTGAGTGTCCGGCCCCATGTGTCGGTGGTTTTCTCGGCCCCTGGTGATCCGAGGTCGTTCCCGCTGAACAGATTCATTCGCAAGGGCCTCCTGCAGACAATGCACTTTGATTTATTGCGCTATCTGTAATAGCACCCGAGATATCACCAGATATATTTTGGATTTTCCCCTGACCCAGAGTGTCCGGCCCCATGAGACTGTGGTTTTCTCGGCCCCTGGTGGTCCGAGGTCGTTGCCGCTGCACAGGTTCATGCGCCAGGGCCTCCTACAGACAATGCACTTTGATTTATTGCGCTATCTGTAATAGCACCCGAGATATCACCAGATATATATTGGATATTACCCTCACCCTGAGTGTCCAGCCCCATGAGACGGTGGTTTTCTCGGCCCCTGGTGGACCGAGGTCGTTCCCGCTGCACAGATTCATGCGCCAGGGCCTCCTCCAGACAATGAACTTTGATTTATTGCGCTATCTGTAATAGCTCCCGACATATCACCAGATATATAATGGATTTTCCCCAGACCCTGAGTGTCCGGCCCCATGAGACTTTAGTTTTCTCGGCCCCTGGTGGTCCGAGGTCGTTCCCGCTGCACAGATGCATGCGCCAGGGCCTCTTGCAGATAATACACTTTGGTTTATTGCGCTGTATCTAATAGCACCCGAGATATCACCTGATATATATATTGGATTTTCCCCTGACCCTGAGTGTCCGGCTCCATGAGACTGTGGTTTTCCCGGCCCCTGGTGGTCCGAGGTCGTTCCCGCTGCACAGATTCATGCGCCAGGGCCTCCTGCAGATAATTCACTTTGATTTATTGCGCTATCTGTAATAGCACCCGAGATATCACCAGATATATATTGGATTTTCCCCTGACCCTGAGTGTCCGGCGCCATGAGACGGTGGTTTTCTCGGCCCCTGGTGGTCCGAGGTCGTTCCCTCTGCACAGATTCATGCGCCAGGGCCTCCTACAGACAATGCACTTTGATTTATTGTGCTATCTGTAATATAACCCGAGATATCACCAGATATATATTGGATTTTTCCCTGACCCTGAGTGTCCGGCCCCATGAGACGGTTGTTGTCTCGGCCCCTGGTGGTCCGAAATCGTTCCCTCTGCACAGATTCATGCGCCAGGGCCTCCTACAGACAATGCACTTTGATTTATTGTGCTATCTGTAATATAACCCGAGATATCACCAGATATATATTGGATCTTTCCCTGACCCTGAGTGTCCGGCCCCATGAGACTGTGGTTTCCTCGGCCCCTGGTGGTCCGAGGTCGTTCCCGCTGCACAGATTCATGCGCCAGGGCCTCCTACAGACAATGCACTTTGATTTATTTCGCTGTCTGTAATAGGACCCGAGATATCACCAGATATATATTGGATTTTCCCCAGACCCTGAGTGTCCGGCCGCATGAGACTGTAGTTTTCTCGGCCCCTGGTGGTCCGAGGTCGTTCCCGCTGCACAGAGTCATGCGCCAGGGCCTCCTACAGACAGTGCACTTTGATTTATTGCTTTATCTGTAATAGCACCCGAGATATCACCAGATATATATTGGATTTTTCGCTGACCCAGAGTGTCCGGCCCCATGAGACGGTGGTTTTCTCGGCCCCTGGTGGTCCGAGGTCGTTCCCGCTGGACAGGTTCATGCGCCAGGGTCTCCTACAGACAATGCACTTTGATTTATTGCGCTATCTGTTATAGCACCCGAGATATCACCACATGTATATTGGATTTTCCCCTGACCTTGAGTGTCCGGCCCCATGAGACTGTGGTTTTCTCGGTCCCTGGAGGTCCGAGAACGTTCCCGCTGCACAGGTTCATGCGCCAGGGTCTCCTACAGACAATGCACTTTGATTTATTGCGCTATCTGTAACAGCACCCGAGATATCAGCAGATATATATTGGATTTTTCACTGACCCGGAGTGTCCTGCCACATGAGACGGTGGTTTTCTCGGCCCCTGGTGTTCCGAGGTCGTTCCCGCTGCACAGATGCATGCGGCAGGGCCTCCTGCAGATAATTCACTTTGGTTTATTGCGCTATCTCTAATAGCACCCGAGATATCACCAGATATATATTGGATTTTCCCCAGACCCTGAGTGTCCGGCCGCATGAGACTGTAGTTTTCTCGGCCCCTGGTGGTCCGAGGTCGTTCCCGCTGCACAGAGTCATGCGCCAGGGTCTCCTACAGACAATGCACTTTGATTTATTGCGCTATCTGTAATAGCACCCGAGATATCACCAGATATATATTGGATTTTTCGCTGACCCAGAGTGTCCGGCCCCATGAGACGGTGGTTTTCTCGGCCCCTGGTGGTCCGAGGTCGTTCCCGCAGGACAGGTTCATGCGCCAGGGTCTCCTACAGACAATGCACTTTGATTTATTGCGCTATCTGTTATAGCACCCGAGATATCACCACATATATATTGGATTTTCCCCTGACCTTGAGTGTCCGGCCCCATGAGACTGTGGTTTTCTCGGTCCCTGGAGGTCCGAGAACGTTCCCGCTGCACAGGTTCATGCGCCAGGGCCTCCTACAGACAATGCACTTTGATTTATTTCGCTATCTGTAACAGCACCCGAGATATCAGCAGATATATATTGGATTTTTCACTGACCCTGAGTGTCCTGCCCCATGAGACGGTGGTTTTCTCGGCCCCTGGTGTTCCGAGGTGGTTCCCGCTGCACAGATGCATGCGGCAGGGCCTCCTGCAGATAATTCACTTTGGTTTATTGCGCTATCTCTAATAGCACCCGAGATATCACCAGATATATATTGGATTTTCCCCTGACCCTGAGTGTCCGGCCCCATTAGACTGTGGTTTTCTCGGCCCCTGGTGGTCCGAGGTCGTTCCCGCTGCACAGATTCATGCGCCAGGGCCTCCTACAGACAGTGCACTTTGATTTATTGTACTATCTGTAATAGCACCCGAGATATCACCAGATATATATTGGATTTTTCCCTAACCCTGAGTGTCCAGCCCCATGAGTCTGTGGCTTTCTCGGCCCCTGGTTGTCCGAGGTCGTTCCCGCTGCACAGATGCATGCGCCAGGGCCTACTGCAGATAATTCACTTTGGTTTATTGCGCTATCTATAATAGCACCCGAGATATCACCAGATATATATTGGATTTTCCCCTGACCCTGAGTGTCCGGCCCCATGAGACTGTGGTTTTCTCGGCCCCTTGTGGTCCGAGGTCGTTCCCGCTGCCCAGATTCATGCGCCAGGGCCTCGTCCAGACAATCCACTTTGATTTATTGTGCTATCTGTAATAGCACCCGACATATCACCAGATATATATTGCATTTTTCCCTGACCCTGAGTGTCCGGCCCCATGAGACGGTGGTTTTCTCGGCCCCTGGTGGTCCGAGGTCGTTCCCGCTGCACAGATGCATGGGCCAGGGCCTCCTGCAGATAATTCACTTTGATTTATTGTGCTATCTGTAATATAACCCGAGATATCACCAGATATATATTGGATTTTTCCCTGAGCCTGAGTGTCCGGCCCCATGAGACGGTTGTTGTCTCGGCCCCTGGTGGTCCGAGGTCGTTCCCGCTGCACAGATTCTTGCGCCAGGGCCTCCTGCAGATAATTCACTTTGGTTTATTACGCTATCGCTATTAGCACCCAAGATATCACCAGATATATATTGGATTTTTCCCTGACCCTGAGTGTCCGGCCCCATGAGACTGTGGTTTCCTCGGCCCCTGGTGGTCCGAGGTCGTTCCCGCTGCACAGATTCATGCGCCAGGGCCTCCTACAGACAATGCACTTTGATTTATTTCGCTATCTGTAATAGGACCCGAGATATCACCAGATATATATTGGATTTTCCCCAGACCCTGAGTGTCCGGCCGCATGAGACTGTAGTTTTCTCGGCCCCTGGTGGTCCGAGGTCGTTCCCGCTGCACAGATTCATGCGCCAGGGCCTCCTACAGACAATGCACTTTGATTTATTGCGCTATCTGTAATAGCACCCGAGATATCACCAGATATATATTGGATTTTCCCCTGACCCTGAGTGTCCGGCCCCATGAGACTGTGGTTGTCTCGGCCCCTGGAGGTCCGAGGTCGTTCCCGCTGCACAGATTCATGCGCCAGGGCCTCCTACAGACAATGCACTTCGATATATTTCGCTATCTCTAATAGCACCCGAGATATCACCAGATATATACTGGATTTTTCACTGACCCTGAGTGTCCGGCCCCATGAGACGGTCGTTTTCTCAGCCCCTGGTGGCCCGAGGTCGTTCCCGCTGCACAGATTCATGCGCCAGGGCCTCCTGCAGATAATTCACTTTGGTTTATTGCGCTATCTGTAATAGCACCCGAGATATCACCAGATATATATTGGATTTTCCCCTGACCCTGAGTGTCCGGCCCCATGAGACGGTAGTTTTATCGGCCCCTGGTGGTCCGAGGTCGTTCCCGCTGCACAGGTTCATGCGTCAGGGCCTCCTGCAGACAATGCACTTTGATTTATCGAGCTATCTCTAATGGCACCCGATATATCACCAGATATATAATGGATTTTTCCCTGACCCTGAGTGTCCGGCCACATGAGACTGTGGTTTTCTGGGCCCCTGGTGGCCCGAGGTCGTTCCCGCTGCACAGATTCATGCGCCACGGCCTCCTACAGACATTGCACTTTGATTTATTGCGCTATCTGTAATAGCACCCGAGATATCACCAGATATATATTGGATTTTTCACTGACCCTGAGCGTCCGGCCCCATGAGACGGTCGTTTTCTCGGCCCGTGGTGGTCCGAGGTCGTTCCCGCTGCACAGATTCATGCGCCAGGGTCTCCTACAGACAATGCACATTGATTTATTGCGCTATCTGTAATAGCACCCGAGATATCACCAGATATAAATTGGATTTTCCCCTGACCCTGAGTGTCCGGCCCCATGAGACTGTGGTTTTCAAGGCCCCTGGTCGTCCGAGGTCGTTCCCGCTGCACAGATTCATGCGCCGGGGCCTCCTACAGACTATGCACTTTGATTTATTGCGCTATCTGTAATAGCACCCGAGATATCACCAGATATATATTGGATATTACCCTCACCCTGAGTGTCCGGCCCCACTAGACTGTGGTTTTCTCGGCCCCTGGTGGTCCGAGGTCGTTCCCGCTGCCCAGATTCATGCGCCAGGGCCTCCTGCAGATAATTCAATTTGGTTTATTGCGCTGTATCTAAATGCACCCGAGATATCACCAGATATATATTGGATTTTCCCCTGACCCTGAGTGACCGGCCCCATGTGACTGTGGTTTTCTCGGCCCCTGGTGATCCGAGGTCGTTCCCGCTGCACAGATTCATGCGCCAGGGCCTCCTACAGACAATGCAGTTTGGTTTATTGCGCTATCTCTAATAGCACCCGAGATATCACCAGATATATAGGGGATTTTCGCCAGACCCTGAGTGTCCGTCCCCATGAGACGGTGGTTTTCTCGGCCCCTGGTGGTCCGAGGTCGTTCCCGCTGCACAGATTCATGCGCCAGGGCCTCCTACAGACAGTGCACTTTGATTTATTGTACTATCTGTAATAGCACCCGAGATATCACCAGATATAAATTGGATTTTCCCCTGACCCTGAGTGTCCGGCCCCATGAGACTGTGGTTTTCAAGGCCCCTGGTCGTCCGAGGTCGTTCCCGCTGCACAGATTCATGCGCCGGGGCCTCCTACAGACTATGCACTTTGATTTATTGCGCTATCTGTAATAGCACCCGAGATATCACCAGATATATATTGGATATTACCCTCACCCTGAGTGTCCGGCCCCACTAGACTGTGGTTTTCTCGGCCCCTGGTGGTCCGAGGTCGTTCCCGCTGCCCAGATTCATGCGCCAGGGCCTCCTGCAGATAATTCAATTTGGTTTATTGCGCTGTATCTAAATGCACCCGAGATATCACCAGATATATATTGGATTTTCCCCTGACCCTGAGTGACCGGCCCCATGTGACTGTGGTTTTCTCGGCCCCTGGTGATCCGAGGTCGTTCCCGCTGCACAGATTCATGCGCCAGGGCCTCCTACAGACAATGCAGTTTGGTTTATTGCGCTATCTCTAATAGCACCCGAGATATCACCAGATATATAGTGGATTTTCGCCAGACCCTGAGTGTCCGTCCCCATGAGACGGTGGTTTTCACGGCCCCTGGTGGTCCGAGGTCGTTCCCGCTGCACAGATTCATGCGCCAGGGCCTCCTACAGACAGTGCACTTTGATTTATTGTACTATCTGTAATAGCACCCGAGATATCACCAGATATATATTGGATTTTTCCCTAACCCTGAGTGTCCAGCCCCATGAGTCTGTGGCTTTCTCGGCCCCTGGTTGTCCGAGGTCGTTCCCGCTGCACAGATGCATGCGCCAGGGCCTACTGCAGATAATTCACTTTGGTTTATTGCGCTATCTATAATAGCACCCGAAATATCACCAGATATATGCTGGATTTTCACATGACCTTGGGTGACGGATTCCGAATATCTGTAATTTTCTCGGCCCCTGGTGGTTCGAGGTCGTTCCTGCTGCACAGACTCATTCGCCCGTGCCTCCTACAGACAATGCACTTTGATTTATCGCGCTATCTGTAATAGCACCCGAGATATCACCAGATATATATTGGATATTACCCTCACCCTGAGTGTCCGGCCCCACTAGACTGTGGTTTTCTCGGCCCCTGGTGGTCCGAGGTCGTTCCCGCTGCCCAGATTCATGCGCCAGGGCCTCCTGCAGATAATTCAATTTGGTTTATTGCGCTGTATCTAAATGCACCCGAGATATCACCAGATATATATTGGATTTTCCCCTGACCCTGAGTGACCGGCCCCATGTGACTGTGGTTTTCTCGGCCCCTGGTGATCCGAGGTCGTTCCCGCTGCACAGATTCATGCGCCAGGGCCTCCTGCAGATAATTCACTTTGATTTATTGCGCTATCTGTAATAGCACCCGAGATATCACCAGATATATATTGGATTTTCCCTTGACCCTGAGTGTCCGGCTCCATGAGACTGCGGTTTTCTCGGCCCCTGGTGGTCCGACGTCGTTCCCGCTGCACAGATTCATGCGCCAGGGCCTCCTGCAGATAATTCACTTTGGTTTATTGCGCTATCTGTAATAGCACCCGAGATATCACCAGATATATATTGGATTTTCCCCTGACCCTGAGTGTCCGGCTCCATGAGACTGTGGTTTTCTCGGCCCCTGGTGGTCCGAGGTCGTTCCCGCTGCACAGATTCATGCGCCAGGGCCTCCTGCAGATAATTCACTTTGATTTATTGCGCTATCTGTAATAGCACCCGAGATATCACCAGATATATATTGGATTTTCCCCTGACCCTGAGTGTCCGGCGCCATGAGACGGTGGTTTTCTCGGCCCCTGGTGGTCCGAGGTCGTTCCCTCTGCACAGATTCATGCGCCAGGGCCTCCTACAGACAATGCACTTTGATTTATTGTGCTATCTGTAATATAACCCGAGATATCACCAGATATATATTGGATTTTTCCCTGACACTGAGTGTCCGGCCCCATGAGACGGTTGTTGTCTCGGCCCCTGGTGGTCCGAAATCGTTCCCTCTGCACAGATTCATGCGCCGGGGCCTCCTACAGACAATGCACTTTGATTTATTGTGCTATCTGTAATATAACCCGAGATATCACCAGATATATATTGGATTTTTCCCTGACCCTGAGTGTCCGGCCCCATGAGACTGTGGTTTCCTCGGCCCCTGGTGGTCCGAGGTCGTTCCCGCTGCACAGATCCATGCGCCAGGGCCTCCTACAGACAATGCACTTTGATTTATTGCTCTATCTGTAATAGCACCCGAGATATCACCAGATATATATTGGATTTTCCTCTGACCCTGAGTGTCCGGCCCCATGAGACTGTGGTTTTCTCGGCCCCTGGTGGTGCGAGGTCGTTCCCGTTGCACAGATTCATGCGCCAGGGCCTGCTGCAGATAATTCACTTTGGTTTATTGCCCTATCTCTAATAGCACCCGAGATATCACCAGATATATATTGGATTTTCCCCTGACCCTGAGTGTCCGGCCCCATGAGACTGTGGTTTTCTCGGCCCCTTGTGGTCCGAGGTCGTTCCCGCTGCCCAGATTCAGGCGCCAGGGCCTCGTCCAGACAATCCACTTTGATTTATTGTGCTATCTGTAATAGCACCCGACATATCACCAGATATATATTGCATTTTTCCCTGACCCTGAGTGTCCGGCCCCATGAGACGGTGGTTTTCTCGGCCCCTGGTGGTCCGAGGTCGTTCCCGCTGCACAGATGCATGGGCCAGGGCCTCCTGCAGATAATTCACTTTGATTTATTGTGCTATCTGTAATATAACCCGAGATATCACCAGATATATATTGGATTTTTCCCTGACCCTGAGTGTCCGGCCCCATGAGACGGTTGTTGTCTCGGCCCCTGGTGGTCCGAGGTCGTTCCCGCTGCACAGATTCTTGCGCCAGGGCCTCCTGCAGATAATTCACTTTGGTTTATTACGCTATCGCTAATAGCACCCAAGATATCACCAGATATATATTGGATTTTTCCCTGACCCTGAGTGTCCGGCCCCATGAGACTGTGGTTTCCTCGGCCCCTGGTGGTCCGAGGTCGTTCCCGCTGCACAGATTCATGCGCCAGCGCCTCCTACAGACAATGCACTTTGATTTATTTCGCTATCTGTAATAGGACCCGAGATATCACCAGATATATATTGGATTTTCCCCAGACCCTGAGTGTCCGGCCGCATGAGACTGTAGTTTTCTCGGCCCCTGGTGGTCCGAGGTCGTTCCCGCTGCACAGATTCATGCGCCAGGGCCTCCTGCAGATAATTCACTTTGGTTTATTGCGCTATCTCTATTAGCACCCGAGATATCACCAGATATATATTGGATTTTTCCTCGACCCTGAGTGTCCGGCCCCATGAGACGGTGGTTTTCTCGGCCCCTTGTGGTCAGAGGTCGCTCCCGCTGCACAGATTCATGCGCCAGGGCCTCTTACAGACAATGCAGTTTGGTTTATTGCGCTATCTCTAATAGCACCCGAGATATCACCAGATATATAGTGGATTTTCGCCAGACCCTGAGTGTCCGTCCCCATGAGACGGTGGTTTTCTCGGCCCCTGGTGGTCCGAGGTCGTTCCCGCTGCACAGATTCATGCGCCAGGGCCTCCTACAGACAGTGCACTTTGATTTATTGTACTATCTGTAATAGCACCCGAGATATCACCAGATATATATTGGATTTTTCCCTAACCCTGAGTGTCCAGCCCCATGAGTCTGTGGCTTTCTCGGCCCCTGGTTGTCCGAGGTCGTTCCCGCTGCACAGATGCATGCGCCAGGGCCTACTGCAGATAATTCACTTTGGTTTATTGCGCTATCTATAATAGCACCCGAAATATCACCAGATATATGCTGGATTTTCACATGACCTTGGGTGACGGATTCCGAATATCTGTAATTTTCTCGGCCCCTGGTGGTTCGAGGTCGTTCCTGCTGCACAGGCTCATTCGCCCGTGCCTCCTACAGACAATGCACTTTGATTTATCGCGCTATCTGTAATAGCACCCGAGATATCACCAGATATATATTGGATATTACCCTCACCCTGAGTGTCCAGCCCCATGAGACGGTGGTTTTCTCGGCCCCTGGTGGACCGAGGTCGTTCCCGCTGCACAGATTCATGCGCCAGGGCCTCCTCCAGACAATGAACTTTGATTTATTGTGCTATCTGTAATAGCTCCCGACATATCACCAGATATATAATGGATTTTCCCCAGACCCTGAGTGTCCGGCCCCATGAGACTTTAGTTTTCTCGGCCCCTGGTGGTCCGAGGTCGTTCCCGCTGCACAGATGCATGCACCAGGGCCTCTTGCAGATAATACAATTTGGTTTATTGCGCTGTATCTAATAGCACCCGAGATATCACCTGATATATATATTGGATTTTCCCCTGACCCTGAGTGTCCGGCCCCACTAGACTGTGGTTTTCTCGGCCCCTGGTGGTCCGAGGTCGTTCCCGCTGCCCAGATTCATGCGCCAGGGCCTCCTGCAGATAATTCAATTTGGTTTATTGCGCTGTATCTAAATGCACCCGAGATATCACCAGATATATATTGGATTTTCCCCTGACCCTGAGTGACCGGCCCCATGTGACTGTGGTTTTCTCGGCCCCTGGTGATCCGAGGTCGTTCCCGCTGCACAGATTCATGCGCCAGGGCCTCCTGCAGATAATTCACTTTGATTTATTGCGCTATCTGTAATAGCACCCGAGATATCACCAGATATATATTGGATTTTCCCCTGACCCTGAGTGTCCGGCTCCATGAGACTGTGGTTTTCTCGGCCCCTGGTGGTCCGAGGTCGTTCCCGCTGCACAGATTCATGCGCCAGGGCCTCCTGCAGATAATTCACTTTGATTTATTGCGCTATCTGTAATAGCACCCGAGATATCACCAGATATATATTGGATTTTCCCCTGACCCTGAGTGTCCGGCGCCATGAGACGGTGGTTTTCTCGGCCCCTGGTGGTCCGAGGTCGTTCCCTCTGCACAGATTCATGCGCCAGGGCCTCCTACAGACAATGCACTTTGATTTATTGTGCTATCTGTAATATAACCCGAGATATCACCAGATATATATTGGATTTTTCCCTGACCCTGAGTGTCCGGCCCCATGAGACTGTGGTTTCCTCGGCCCCTGGTGGTCCGAGGTCGTTCCCGCTGCAAAGATTCATGCGCCAGGGCCTCCTACAGACAATGCACTTTGATTTATTGCTCTATCTGTAATAGCACCCGAGATATCACCAGATATATATTGGATTTTCCCCTGACCCTGAGTGTCCGGCCCCATGAGACTGTGGTTTTCTCGGCCCCTGGTGGTGCGAGGTCGTTCCCGTTGCACAGATTCATGCGCCAGGGCCTGCTGCAGATTATTCACTTTGGTTTATTGCCCTATCTCTAATAGCACCCGAGATATCACCAGATATATATTGGATTTTCCCCTGACCCTGAGTGTCCGGCCCCATGAGACTGTGGTTTTCTCGGCCCCTTGTGGTCCGAGGCCGTTCCCGCTGCCCAGATTCATGCGCCAGGGCCTCGTCCAGACAATCCACTTTGATTTATTGTGCTATCTGTAATAGCACCCGACATATCACCAGATATATATTGCATTTTTCCCTGACCCTGAGTGTCCGGCCCCATGAGACGGTGGTTTTCTCGGCCCCTGGTGGTCCGAGGTCGTTCCCGCTGCACAGATGCATGGGCCAGGGCCTCCTGCAGATAATTCACTTTGATTTATTGTGCTATCTGTAATATAACCCGAGATATCACCAGATATATATTGGATTTTTCCCTGACCCTGAGTGTCCGGCCCCATGAGACGGTTGTTGTCTCGGCCCCTGGTGGTCCGAGGTCGTTCCCGCTGCACAGATTCTTGCGCCAGGGCCTCCTGCAGATAATTCACTT
The DNA here is from genome assembly GCF_051020985.1 of Nomia melanderi. NCBI lineage: Eukaryota > Metazoa > Arthropoda > Insecta > Hymenoptera > Halictidae > Nomia > Nomia melanderi. The sequence continues at coordinate 8,360,287 of NW_027475130.1, forward strand.
TGGTTTATTACGCTATCGCTAATAGCACCCAAGATATCACCAGATATATATTGGATTTTTCCCTGACCCTGAGTGTCCGGCCCCATGAGACTGTGGTTTCCTCGGCCCCTGGTGGTCCGAGGTCGTTCCCGCTGCACAGATTCATGCGCCAGGGCCTCCTACAGACAATGCACTTTGATTTATTTCGCTATCTGTAATAGGACCCGAGATATCACCAGATATATATTGGATTTTCCCCAGACCCTGAGTGTCCGGCCGCATGAGACTGTAGTTTTCTCGGCCCCTGGTGGTCCGAGTTCGTTCCCGCTGCACAGATTCATGCGCCAGGGCCTCCTACAGACAATGCACTTTGGTTTATTACGCTATCTCTAATAGCACCCGAGATATCACCAGATATATATTGGATTTTCCCCAGACCCTGAGTGCCCGGCCCCTTGAGACGGTGGTTTTCTCGGCCTCTTGTGGTCAGAGGTCGTTCCCGCTGCACAGATTCATGCGCCAGGGCCTCCTACAGACAATGCACTTTGATTTATTGCGCTATCTGTAATAGCACCCGAGATATCACCAGATATATATTGGATTTTCCCCTGACCCTGAGTGTCCGGCCCCATGAGACTGTGGTTGTCTCGGCCCCTGGAGGTCCGAGGTCGTTCCCGCTGCACAGATTCATGCGCCAGGGCCTCCTACAGACAATGCACTTTGATTTATTTCGCTATCTCTAATAGCACCCGAGATATCACCAGATATATACTGGATTTTTCACTGACCCTGAGTGTCCGGCCCCATGAGACGGTCGTTTTCTCAGCCCCTGGTGGCCCGAGGTCGTTCCCGCTGCACAGATTCATGCGCCAGGGCCTCCTGCAGATAATTCACTTTGGTTTATTGCGCTATCTGTAATAGCACCCGAGATATCACCAGATATATATTGGATTTTCCCCTGACCCTGAGTGTCCGGCCCCATGAGACGGTAGTTTTATCGGCCCCTGGTGGTCCGAGGTCGTTCCCGCTGCACAGGTTCATGCGTCAGGGCCTCCTGCAGACAATGCACTTTGATTTATCGAGCTATCTCTAATGGCACCCGATATATCACCAGATATATAATGGATTTTTCCCTGACCCTGAGTGTCCGGCCACATGAGACTGTGGTTTTCTGGGCCCCTGGTGGCCCGAGGTCGTTCCCGCTGCACAGATTCATGCGCCAGGGCCTCCTACAGACATTGCACTTTGATTTATTGCGCTATCTGTAATAGCACCCGAGATATCACCAGATATATATTGGATTTTTCACTGACCCTGAGCGTCCGGCCCCATGAGACGGTCGTTTTCTCGGCCCGTGGTGGTCCGAGGTCGTTCCCGCTGCACAGATTCATGCGCCAGGGTCTCCTACAGACAATGCACATTGATTTATTGCGCTATCTGTAATAGCACCCGAGATATCACCAGATATAAATTGGATTTTCCCCTGACCCTGAGTGTCCGGCCCCATGAGACTGTGGTTTTCTCGGCCCCTTGTGGTCAGAGGTCGCTCCCGCTGCACAGATTCATGCGCCAGGGCCTCCTACAGACAGTGCACTTTGATTTATTGTACTATCTCTAATAGCACCCGAGATATCACCAGATATATAGTGGATTTTCGCCAGACCCTGAGTGTCCGTCCCCTTGAGACGGTGGTTTTCTCGGCCTCTTGTGGTCAGAGGTCGTTCCCGCTGCACAGATTCATGCGCCAGGGCCTCCTACAGACAATGCACTTTGATTTATTGCGCTATCTATAATAGCACCCGAAATATCACCAGATATATGCTGGATTTTCACATGACCTTGGGTGACGGATTCCGAATATCTGTAATTTTCTCGGCCCCTGGTGGTTCGAGGTCGTTCCTGCTGCACAGACTCATTCGCCCGTGCCTCCTACAGACAATGCACTTTGATTTATCGCGCTATCTGTAATAGCACCCGAGATATCACCAGATATATATTGGATTTTCCCCAGACCCTGAGTGTCCGGCCCCATGAGACTGTGGTTTCCTCGGCCCCTGGTGGTCCGAGGTCGTTCCCGCTGCACAGAGTCATGCGCCAGGGCCTCCTACAGACAATGCACTTTGATTTATTGCGCTATCTGTAATAGCACCCGAGATATCACCAGATATATATTGGATTTTTCGCTGACCCAGAGTGTCCTGCCCCATGAGACGGTGGTTTTCTCGGCCCCTGGTGTTCCGAGGTCGTTCCCGCTGCACAGATGCATGCGGCAGGGCCTCCTGCAGATAATTCACTTTGGTTTATTGCGCTATCTCTAATAGCACCCGAGATATCACCAGATATATATTGGATTTTCCCCTGACCCTGAGTGTCCGGCCCCATTAGACTGTGGTTTTCTCGGCCCCTGGTGGTCCGAGGTCGTTCCCGCTGCACAGATTCATGCGCCAGGGCCTCCTACAGACAGTGCACTTTGATTTATTGTACTATCTGTAATAGCACCCGAGATATCACCAGATATATATTGGATTTTTCCCTAACCCTGAGTGTCCAGCCCCATGAGTCTGTGGCTTTCTCGGCCCCTGGTTGTCCGAGGTCGTTCCCGCTGCACAGATGCATGCGCCAGGGCCTACTGCAGATAATTCACTTTGGTTTATTGCGCTATCTATAATAGCACCCGAAATATCACCAGATATATGCTGGATTTTCACATGACCTTGGGTGACGGATTCCGAATATCTGTAATTTTCTCGGCCCCTGGTGGTTCGAGGTCGTTCCTGCTGCACAGACTCATACGCCAGTGCCTCCTACAGACAATGCACTTTGATTTATCGCGCTATCTGTAATAGCACCCGAGATATCACCAGATATATATTGGATTTTTCCTCGACCCTGAGTGTCCGGCCCCATGAGACGGTGGTTTTCTCGGCCTCTTGTGGTCAGAGGTCGTTCCCGCTGCACAGATTCATGCGCCAGGGCCTCCTACAGACAATGCACTTTGGTTTGTTACGCTATCTCTAATAGCACCCGAGATATCAGCAGATACATATTGGATTTTCCCCAGACCCTGAGTGCCCGTCCCCATGAGACGGTGATTTTCTCGGCCCCTGGTGGTCCGAGGTCGTTCCCGCTGCACAGATGCATGCGCCAGGGCCTCCTGCAGATAATTCACTTTGATTTATCGCGCTATCTCTAATAGCACCCGAGATATCACCAGATATATATTGGATTTTTCCTCGACCCTGAGTGTCCGGCCCCATGTGTCGGTGGTTTTCTCGGCCCCTGGTGATCCGAGGTCGTTCCCGCTGAACAGATTCATTCGCAAGGGCCTCCTGCAGACAATGCACTTTGATTTATTGCGCTATCTGTAATAGCACCCGAGATATCACCAGATATATATTGGATTTTCCCCTGACCCAGAGTGTCCGGCCCCATGAGACTGTGGTTTTCTCGGCCCCTGGTGGTCCGAGGTCGTTGCCGCTGCACAGGTTCATGCGCCAGGGCCTCCTACAGACAATGCACTTTGATTCATTGCGCTATCTGTAATAGCACCCGAGATATCACCAGATATATATTGGATATTACCCTCACCCTGAGTGTCCAGCCCCATGAGACGGTGGTTTTCTCGGCCCCTCGTGGACCGAGGTCGTTCCCGCTGCACAGATTCATGCGCCAGGGCCTCCTCCAGACAATGAACTTTGATTTATTGCGCTATCTGTAATAGCTCCCGACATTTCACCAGATATATAATGGATTTTCCCCAGACCCTGAGTGTCCGGCCCCATGAGACTTTAGTTTTCTCGGCCCCTGGTGTTCCGAGGTCGTTCCCGCTGCACAGATGCATGCGCCAGGGCCTCTTGCAGATAATACACTTTGGTTTATTGCGCTGTATCTAATAGCACCCGAGATATCACCTGATATATATATTGGATTTTCCCCTGACCCTGAGTGTCCGGCCCTACTAGACTGTGGTTTTCTCGGCCCCTGGTGGTCCGAGGTCGTTCCCGCTGCCCATATTCATGCGCCAGGGCCTCCTGCAGATAATTCACTTTGGTTTATTGCGCTATCTCTAATAGCACCCGAGATATCACCAGATATATAGTGGATTTTCGCCAGACCCTGAGTGTCCGTCCCCATGAGACGGTGGTTTTCTCGGCCCCTGGTGGTCCGAGGTCGTTCCCGCTGCACAGATTCATGCGCCAGGGCCTCCTACAGACAGTGCACTTTGATTTATTGTACTATCTGTAATAGCACCCGAGATATCACCAGATATATATTGGATTTTTCCCTAACCCTGAGTGTCCAGCCCCATGAGTCTGTGGCTTTCTCGGCCCCTGGTTGTCCGAGGTCGTTCCCGCTGCACAGATGCATGCGCCAGGGCCTACTGCAGATAATTCACTTTGGTTTATTGCGCTATCTATAATAGCACCCGAAATATCACCAGATATATGCTGGATTTTCACATGACCTTGGGTGACGGATTCCGAATATCTGTAATTTTCTCGGCCCCTGGTGGTTCGAGGTCGTTCCTGCTGCACAGACTCATTCGCCAGTGCCTCCTACAGACAATGCACTTTGATTTATTGCGCTATCTGTAATAGCACCCGAGATATCACCAGATATATATTGGATATTACCCTCACCCTGAGTGTCCAGCCCCATGAGACGGTGGTTTTCTCGGCCCCTGGTGGACCGAGGTCGTTCCCGCTGCACAGATTCATGCGCCAGGGCCCCCTCCAGACAATGAACTTTGATTTATTGTGCTATCTGTAATAGCTCCCGACATATCACCAGATATATAATGGATTTTCCCCAGACCCTGAGTGTCCGGCCCCATGAGACTTTAGTTTTCTCGGCCCCTGGTGGTCCGAGGTCGTTCCCGCTGCACAGATGCATGCGCCAGGGCCTCTTGCAGATAATACACTTTGGTTTATTGCGCTGTATCTAATAGCACCCGAGATATCACCTGATATATATATTGGATTTTCCCCTGACCCTGAGTGTCCGGCCCCACTAGACTGTGGTTTTCTCGGCCCCTGGTGGTCCGAGGTCGTTCCCGCTGCCCAGATTCATGCGCCAGGGCCTCCTGCAGATAATTCAATTTGGTTTATTGCGCTGTATCTAATAGCACCCGAGATATCACCAGATATATATTGGATTTTCCCCTGACCCTGAGTGACCGGCCCCATGTGACTGTGGTTTTCTCGGCCCCTGGTGGTCCGAGGTCGTTCCCGCTGCACAGATTCATGCGCCAGGGCCTCCTGCGGATAATTCACTTTGATTTATTGCGCTATCTGTAATAGCACCCGAGATATCACCAGATATATATTGGATTTTCCCCTGACCCTGAGTGTCCGGCTCCATGAGACTGTGGTTTTCTCGGCCCCTGGTGGTCCGAGGTCGTTCCCGCTGCACAGATTCATGCGCCAGGGCCTCCTGCAGATAATTCACTTTGGTTTATTGCGCTATCTGTAATAGCACCCGAGATATCACCAGATATATATTGGATTTTCCCCTGACCCTGAGTGCCCGGCTCCATGAGACTGTGGTTTTCTCGGCCCCTGGTGGTCCGAGGTCGTTCCCGCTGCACAGATTCATGCGCCAGGGCCTCCTGCAGATAATTCACTTTGATTTATTGCGCTATCTGTAATAGCACCCGAGATATCACCAGATATATATTGGATTTTCCCCTGACCCTGAGTGTCCGGCGCCATGAGACGGTGGTTTTCTCGGCCCCTGGTGGTCCGAGGTCGTTCCCTCTGCACAGATTCATGCGCCAGGGCCTCCTACAGACAATGCACTTTGATTTATTGTGCTATCTGTAATATAACCCGAGATATCACCAGATATATATTGGATTTTTCCCTGACCCTGAGTGTCCGGCCCCATGAGACGGTTGTTGTCTCGGCCCCTGGTGGTCCGAAATCGTTCCCTCTGCACAGATTCATGCGCCAGGGCCTCCTACAGACAATGCACTTTGATTTATTGTGCTATCTGTAATATAACTCGAGATATCACCAGATATATATTGGATTTTTCCCTGACCCTGAGTGTCCGGCCCCATGAGACTGTGGTTTTCTCGGCCCCTGGTGGTTCGAGGTCGTTCCCGCTGCCCAGATACATGCGCCAGGGCCTCCTCCAGACAATGCACTTTGATTTATTGCGCTATCTGTAATAGGACCCGAGATATCACCAGATATATATTGGATTTTCCCCAGACCCTGAGTGTCCGGCCGCATGAGACTGTAGTTTTCTCGGCCCCTGGTGGTCCGAGGTCGTTCCCGCTGCACAGAGTCATGCGCCAGGGCCTCCTACAGACAATGCACTTTGATTTATTGCGCTATCTGTAATAGCACCCGAGATATCACCAGATATATATTGGATTTTTCGCTGACCCAGAGTGTCCGGCCCCATGAGACGGTGGTTTTCTCGGCCCCTGGTGGTCCGAGGTCGTTCCCGCTGGACAGGTTCATGCGCCAGGGTCTCCAACAGACAATGCACTTTGATTTATTGCGCTATCTATAATAGCACCCGAGATATCACCACATATATATTGGATTTTCCCCTGACCTTGAGTGTCCGGCCCCATGAGACTGTGGTTTTCTCGGTCCCTGGAGGTCCGAGAACGTTCCCGCTGCACAGGTTCATGCGCCAGGGTCTCCTACAGACAATGCACTTTCATTTATTGCGCTATCTGTAACAGCACCCGAGATATCAGCAGATATATATTGGATTTTTCACTGACCCTGAGTGTCCTGCCCCATGAGACGGTGGTTTTCTCGGCCCCTGGTATTCCGAGGTCGTTCCCGCTGCACAGATGCATGCGGCAGGGCCTCCTGCAGATAAGTCACTTTGGTTTATTGCGCTATCTCAAATAGCACCCGAGATATCACCAGATATATATTGGATTTTCCCCTGACCCTGAGTGTCCGGCCCCATTAGACTGTGGTTTTCTCGGCCCCTGGTGGTCCGAGGTCGTTCCCGCTGCCCAGATTCATGCGCCAGGGCCTCCTGCAGATAATTCACTTTGGTTTATTGCGCTGTATCTAATAGCACCCGAGATATCACCAGATATATATTGGATTTTCCCCTGACCCTGAGTGTCCGGCCCCATGAGACTGTGGTTTTCTCGGCCCCTGGTGGTTCGAGGTCGTTCCCGCTGCCCAGATACATGCGCCAGGGCCTCCTCCAGACAATGCACTTTGATTTATTGCGCTATCTGTAATAGCACCCGACATATCACCAGATATATATAGCATTTTTCCCTGACCCTGAGTGTCCGGCCCCATGAGACGGTGGTTTTCTCGGCCCCTGGTGGTCCGAGGTTGTTCCCGCTGCAGAGATTCATGCGCCAGGGCCTCCTACAGACAATGCACTTTGATTTATTGCTCTATCTGTAATAGCACCCGAGATATCACCAGATATATATTGGATTTTCCCCTGACCCTGAGTGTCCGGCCCCATGAGACTGTGGTTTTCTCGGCCCCTGGTGGTGCGAGGTCGTTCCCGTTGCACAGATTCATGCGCCAGGGCCTGCTGCAGATAATTCACTTTGGTTTATTGCCCTATCTCTAATAGCACCCGAGATATTACCAGATATATATTGGATTTTCCCCTGACCCTGAGTGTCCGGCCCCATGAAACTGTGGTTTTCTCGGCCCCTGGTGGTCCGAGGTCGTTCCCGCTGCCCAGATTCATGCGCCAGGGCCTCGTCCAGACAATCCACTTTGATTTATTGTGCTATCTGTAATAGCACCCGACATATCACCAGATATATATTGCATTTTTCCCTGACCCTGAGTGTCTGGCCCCATGAGACGGTGGTTTTCTCGGCCCCTGGTGGTCCGAGGTCGTTCCCGCTGCACAGATGCATGGGCCAGTGCCTCCTGCAGATAATTCACTTTGATTTATTGTGCTATCTGTAATATAACCCGAGATATCACCAGATATATATTGGATTTTTCCCTGACCCTGAGTGTCCGGCCCCATGAGACGGTTGTTGTCTCGGCCCCTGGTGGTCCGACGTCGTTCCCGCTGCACAGATTCTTGCGCCAGGGCCTCCTGCAGATAATTCACTTTGGTTTATTACGCTATCGCTAATAGCACCCGAGATATCACCAGATATATATTGGATTTTCCCCAGACCCTGAGTGTCCGGCCGCATGAGACTGTAGTTTTCTCGGCCCCTGGTGGTCCGAGGTCGTTCCCGCTGCACAGATTCATGCGCCAGGGCCTCCTACAGACAATGCACTTTGGTTTATTACGCTATCTCTAATAGCACCCGAGATATCACCAGATATATATTGGATTTTCCCCAGACCCTGAGTGCCCGGCCCCATGAGACGGTGGTTTTCTCGGCCCCTGGTGATCCGAGGTCGTTCCCGCTGCCACAGATGCATGCGCCAGGGCCTCCTGCAGATAATTCACTTTGATTTATCGCGCTATCTCTAATAGCACCAGAGATATCACCAGATCTATATTGGATTTTCCCTTGACCCTGAGTGTCCGGCCCCATGAGACGGTCGTTTTCTCGGCCCCTGGTGGTCCGAGGTCGTTCCCTCTGCACAGATTCATGCGCCAGGGCCTCCTACAGACAATGCACTTTGATTTATTGCGCTATCTGTAATAGCACCCGAGATATCACCAGATATATATTGGATTTTACCCTGACCGTGAGAGTCCGGCCCCATGAGACTGTGGTTTTTTCGGCCCCTGGTGGTCCGAGGTCGTTCCCGCTGCACAGATTCATGCGACAGGGCCACCTACAGATAATGCACTTTGATTTATTGCGCTATCTGTAATAGCACCCGAGATAACACCAGATACATATTGGATTTTACCCTGACCCTGAGTGTCCGGCCCCTTGAGACGGTGGTTGTCTCGGCCCCTGGAGGTCCGAGGACGTTCCCGCTGCACAGATTCATGCGCCAGGGCCTCCTGCAGATAATTCACTTTGGCTTATTGCGCTATCTCTAATAGCACCCGAGATATCACCAGATATATACTGGATTTTACCCTGACCCTGAGTGTCCGGCCCCATGAGACTGTGCTTTTCTCGGCCCCTGGTGGTCCGAGGTCGTTCCCGCTGAACAGATTCATGCGCCAGTACCTCCTACAGACAATGCACTTTGATTTATTGCGCTATCTGTAATAGCACCCGACATATCACCAGATATATATTGGATTTTACCCTGACCCTGAGTGTCCGGCCCCATGAGACGGTCGTTGTCTCGGCCCCTGGTGGTCCGAGGTCGTTCCCGTTGTACAGATTCATGCGCCAGGGCCTCCTGCAGATAATTCACTTTGGTTTATTGCGCTATCTGTAATAGCACCCGAGATATCACCAGATCTATATTGGATTTTCCCCTGACCCTGAGTGTCCGACCCCATGAGACTGTGGTTTTCTCGGCCTCTGGTGGTCCGAGGTCGTTCCCGTTGCACAGATTCATGCGCCAGGGACTCCTGCAGATAATTCACTTTGGTTTATTGCGCTATCTCTAATAGCACCCGAGATATCACCAGATATATATTGGATTTTTCACTGACCCTGAGCGTCCGCCCCCATGAGACGGTCGTTTTCTCGGCCCCTGGTGGTCCGAGGTCGTTCCCGCTGCACAGGTTCATGCGCCAGGGTCTCCTACAGACAATGCACTTTGATTTATTGCGCTATCTGTAATAGCACCCGAGATATCACCAGATCTATATTGGATTTTCCCCTGACCCTGAGTATCCGGCCCCATGAGACGGTAGTTTTCTCGGCCCCTGGTGATCCGAGGTCGTTCCCGTTGCACAGATTCATGCGCCAGGGCCTCCTGCAGATAATTCTCTTTGGTTTATTGCGCTATCTCCAATAGCACCCGAGATATCACCAGATATATATTGGATTTTCCCCTGACCCTGAGTGTCCGGCCCCATGAGACTGTGGTTTTCTCGGCCCCTGGTGGTCCGAGGTCGTTCCCGTTGCACAGATTCATGCGCCAGGGCCCCCTGCAGATAATTCACTTTGGTTTATTGCGCTGTCTCTAATAGCACCCGAGATATCACCAGATATATATTGGATTTTTCACTGACCCTGAGGGTCCGGCCCCATGAGGCGGTCGTTTTCTCGGCCCCTGGTGGTCCGAGGTCGTTCCCGCTGCACAGAATCATGCGCCAGGGCCTCCTACAGACAATGCACTTTGATTTATTGCGCTATCTGTAATAGCACCCGAGATATCACCAGATATATATTGGATTTTACCCTGACCCTGCGTGTCCGGCCCCATGAGACTGTGGTTTTTTCGGCCCCTGGTGGTCCGAGGTCGTTCCCGCTGCACAGATTCATGCGCCAGGGCCTCCTACAGACAATGCACTTTGGTTTATTGCGCTGTCTCTAATAGCACCCGAGATATCACCAGATATATATTGGATTTTTCACTGACCCTGAGGGTCCGGCCCCATGAGGCGGTCGTTTTCTCGGCCCCTGGTGGTCCGAGGTCGTTCCCGCTGCACAGATTCATGCGCCAGGACCTCCTACAGACAATGCACTTTGATTTATTGCGCTATCTGTAATAGCACCCGACATATCACCAGATATATATTGGATTTTACCCTGACCCTGAGTGTCCGGCCCCATGAGACGGTCGTTGTCTCGGCCCCTGGTGGTCCGAGGTCGTTCCCGTTGCACAGATTCATGCGCCAGGGCCTCCTGCAGATAATTCACTTTGGTTCATTGCGCTATCTGTAATAGCACCCGAGATATCACCAGATCTATATTGGATTTTCCCCTGACCCTGAGTGTCCGACCCCATGAGACTGTGGTTTTCTCGGCCCCTGGTGGTCCGAGGTCGTTCCCGTTGCACAGATTCATGCGCCAGGGACTCCTGCAGATAATTCACTTTGGTTTATTGCGCTATCTCTAATAGCACCCGAGATATCACCAGATATATATTGGATTTTTCACTGACCCTGAGCGTCCGGCCCCATGAGACGGTCGTTTTCTCGGCCCCTGGTGGTCCGAGGTCGTTCCCGCTGCACAGGTTCATGCGCCAGGGTCTCCTACAGACAATTCACTTTGATTTATTGCGCTATCTCTGATAGCACCCGAGATATCACCAGATATATATTGGATTTTCCCCTGACCCTGAGTGTCCGGCCCAATGAGACTATGGTTTTCTCGGCCCCTGGTGGTCCGCGGTCGTTCCCGCTGCACAGATTCATGCGCCAGGGCCTCCTGCAGATAATTCACTTTGGTTTATTGCGCTATCTCTAATAGCACCCGAGATATCACCAGATATATATTGGATTTTACCCTGACCCTGAGTGTCCGGCCCCATGAGACTGTGCTTTTCTCGGCCCCTGGTGGTCCGCGGTCGTTCCCGCTGCACAGATTCATGCGCCAGGGCCTCCTGCAGATAATTCACTTTCGTTTATTGCGCTATCTCTAATAGCACCCGAGACATCACCAGATATATATTGGATTTTTCCCTTACCCTGAGTGTCCGGCCCCATGAGACGGTGGTTTTCTCGGCCCCTGGTGGTCCTAGGTCGTTCCCGCTACACAGATGCATGCGCCAGGGCCTCCTGCAGATAATTCCCTTTGGCTTATTGCGCTATCTCTAATAGCACCCGAGATATCACCAGATATATATTGGATTTTCCCCTGACCCTGAGTGTCCGGCCCCATGAGACTGTGGTTTTCTCGGCCCCTGGTGGTCCGAGGTCGTTCCCGTTGCACAGATTCATGCGCCAGGGCCCCCTGCAGATAATTCACTTTGGTTTATTGCGCTGTCTCTAATAGCACCCGAGATATCACCAGATATATATTGGATTTTTCACTGACCCTGAGGGTCCGGCCCCATGAGGCGGTCGTTTTCTCGGCCCCTGGTGGTCCGAGGTCGTTCCCGCTGCACAGAATCATGCGCCAGGGCCTCCTACAGACAATGCACTTTGATTTATTGCGCTATCTGTAATAGCACCCGAGATATCACCAGATATATATTGGATTTTACCCTGACCCTGCGTGTCCGGCCCCATGAGACTGTGGTTTTTTCGGCCCCTGGTGGTCCGAGGTCGTTCCCGCTGCACAGATTCATGCGCCAGGGCCTCCTACAGACAATGCACTTTGGTTTATTGCGCTGTCTCTAATAGCACCCGAGATATCACCAGATATATATTGGATTTTTCACTGACCCTGAGGGTCCGGCCCCATGAGGCGGTCGTTTTCTCGGCCCCTGGTGGTCCGAGGTCGTTCCCGCTGCACAGATTCATGCGCCAGGACCTCCTACAGACAATGCACTTTGATTTATTGCGCTATCTGTAATAGCACCCGAGATATCACCAGATATATATTGGATTTTACCCTGACCCTGAGTGTCCGGCCCCATGAGACGGTCGTTTTCTCGGCCCCTGGTGGTCCGAGGTCGTTCCCGCTGCACAGAATCATGCGCCAGGGCCTCCTACAGACAATGCACTTTGATTTATTGCGCTATCTGTAATAGCACCCGAGATATCACCAGATATATATTGGATTTTACCCTGACCCTGAGTGTCCGGCCCCATGAGACTGTGGTTTTTTCGGCCCCTGGTGGTCCGAGGTCGTTCCCGTTGCACAGATTCATGCGCCAGGGCCTCCTGCAGATAATTCACTTTGGTTCATTGCGCTATCTGTAATAGCACCCGAGATATCACCAGATCTATATTGGATTTTCCCCTGACCCTGAGTGTCCGACCCCATGAGACTGTGGTTTTCTCGGCCCCTGGTGGTCCGAGGTCGTTCCCGTTGCACAGATTCATGCGCCAGGGACTCCTGCAGATAATTCACTTTGGTTTATTGCGCTATCTCTAATAGCACCCGAGATATCACCAGATATATATTGGATTTTTCACTGACCCTGAGCGTCCGGCCCCATGAGACGGTCGTTTTCTCGGCCCCTGGTGGTCCGAGGTCGTTCCCGCTGCACAGGTTCATGCGCCAGGGTCTCCTACAGACAATTCACTTTGATTTATTGCGCTATCTCTGATAGCACCCGAGATATCACCAGATATATATTGGATTTTCCCCTGACCCTGAGTGTCCGGCCCAATGAGACTATGGTTTTCTCGGCCCCTGGTGGTCCGCGGTCGTTCCCGCTGCACAGATTCATGCGCCAGGGCCTCCTGCAGATAATTCACTTTGGTTTATTGCGCTATCTCTAATAGCACCCGAGATATCACCAGATATATATTGGATTTTACCCTGACCCTGAGTGTCCGGCCCCATGAGACTGTGCTTTTCTCGGCCCCTGGTGGTCCGCGGTCGTTCCCGCTGCACAGATTCATGCGCCAGGGCCTCCTGCAGATAATTCACTTTCGTTTATTGCGCTATCTCTAATAGCACCCGAGACATCACCAGATATATATTGGATTTTTCCCTTACCCTGAGTGTCCGGCCCCATGAGACGGTGGTTTTCTCGGCCCCTGGTGGTCCTAGGTCGTTCCCGCTGCACAGATGCATGCGCCAGGGCCTCCTGCAGATAATTCCCTTTGGCTTATTGCGCTATCTCTAATAGCACCCGTGATATCACCAGATATATATTGGATTTTCCCCTGACCCTGAGTGTCCGGCCCCATGAGACTGTGGTTTTCTCGGCCCCTGGTGGTCCGAGGTCGTTCCCGTTGCACAGATTCATGCGCCAGGGCCCCCTGTAGATAATTCACTTTGGTTTATTGCGCTGTCTCTAATAGCACCCGAGATATCACCAGATATATATTGGATTTTTCACTGACCCTGAGGGTCCGGCCCCATGAGGCGGTCGTTTTCTCGGCCCCTGGTGGTCCGAGGTCGTTCCCGCTGCACAGAATCATGCGCCAGGGCCTCCTACAGACAATGCACTTTGATTTATTGCGCTATCTGTAATAGCACCCGAGATATCACCAGATATATATTGGATTTTACCCTGACCCTGAGTGTCCGGCCCCATGAGACTGTGGTTTTTTCGGCCCCTGGTGGTCCGAGGTCGTTCCCGCTGCACAGATTCATGCGCCAGGGCCTCCTACAGACAATGCACTTTGATTTATTGCGCTATCTGTAATAGCACCCGAGATATCAGCAGATATATATTGGATTTTTCACTGACCCTGAGTGTCCGGCCCCATGAGACGGTCGTTTTCTCGGCCCCTGGTGGTCCGAGGTCGTTCCAGCTGCACAGATTCATGCGCCAGGGCCTCCTGCAGATAATTCACTTTGGTTTATTGCGCTATCTCTAATAGCACCCGAGATATCACCAGATATATATTGGATTTTCCCCTGACCCTGAGTGTCCGGCCCCATGAGACTGTGGTTTTCTCGGCCCCTGGTGGTCCGAGGTCGTTCCCGCTGCACAGATTCATGCGCCAGGGCCTCCTACAGACAATGCACTCTGATTTATTACGCTATCTCTAATAGCACCCGAGATATCACCAGATATATATTGGATTTTACCCTGACCCTGAGTGTCCGGCCCCATGAGACTGTGCTTTTCTCGGCCCCTGGTGGTCCGAGGTCGTTCCCGCTGAACAGATTCATACGCCAGGACCTCCTACAGACAATGAACTTTGATTTATTGCGCTATCTGTAATAGCACCCGACATATCACCAGATATATATTGGATTTTACCCTGACCCTGAGTGTCCGGCCCCATGAGACGGTCGTTGTCTTGGCCCCTGGCGGTCCGAGGACGTCCCCGCTGCACAGATTCATGCGCCAGGGCCTCCTACAGGTAATGCACTTTGATTTATTGTGCTATCTGTAATAGCGCCCGAGATATCACCAGATCTGTATTCGATTTTCCCCTGACCCTGAGTGTCCGGCCCCGTGAGACTGTGGTTTTCTCGGCCCCTGGTGGTCCGAGGTCGTTCCCGTTGCACAGATTCATGCGCCAGGGCCTCCTGCAGATAATTCACTTTGGTTTATTGCGCTATCTGTAATAGCACCCGAGATATCACCAGATCTATATTGGATTTTCCCCTGACCCTGAGTGTCCGACCCCATGAGACTGTGGTTTTCTCGGCCCCTGTTGGTCCGAGGTCGTTCCCGTTGCACAGATTCATGCGCCAGGGACTCCTGCAGATAATTCACTTTCGTTTATTGCGCTATCTCTAATAGCACCCGAGATATCACCAGATATATATTGGATTTTTCACTGACCCTGAGCGTCCGGCCCCATGAGACGGTCGTTTTCTCGGCCCCTGGTGGTCCGAGGTCGTTCCCGCTGCACAGGTTCATGCGCCAGGGTCTCCTACAGACAATGCACTTTGATTTATTGCGCTATCTGTAATAGCACCCGAGATATCACCAGATCTATATTGGATTTTCCCCTGACCCTGAGTATCCGGCCCCATGAGACGGTAGTTTTCTCGGCCCCTGGTGATCCGAGGTCGTTCCCGCTGCACAGATTCATGCGCCAGGGCCTCCTGCAGATAATTCACTTTCGTTTATTGCGCTATCTCTAATAGCACCCGAGACATCACCAGATATATATTGGATTTTTCCCTTACCCTGAGTGTCCGGCCCCATGAGACGGCGGTTTTCTCGGCCCCTGGTGGTCCTAGGTCGTTCCCGCTGCACAGATGCATGCGCCAGGGCCTCCTGCAGATAATTCCCTTTGGCTTATTGCGCTATCTCTAATAGCGCCCGAGATATCACCAGATATATATTGGATTTTTCACTGACCCTGAGCGTCCGGCCCCATGAGACTGTGGTTTTCTCGGCCCCTGGTGGTCCGAGGTCGTTCCCGCTGCACACGTTCATGCGCCAGGGTCTCCTACAGACAATGCACTTTGATTTATTGCGCTATCTGTAATAGCACCCGAGATATCACCACATATATATTGGATTTTTCACTGACCCTGAGTGTCCGGCCCCATGAGACGGTGGTTTTCTCGGTCCCTGGTGTTCCGAGGTCGTTCCCGCTGCACAGATTCATGCGCCAGGGCCTCCTACAGACAATGCACTTTGATTTATTGCGCTATCTCTAATAGCACCCGAGATATCACCAGATATATATTGGATTTTCCCCTGACCCTGAGTGTCCGGCCCCATGAGACTATGGTTTTCTCGGCCCCTGGTGGTCCGAGGTCGTTCCCGTTGCACAGATTCATGCGCCAGGGCCTCCTGCAGATAACTCACTTTGGTTTATTGCGCTATCTCTAATAGCACCCGAGATATCACCAGATATATATTGGATTTTTCCCTGACCCTGAGTGTCCGGCCCCATGAGACGGTGGTTTTCTCGGCCCCTGGTGGTCCGCGGTCGTTCCCGCTGCACAGATTCATGCGCCAGGGCCTCCTGCAGATAATTCACTTTCGTTTATTGCGCTATCTCTAATAGCACCCGAGACATCACCAGATATATATTGGATTTTTCCCTTACCCTGAGTGTCCGGCCCCATGAGACGGTGGTTTTCTCGGCCCCTGGTGGTCCTAGGTCGTTCCCGCTGCACAGATGCATGCGCCAGGGCCTCCTGCAGATAATTCCCTTTGGCTTATTGCGCTATCTCTAATAGCGCCCGAGATATCACCAGATATATATTGGATTTTTCCCTGACCCTGAGTGTCCGGCCCCATGAGACTGCGGTTTTCTCGGCCCCTGGTGGTCCGAGGTCGTTCCCGCTGCACACATTCATGCGCCAGGGCCTCCTACAGACAATGCACTTTGATTTATTGCTCTATCTGTAATAGCACCCGAGATATCACCAGATATATATTGGATTTTCCCCTGACCCTGAGTGTCCGGCCCCATGAGACTGTGGTTTTCTCGGCCCCTGGTGGTCCGGGGTCGTTCCCGCTGCACAGATTCATGCGCCAGGGCCTCCTACAGACAATGCACTTTGATTTATTGCGCTATCTGTAATAGCACCCGAGATATCACCAGATATATATTGGATTTTTCCCTGACCCTGAGTGTCCGGCCCCATGAGACGGTGGATGTCTCGGCCCCTGATGGTCCGAGATCGTTCCCGCTGCACAGATTCATGCGCCAGCGCCTCCTGCAGACAATTCACTTTGGTTTATTGCGCTATCTCTAATAGCACCCGAGATATCACCAGATATATATTGGATTTTCCCCTGACCCTGAGTGTCCGGCTCCATGAGACTGTGGTTTTCTCGGCCCCTGGTGGTCCGAGGTCGTTCCCGCTGCACAGATTCATGCGCCAGGGCCTCCTACAGACAATGCACTTTGACTTATTGCGCTATCTGTAATAGCTCCCGAGATATCAGCAGATATATATTGGATTTTTCACTGACCCTGAGTGTCCGGCCCCATGAGACGGTCGTTTTCTCGGCCCCTGGTGGTCCGCGGTCGTTCCCGCTGCACAGATTCATGCGCCAGGGCCCCCTGCAGATAATTCACTTTGGTTTATTGCGCTGTCTCTAAAAGCACCCGAAATATCACCAGATATATATTGGATTTTTCACTGACCCTGAGGGTCCGGCCCCATGAGGCGGTCGTTTTCTCGGCCCCTGGTGGTCAGAGGTCGTTCCCGCTGCACAGAATCATGCGCCAGGGCCTCCTACAGACAATGCACTTTGATTTATTGCGCTATCTGTAATAGCACCCGAGATATCACCAGATATATATTGGATTTTACCCTGACCCTGAGTGTCCGGCCCCATGAGACTGTGGTTTTTTCGGCCCCTGGTGGTCCGAGGTCGTTCCCGCTGCACAGATTCATGCGCCAGGGCCTCCTACAGACAATGCACTTTGATTTATTGCGCTATCTGTAATAGCACCCGAGATATCAGCAGACATATATATTGGATTTTTCACTGACCCTGAGTGTCCGGCCCCATGAGACGGTCTTTTTCTCGGCCCCTGGTGGTCCGAGGTCGTTCCCGCTGCACAGATTCATGCGCCAGGGCCTCCTGCAGATAATTCACTTTGGTTTATTGCGCTATCTCTAATAGCACCCGAGATATCACCAGATATATATTGGATTTTCCCCTGACCCTGAGTGTCCGGCCCCATGAGACTGTGGTTTTCTCGGCCCCTGGTGGTCCGAGGTCGTTCCCGCTGCACGGATTCATGCGCCAGGGCCTCCTACAGACAATGCACTCTGATTTATTACGCTATCTCTAATAGCACCCGAGATATCAGCAGATATATATTGGATTTTTCACTGACCCTGAGTGTCCGGCCCCATGAGACTGTGCTTTTCTCGGCCCCTGGTGGTCCGAGGTCGTTCCCGCTGAACAGATTCATGCGCCAGGACCTCCTACGGACAATGCACTTTGATTTATTGCGCTATCTGTAATAGCACCCGGCATATCACCAGATATATATTGGATTTTACCCTGACCCTGAGTGTCCGGCCCCATGAGACGGTCGTTGTCTTGGCCCCTGGCGGTCCGAGGACGTCCCCGCTGCACAGATTCATGCGCCAGGGCCTCCTACAGGTAATGCACTTTGATTTATTGTGCTATCTGTAATAGCGCCCGAGATATCACCATATGTATATTGGATTTTCCCCTGACCCTGAGTGTCCGGCCCCATGAGACTGTGGTTTTCTCGGCCCCTGGTGGTCCGAGGTCGTTCCCGTTGCACAGATTCATGCGCCAGGGCCTCCTGCAGATAATTCACTTTGGTTTATTGCGCTATCTGTAATAGCACCCGAGATATCACCAGATCTATATTGGATTTTCCCCTGACCCTGAGTGTCCGACCCCATGAGACTGTGGTTTTCTCGGCCCCTGGTGGTCCGAGGTCGTTCCCGTTGCACAGATTCATGCGCCAGGGACTCCTGCAGATAATTCACTTTGGTTTATTGCGCTATCTCTAATAGCACCCGAGATATCACCAGATATATATTGGATTTTCCCCTGACCCTGAGTGTCCGGCTCCATGAGACTGTGGTTTTCTCGGCCCCTGGTGGTCCGAGGTCGTTCCCGCTGCACAGATTCATGCGCCAGGGCCTCGTACAGACAATGCACTTTGATTTATTGCGCTATCTGTAATAGCACCCGAGATATCAGCAGATATATATTGGATTTTTCACTGACCCTGCGTGTCCGGCCCCATGAGACGGTCGTTTTCTCGGCCCCTGGTGGTCCGCGGTCGTTCCCGCTGCACAGATTCATGCGCCAGGGCCTCCTGCAGATAATTCACTTTGGTTTATTGCGCTATCTCTAATAGCACCCGAGATATCACCAGATATATATTGGATTTTACCCTGACCCTGAGTGTCCGGCCCCATGAGACTGTGCTTTTCTCGGCCCCTGGTGGTCCGAGGTCGTTCCCGCTGCACAGATTCATGCGCCAGGGCCTCCTACAGACAATGCACTTTGATTTATTGCGCTATCTGTTATAGCACCCGAGATATCACCCGATATATATTGGATTTTACCCTGACCCTGAGTGTCCGGCCCCATGAGACGGTCGTTGTCTCGGCCCCTGGAGGTCCGAGGACGTTCCCGCTGCACAGATTCATGCGCCAGGGCCTCCTACAGGTAATGCACTTTGATTTATTGCGCTAAACTGTAATAGCAGCCGAGTTATCACCAGATCTATATTGGATTTTCCCCTGACCCGAGTGTCCGGCCCCATGAGACTGTGGTTTTCTCGGCCCCTGGTGGTCCGAGGACGTTCCCGTTGCACAGATTCATGCGCAAGGGCCTCCTGCAGATAATTCACTTTGGTTTATTGCGCTATCTGTAATAGCACCCGAGATATCACCAGATCTATATTGGATTTTCCCCTGACCCTGAGTGTCCGGCCCCATGAGACTGTGGTTTTCTCGGCCCGTGGTGGTCCGGGGTCGTTCCCGTTGCACAGATTCATGCGCCAGGGCCTCCTGCAGATAATTCACTTTGGTTTATTGCGCTATCTCTAATAGCACCCGAGATATCACCAGATATATATTGGATTTTTCACTGACCCTGAGCGTCCGTCCCCATGAGACTGTGGTTTTCTCGGCCCCTGGTGGTCCGAGGTCGTTCCCGCTGCACAGGTTCATGCGCCAGGGTCTCCTACAGACAATGCACTTTGATTTATTGCGCTATCTGTAATAGCACCCGAGATATCACCACATATATATTGGATTTTTCACTGACCCTGAGTGTCCGGCCCCATGAGACGGTGGTTTTCTCGGTCCCTGGTGTTCCGAGGTCGTTCCCGCTGCACAGATTCATGCGCCAGGGCCTCCTACAGACAGTGCACTTTGATTTATTGCGCTATCTCTAATAGCACCCGAGATATCACCAGATATATATTGGATTTTCCCCTGACCCTGAGTGTCCGGCCCCATGAGACTATGGTTTTCTCGGCCCCTGGTGGTCCGAGGTCGTTCCCGTTGCACAGATTCATGCGCCAGGGCCTCCTGCAGATAACTCACTTTGGTTTATTGCGCTATCTCTAATAGCACCCGAGATATCACCAGATATATATTGGATTTTCCCCTGACCCTGAGTGTCCGGCCCCATGAGACTGTGGTTTTCTCGGCCCCTGGTGGTCCGAGGTCGTTCCCGCTGCACAGATTCATGCGCCAGGGCCTCCTACAGACAATGCACTTTGATTTATTGCGCTATCTGTTATAGCACCCGAGATATCACCAGATATATATTGGATTTTACCCTGACCCTGAGTGTCCGGCCCCATGAGACGGTCGTTGTCTCGGCCCCTGGAGGTCCGAGGACGTTCCCGCTGCACAGATTCATGCTCCAGGGCCTCCTACAGGTAATGCACTTTGATTTATTGCGCTATCTGTAATAGCACCCGAGATATCACCAGATCTATATTGGATTTTCCACTGACCCTGAGTGTCCGGCCCCATGAGACTGTGGTTTTCTCGGCCCCTGGTGGTCCGAGGACGTTCCCGTTGCACAGATTCATGCGCAAGGGCCTCCTGCAGATAATTCACTTTGGTTTATTGCGCTATGTGTAATAGCACCCGAGATATCACCAGATCTATATTGGATTTTCCCCTGACCCTGAGTGTCCGGCCCCATGAGACTGTGGTTTTCTCGGCCCCTGGTGGTCCGGGGTCGTTCCCGTTGCACAGATTCATGCGCCAGGGCCTCCTGCAGACAATTCACTTTGGTTTATTGCGCTATCTCTAATAGCACCCGAGATATCACCAGATATATATTGGATTTTTCCCCGACCCTGAGTGTCCGGCCCCATGAGACGGTGGTTTTCTCGGCCGCTGGTGGTCCGACGTCGTTCCCGCTGGCCAGATTCATGCGCCAGGGTCTCCTACAGACAATGCACTATGATTTATTGCGCTATCTGTAATAGCACCCGAGATATCACCAGATCTATATTGGATTTTCCCCTGACCCTGAGTATCCGGCCCCATGAGACTGTGGTTTTCTCGGCCCCTGGTGGTCCGAGGTCGTTCCCGTTGCACAGATTCATGCGCCAGGGCCTCCTGCAGATAATTCACTTTGGTTTATTGCTCTATCTGTAATAGCACCCGAGATATCACCAGATATATATTGGATTTTCCCCTGACCCTGAGTGTCCGGCCCCATGAGACTGTGGTTTTCTCGGCCCCTGGTGGTCCGAGGTCGTTCCCGCTGCACGGATTCATGCGCCAGGGCCTCCTACAGACAATGCACTTTGATTTATTGCGCTATCTGTAATAGCATCCGAGATATCACCAGATATATATTGGATTTTTCCCTGACCCTGAGTGTCCGGCCCCATGAGACGGTGGATGTCTCGGACCCTGATGGTCCGAGATCGTTCCCGCTGCACAGATTCATGCGCCAGGGCCTCCTGCAGACAATTCACTTTGGTTTATTGCGCTATCTCTAATAGCACCCGAGATATCACCAGATATATATTGGATTTTTCCCCGACCCTGAGTGTCGGGCCCCATGAGACTGTGGTTTTCTCGGCCCCTGGTGGTCCGAGGTCGTTCCCGCTGCACAGATTCATGCGCCAGGGCCTCCTACAGACAATGCACTTTGATTTATTGCGCTATCTGTAATAGCACCCGAGATATCACCAGATATATACTGGATTTTCCCCTGACCCTGAGTGTCCGGCCCCATGAGACTGTGGTTTTCTCGGCCCCTCGTGGTCCGAGGTCGTTCCCGCTTCACAGATTCATGCGCCAGGGCCTCCTACAGACAATGCACTTTGGTTTATTACGCTATCTCTAATAGGACCCGAGATATCACCAGATATATACTGGATTTTCCCCTGACCCTGAGTGTCCGGCCCCATGAGACGGTGGTTGTCTCGGCCCCGGGTGGTCCTAGGTCGTTCCCGCTGCACAGATTCATGCGACAGGGCCTCCTACAGACAATGCACTTTGATTTATTGCGCTATCTGTTATAGCACCCGAGATATCACCAGATCTATATTGGATTTTCCCCTGACCCTGAGTATCCGGCCCCATGAGACTGTGGTTTTTTCGGCCCCTGGTGGTCCGAGGTCGTTCCCGCTGCACAGATTCATGCGCCAGGGCCTCCTACAGACAATGCACTTTGATTTATTGCGCTATCTGTAATAGCACCCGAGATATCAGCAGATATATATTGGATTTTTCACTGACCCTGAGTGTCCGGCCCCATGAGACGGTCGTTTTCTCGGCCCCTGGTGGTCCGAGGTCGTTCCAGCTGCACAGATTCATGCGCCAGGGCCTCCTGCAGATAATTCACTTTGGTTTATTGCGCTATCTCTAATAGCACCCGAGATATCACCAGATATATATTGGATTTTCCCCTGACCCTGAGTGTCCGGCCCCATGAGACTGTGGTTTTCTCGGCCCCTGGTGGTCCGAGGTCGTTCCCGCTGCACAGATTCATGCGCCAGGGCCTCCTACAGACAATGCACTCTGATTTATTACGCTATCTCTAATAGCACCCGAGATATCACCAGATATATATTGGATTTTACCCTGACCCTGAGTGTCCGGCCCCATGAGACTGTGCTTTTCTCGGCCCCTGGTGGTCCGAGGTCGTTCCCGCTGAACAGATTCATACGCCAGGACCTCCTACAGACAATGCACTTTGATTTATTGCGCTATCTGTAATAGCACCCGACATATCACCAGATATATATTGGATTTTACCCTGACCCTGAGTGTCCGGCCCCATGAGACGGTCGTTGTCTTGGCCCCTGGCTGTCCGAGGACGTCCCCGCTGCACAGATTCATGCGCCAGGGCCTCCTACAGGTAATGCACTTTGATTTATTGTGCTATCTGTAATAGCGCCCGAGATATCACCAGATCTATATTCGATTTTCCCCTGACCCTGAGTGTCCGGCCCCATGAGACTGTGGTTTTCTCGGCCCCTGGTGGTCCGAGGTCGTTCCCGTTGCACAGATTCATGCGCCAGGGCCTCCTGCAGATAATTCACTTTGGTTTATTGCGCTATCTGTAATAGCACCCGAGATATCACCAGATCTATATTGGATTTTCCCCTGACCCTGAGTGTCCGACCCCATGAGACTGTGGTTTTCTCGGCCCCTGTTGGTCCGAGGTCGTTCCCGTTGCACAGATTCATGCGCCAGGGACTCCTGCAGATAATTCACTTTCGTTTATTGCGCTATCTCTAATAGCACCCGAGATATCACCAGATATATATTGGATTTTTCACTGACCCTGAGCGTCCGGCCCCATGAGACGGTCGTTTTCTCGGCCCCTGGTGGTCCGAGGTCGTTCCCGCTGCACAGGTTCATGCGCCAGGGTCTCCTACAGACAATGCACTTTGATTTATTGCGCTATCTGTAATAGCACCCGAGATATCACCAGATCTATATTGGATTTTCCCCTGACCCTGAGTATCCGGCCCCATGAGACGGTAGTTTTCTCGGCCCCTGGTGATCCGAGGTCGTTCCCGCTGCACAGATTCATGCGCCAGGGCCTCCTGCAGATAATTCACTTTCGTTTATTGCGCTATCTCTAATAGCACCCGAGACATCACCAGATATATATTGGATTTTTCCCTTACCCTGAGTGTCCGGCCCCATGAGACGGCGGTTTTCTCGGCCCCTGGTGGTCCTAGGTCGTTCCCGCTGCACAGATGCATGCGCCAGGGCCTCCTGGAGATAATTTCCTTTGGCTTATTGCGCTATCTCTAATAGCGCCCGAGATATCACCAGATATATATATGATTTTTCACTGACCCTGAGCGTCCGGCCCCATGAGACTGTGGTTTTCTCGGCCCCTGGTGGTCCGAGGTCGTTCCCGCTGCACAGGTTCATGCGCCAGGGTCTCCTACAGACAATGCACTTTGATTTATTGCGCTATCTGTAATAGCACCCGAGATATCACCACATATATATTGGATTTTTCACTGACCCTGAGTGTCCGGCCCCATGAGACGGTGGTTTTCTCGGTCCCTGGTGTTCCGAGGTCGTTCCCGCTGCACAGATTCATGCGCCAGGGCCTCCTACAGACAATGCACTTTGATTTATTGCGCTATCTCTAATAGCACCCGAGATATCACCAGATATATATTGGATTTTCCCCTGACCCTGAGTGTCCGGCCCCATGAGACTATGGTTTTCTCGGCCCCTGGTGGTCCGAGGTCGTTCCCGCTGCACAGATTCATGCGCCAGGGCCTCCTACAGACAATGCACTTTGATTTATTGCGCTATCTGTAATAGCACCCGAGATATCACCAGATATATACTGGATTTTCCCCTGACCCTGAGTGTCCGGCCCCATGAGACTGTGGTTTTCTCGGCCCCTCGTGGTCCGAGGTCGTTCCCGCTTCACAGATTCATGCGCCAGGGCCTCCTACAGACAATGCACTTTGGTTTATTACGCTATCTCTAATAGGACCCGAGATATCACCAGATATATACTGGATTTTCCCCTGACCCTGAGTGTCCGGCCCCATGAGACGGTGGTTGTCTCGGCCCCGGGTGGTCCTAGGTCGTTCCCGCTGCACAGATTCATGCGACAGGGCCTCCTACAGACAATGCACTTTGATTTATTGCGCTATCTGTTATAGCACCCGAGATATCACCAGATCTATATTGGATTTTCCCCTGACCCTGAGTATCCGGCCCCATGAGACTGTGGTTTTTTCGGCCCCTGGTGGTCCGAGGTCGTTCCCGCTGCACAGATTCATGCGCCAGGGCCTCCTACAGACAATGCACTTTGATTTATTGCGCTATCTGTAATAGCACCCGAGATATCAGCAGATATATATTGGATTTTTCACTGACCCTGAGTGTCCGGCCCCATGAGACGGTCGTTTTCTCGGCCCCTGGTGGTCCGAGGTCGTTCCAGCTGCACAGATTCATGCGCCAGGGCCTCCTGCAGATAATTCACTTTGGTTTATTGCGCTATCTCTAATAGCACCCGAGATATCACCAGATATATATTGGATTTTCCCCTGACCCTGAGTGTCCGGCCCCATGAGACTGTGGTTTTCTCGGCCCCTGGTGGTCCGAGGTCGTTCCCGCTGCACAGATTCATGCGCCAGGGCCTCCTACAGACAATGCACTCTGATTTATTACGCTATCTCTAATAGCACCCGAGATATCACCAGATATATATTGGATTTTACCCTGACCCTGAGTGTCCGGCCCCATGAGACTGTGCTTTTCTCGGCCCCTGGTGGTCCGAGGTCGTTCCCGCTGAACAGATTCATACGCCAGGACCTCCTACAGACAATGCACTTTGATTTATTGCGCTATCTGTAATAGCACCCGACATATCACCAGATATATATTGGATTTTACCCTGACCCTGAGTGTCCGGCCCCATGAGACGGTCGTTGTCTTGGCCCCTGGCGGTCCGAGGACGTCCCCGCTGCACAGATTCATGCGCCAGGGCCTCCTGCAGATAATTCACTTTGGTTTATTGCGCTATCTGTAATAGCACCCGAGATATCACCAGATCTATATTGGATTTTCCCCTGACCCTGAGTGTCCGACCCCATGAGACTGTGGTTTTCTCGGCCCCTGTTGGTCCGAGGTCGTTCCCGTTGCACAGATTCATGCGCCAGGGACTCCTGCAGATAATTCACTTTCGTTTATTGCGCTATCTCTAATAGCACCCGAGATATCACCAGATATATATTGGATTTTTCACTGACCCTGAGCGTCCGGCCCCATGAGACGGTCGTTTTCTCGGCCCCTGGTGGTCCGAGGTCGTTCCCGCTGCACAGGTTCATGCGCCAGGGTCTCCTACAGACAATGCACTTTGATTTATTGCGCTATCTGTAATAGCACCCGAGATATCACCAGATCTATATTGGATTTTCCCCTGACCCTGAGTATCCGGCCCCATGAGACGGTAGTTTTCTCGGCCCCTGGTGATCCGAGGTCGTTCCCGCTGCACAGATTCATGCGCCAGGGCCTCCTGCAGATAATTCACTTTCGTTTATTGCGCTATCTCTAATAGCACCCGAGACATCACCAGATATATATTGGATTTTTCCCTTACCCTGAGTGTCCGGCCCCATGAGACGGCGGTTTTCTCGGCCCCTGGTGGTCCTAGGTCGTTCCCGCTGCACAGATGCATGCGCCAGGGCCTCCTGCAGATAATTTCCTTTGGCTTATTGCGCTATCTCTAATAGCGCCCGAGATATCACCAGATATATATATGATTTTTCACTGACCCTGAGCGTCCGGCCCCATGAGACTGTGGTTTTCTCGGCCCCTGGTGGTCCGAGGTCGTTCCCGCTGCACAGGTTCATGCGCCAGGGTCTCCTACAGACAATGCACTTTGATTTATTGCGCTATCTGTAATAGCACCCGAGATATCACCACATATATATTGGATTTTTCACTGACCCTGAGTGTCCGGCCCCATGAGACGGTGGTTTTCTCGGTCCCTGGTGTTCCGAGGTCGTTCCCGCTGCACAGATTCATGCGCCAGGGCCTCCTACAGACAATGCACTTTGATTTATTGCGCTATCTCTAATAGCACCCGAGATATCACCAGATATATATTGGATTTTCCCCTGACCCTGAGTGTCCGGCCCCATGAGACTATGGTTTTCTCGGCCCCTGGTGGTCCGAGGTCGTTCCCGTTGCACAGATTCATGCGCCAGGGCCTCCTGCAGATAACTCACTTTGGTTTATTGCGCTATCTCTAATAGCACCCGAGATATCACCAGATATATATTGGATTTTTCCCTGACCCTGAGTGTCCGGCCCCATGAGACGGTGGTTTTCTCGGCCCCTGGTGGTCCGCGGTCGTTCCCGCTGGCCAGATTCATGCGCCAGGGCCTCCTACAGACAATGCACTTTGATGTATTGCGCTATCTGTAATAGCACCCGAGATATCACCAGATATATATTGGATTTTTCACTGACCCTGAGTTTCCGGCCCCATGAGACGGTCGTTTTCTCGGCCCCTGGTGGTCCGAGGTCGTTCCCGCTGCACAGATTCATGCGCCAGGGCCTCCTGCAGATAATTCACTTTGGTTTATTGCGCTATCTCTAATAGCACCCGAGATATCACCAGATATATATTGGATTTTCCCCTGACCCTGAGTGTCCGGCTCCATGAGACTGTGGTTTTCTCGGCCCCTGGTGGTCCGAGGTCGTTCCCGCTGCACAGATTCATGCGCCAGGGCCTACTACAGACAATGCACTTTGATTTATTGCGCTATCTGTAATAGCTCCCGAGATATCAGCAGATATATATTGGATTTTTCACTGACCCTGAGTGTCCGGCCCCATGAGACGGTCGTTTTCTCGGCCCCTGGTGGTCCGCGGTCGTTCCCGCTGCACAGATTCATGCGCCAGGGCCCCCTGCAGATAATTCACTTTGGTTTATTGCGCTGTCTCCAAACGCACCCGAAATATCACCAGATATATATTGGATTTTTCACTGACCCTGAGGGTCCGGCCCCATGAGGCGGTCGTTTTCTCGGCCCCTGGTGGTCCGAGGTCGTTCCCGCTGCACAGAATCATGCGCCAGGGCCTCCTACAGACAATGCACTTTGATTTATTGCGCTATCTGTAATAGCACCCGAGATATCACCAGATATATATTGGATTTTACCCTGACCCTGACTGTCCGGCCCCATGAGACTGTGGTTTTTTCGGCCCCTAGTGATCCGAGGTCGTTCCCGCTGCACAGATTCATGCGCCAGGGCCTCCTGCAGATAATTCACTTTGGTTTATTGCGCTATCTCTAATAGCACCCGAGATATCACCAGATATATATTGGATTTTCCCCTGACCCTGAGTGTCCGGCTCCATGAGACTGTGGTTTTCTCGGCCCCTGGTGGTCCGAGGTCGTTCCCGCTGCACAGATTCATGCGCCAGGGCCTCGTACAGACAATGCACTTTGATTTATTGCGCTATCTGTAATAGCACCCGAGATATCAGCAGATATATATTGGATTTTTCACTGACCCTGCGTGTCCGGCCCCATGAGACGGTCGTTTTCTCGGCCCCTGGTGGTCCGCGGTCGTTCCCTCTGCACAGATTCATGCGCCAGGGCCTCCTGCAGATAATTCACTTTGGTTTATTGCGCTATCTCTAATAGCACCCGAGATATCACCAGATATATATTGGATTTTACCCTGACCCTGAGTGTCCGGCCCCATGAGACTGTGCTTTTCTCGGCCCCTGGTGGTCCGAGGTCGTTCCCGCTGCACAGATTCATGCGCCAGGGCCTCCTACAGACAATGCACTTTGATTTATTGCGCTATCTGTTATAGCACCCGAGATATCACCCGATATATATTGGATTTTACCCTGACCCTGAGTGTCCGGCCCCATGAGACGGTCGTTGTCTCGGCCCCTGGACGTCCGAGGACGTTCCCGCTGCACAGATTCATGCGCCAGGGCCTCCTACAGGTAATGCACTTTGATTTATTGCGCTATCTGTAATAGCAGCCGAGATATCACCAGATCTATATTGGATTTTCCCCTGACCCGAGTGTCCGGCCCCATGAGACTGTGGTTTTCTCGGCCCCTGGTGGTCCGAGGACGTTCCCGTTGCAAAGATTCATGCGCAAGGGCCTCCTGCAGATAATTCACTTTGGTTTATTGCGCTATCTGTAATAGCACCCGAGATATCACCAGATCTATATTGGATTTTCCCCTGACCCTGAGTGTCCGGCCCCATGAGACTGTGGTTTTCTCGGCCCCTGGTGGTCCGGGGTCGTTCCCGTTGCACAGATTCATGCGCCAGGGCCTCCTGCAGATAATTCACTTTGGTTTATTGCGCTATCTCTAATAGCACCCGAGATATAACCAGATATATATTGGATTTTTCACTGACCCTGAGCGTCCGGCCCCATGAGACTGTGGTTTTCTCGGCCCCTGGTGGTCCGAGGTCGTTCCCGCTGCACAGGTTCATGCGCCAGGGTCTCCTACAGACAATGCACTTTGATTTATTGCGCTATCTGTAATAGCACCCGAGATATCACCACATATATATTGGATTTTTCACTGACCCTGAGTGTCCGGCCCCATGAGACGGTGGTTTTCTCGGTCCCTGGTGTTCCGAGGTCGTTCCCGCTGCACAGATTCATGCGCCAGGGCCTCCTACAGACAATGCACTTTGATTTATTGCGCTATCTCTAATAGCACCCGAGATATCACCAGATCTATATTGGATTTTCCCCTGACCCTGAGTGTCCGGCCCCATGAGACTATGGTTTTCTCGGCCCCTGGTGGTCCGAGGACGTTCCCGTTGCGCAGATTCATGCGCAAGGGCCTCCTGCAGATAATTCACTTTGGTTTATTGCGCTATCTGTAATAGAACCCGAGATATCACCAGATCTATATTGGATTTTCCCCTGACCCTGAGTGTCCGGCCCCATGAGACTGTGGTTTTCTCGGCCCCTGGTGGTCCGGGGTCGTTCCCGTTGCACAGATTCATGCGCCAGGGCCTCCTGCAGATAATTCACTTTGGTTTATTGCGCTATCTCTAATAGCACCCGAGATATCACCAGATATATATTGGATTTTTCACTGACCCTGAGCGTCCGGCCCCATGAGACTGTGGTTTTCTCGGCCCCTGGTGGTCCGGGGTCGTTCCCGTTGCACAGATTCATGCGCCAGGGCCTCCTGCAGATAATTCCCTTTGGTTTATTGCGCTATCTCTAATAGCACCCGAGATATCACCAGATATATATTGGATTTTTCCCCGACCCTGAGGGTCCGGCCCCATGAGACGGTGGTTCTCTCGGCCGCTGGTGGTCCGAGGTCGTTCCCGCTGGCCAGATTCATGCGCCAGGGCCTCCTACAGACAATGCACTTTGATGTATTGCGCTATCTGTAATAGCACCCGAGATATCACCAGATATATATTGGATTTTTCACTGACCCTGAGTTTCCGGCCCCATGAGACGGTCGTTTTCTCGGCCCCTGGTGGTCCGAGGTCGTTCCCGCTGCACAGATTCATGCGCCAGGGCCTCCTGCAGATAATTCACTTTGGTTTATTGCGCTATCTCTAATAGCACCCGAGATATCACCAGATATATATTGGATTTTCCCCTGACCCTGAGTGTCCGGCTCCATGAGACTGTGGTTTTCTCGGCCCCTGGTGGTCCGAGGTCGTTCCCGCTGCACAGATTCATGCGCCAGGGCCTCCTACAGACAATGCACTTTGATTTATTGCGCTATCTGTAATAGCTCCCGAGATATCAGCAGATATATATTGGATTTTTCACTGACCCTGAGTTTCCGGCCCCATGAGACGGTCGTTTTCTCGGCCCCTGGTGGTCCGAGGTCGTTCCCGCTGTACAGATTCATGCGCCAGGGCCTCCTGCAGATAATTCACTTTGGTTTATTGCGCTATCTCTAATAGCACCCGAGATATCACCAGATATATATTGGATTTTTCCCTGACCCTGAGTGTCCGGCCCCATGAGACGGTCGTTGTCTCGGCCCCTGGAGGTCCGAGGACGTTCCCGCTGCACAGATTCATGCGCCAGGGCCTCCTACAGGTAATGCACTTTGGTTTATTGCGCTATCTCTAATAGCACCCGAGATATCACCAGATATATATTGGATTTTCCCCTGACCCTGAGTTTCCGGCTCCATGAGACTGTGGTTTTCTCGGCCCCTGGTGGTCCGAGGTCGTTCCCGCTGCACAGATTCATGCGCCAGGGCCTCGTACAGACAATGCACTTTGATTTATTGCGCTATCTGTAATAGCACCCGAGATATCAGCAGATATATATTGGATTTTTCACTGACCTGCGTGTCCGGCCCCATGAGACGGTCGTTTTCTCGGCCCCTGGTGGTCCGCGGTCGTTCCCGCTGCACAGATTCATGCGCCAGGGCCTCCTGCAGATAATTCACTTTGGTTTATTGCGCTATCTCTAATAGCACCCGAGATATCACCAGATATATATTGGATTTTACCCTGACCCTGAGTGTCCGGCCCCATGAGACTGTGCTTTTCTCGGCCCCTGGTGGTCCGAGGTCGTTCCCGCTGCACAGATTCATGCGCCAGGGCCTCCTACAGACAATGCACTTTGATTTATTGCGCTATCTGTTATAGCACCCGAGATATCACCCGATATATATTGGATTTTACCCTGACCCTGAGTGTCCGGCCCCATGAGACGGTCGTTGTCTCGGCCCCTGGAGGTCCGAGGACGTTCCCGCTGCACAGATTCATGCGCCAGGGCCTCCTACAGGTAATGCACTTTGATTTATTGCGCTATCTGTAATAGCAGCCGAGATATCACCAGATCTATATTGGATTTTCCCCTGACCCGAGTGTCCGGCCCCATGAGACTGTGCTTTTCTCGGCCCCTGGTGGTCCGAGGACGTTCCCGTTGCAAAGATTCATGCGCAAGGGCCTCCTGCAGATAATTCACTTTGGTTTATTGCGCTATCTGTAATAGCACCCGAGATATCACCAGATCTATATTGGATTTTCCCCTGACCCTGAGTGTCCGGCCCCATGAGACTGTGGTTTTCTCGGCCCCTGGTGGTCCGGGGTCGTTCCCGTTGCACAGATTCATGCGCCAGGGCCTCCTGCAGATAATTCACTTTGGTTTATTGCGCTATCTCTAATAGCACCCGAGATATAACCAGATATATATTGGATTTTTCACTGACCCTGAGCGTCCGGCCCCATGAGACTGTGGTTTTCTCGGCCCCTGGTGGTCCGAGGTCGTTCCCACTGCACAGGTTCATGCGCCAGGGTCTCCTACAGACAATGCACTTTGATTTATTGCGCTATCTGTAATAGCACCCGAGATATCACCACATATATATTGGATTTTTCACTGACCCTGAGTGTCCGGCCCCATGAGACGGTGGTTTTCTCGGTCCCTGGTGTTCCGAGGTCGTTCCCGCTGCACAGATTCATGCGCCAGGGCCTCCTACAGACAATGCACTTTGATTTATTGCGCTATCTCTAATAGCACCCGAGATATCACCAGATCTATATTGGATTTTCCCCTGACCCTGAGTGTCCGGCCCCATGAGACTATGGTTTTCTCGGCCCCTGGTGGTCCGAGGACGTTCCCGTTGCGCAGATTCATGCGCAAGGGCCTCCTGCAGATAATTCACTTTGGTTTATTGCGCTATCTGTAATAGAACCCGAGATATCACCAGATCTATATTGGGTTTTCCCCTGACCCTGAGTGTCCGGCCCCATGAGACTGTGGTTTTCTCGGCCCCTGGTGGTCCGGGGTCGTTCCCGTTGCACAGATTCATGCGCCAGGGCCTCCTGCAGATAATTCACTTTGGTTTATTGCGCTATCTCTAATAGCACCCGAGATATCACCAGATATATATTGGATTTTTCCCCGACCCTGAGGGTCCGGCCCCATGAGACGGTGGTTCTCTCGGCCGCTGGTGGTCCGAGGTCGTTCCCGCTGGCCAGATTCATGCGCCAGGGCCTCCTACAGACAATGCACTTTGATGTATTGCGCTATCTGTAATAGCACCCGAGATATCACCAGATATATATTGGATTTTTCACTGACCCTGAGTTTCCGGCCCCATGAGACGGTCGTTTTCTCGGCCCCTGGTGGTCCGAGGTCGTTCCCGCTGCACAGATTCATGCGCCAGGGCCTCCTGCAGATAATTCACTTTGGTTTATTGCGCTATCTCTAATAGCACCCGAGATATCACCAGATATATATTGGATTTTCCCCTGACCCTGAGTGTCCGGCTCCATGAGACTGTGGTTTTCTCGGCCCCTGGTGGTCCGAGGTCGTTCCCGCTGCACAGATTCATGCGCCAGGGCCTCCTACAGACAATGCACTTTGATTTATTGCGCTATCTGTAATAGCTCCCGAGATATCAGCAGATATATATTGGATTTTTCACTGACCCTGAGTTTCCGGCCCCATGAGACGGTCGTTTTCTCGGCCCCTGGTGGTCCGAGGTCGTTCCCGCTGTACAGATTCATGCGCCAGGGCCTCCTGCAGATAATTCACTTTGGTTTATTGCGCTATCTCTAATAGCACCCGAGATATCACCAGATATATATTGGATTTTTCCCTGACCCTGAGTGTCCGGCCCCATGAGACGGTCGTTGTCTCGGCCCCTGGAGGTCCGAGGACGTTCCCGCTGCACAGATTCATGCGCCAGGGCCTCCTACAGGTAATGCACTTTGGTTTATTGCGCTATCTCTAATAGCACCCGAGATATCACCAGATATATATTGGATTTTCCCCTGACCCTGAGTTTCCGGCTCCATGAGACTGTGGTTTTCTCGGCCCCTGGTGGTCCGAGGTCGTTCCCGCTGCACAGATTCATGCGCCAGGGCCTCGTACAGACAATGCACTTTGATTTATTGCGCTATCTGTAATAGCACCCGAGATATCAGCAGATATATATTGGATTTTTCACTGACCTGCGTGTCCGGCCCCATGAGACGGTCGTTTTCTCGGCCCCTGGTGGTCCGCGGTCGTTCCCGCTGCACAGATTCATGCGCCAGGGCCTCCTGCAGATAATTCACTTTGGTTTATTGCGCTATCTCTAATAGCACCCGAGATATCACCAGATATATATTGGATTTTACCCTGACCCTGAGTGTCCGGCCCCATGAGACTGTGCTTTTCTCGGCCCCTGGTGGTCCGAGGTCGTTCCCGCTGCACAGATTCATGCGCCAGGGCCTCCTACAGACAATGCACTTTGATTTATTGCGCTATCTGTTATAGCACCCGAGATATCACCCGATATATATTGGATTTTACCCTGACCCTGAGTGTCCGGCCCCATGAGACGGTCGTTGTCTCGGCCCCTGGAGGTCCGAGGACGTTCCCGCTGCACAGATTCATGCGCCAGGGCCTCCTACAGGTAATGCACTTTGATTTATTGCGCTATCTGTAATAGCAGCCGAGATATCACCAGATCTATATTGGATTTTCCCCTGACCCGAGTGTCCGGCCCCATGAGACTGTGCTTTTCTCGGCCCCTGGTGGTCCGAGGACGTTCCCGTTGCAAAGATTCATGCGCAAGGGCCTCCTGCAGATAATTCACTTTGGTTTATTGCGCTATCTGTAATAGCACCCGAGATATCACCAGATCTATATTGGATTTTCCCCTGACCCTGAGTGTCCGGCCCCATGAGACTGTGGTTTTCTCGGCCCCTGGTGGTCCGGGGTCGTTCCCGTTGCACAGATTCATGCGCCAGGGCCTCCTGCAGATAATTCACTTTGGTTTATTGCGCTATCTCTAATAGCACCCGAGATATAACCAGATATATATTGGATTTTTCACTGACCCTGAGCGTCCGGCCCCATGAGACTGTGGTTTTCTCGGCCCCTGGTGGTCCGAGGTCGTTCCCACTGCACAGGTTCATGCGCCAGGGTCTCCTACAGACAATGCACTTTGATTTATTGCGCTATCTGTAATAGCACCCGAGATATCACCACATATATATTGGATTTTTCACTGACCCTGAGTGTCCGGCCCCATGAGACGGTGGTTTTCTCGGTCCCTGGTGTTCCGAGGTCGTTCCCGCTGCACAGATTCATGCGCCAGGGCCTCCTACAGACAATGCACTTTGATTTATTGCGCTATCTCTAATAGCACCCGAGATATCACCAGATCTATATTGGATTTTCCCCTGACCCTGAGTGTCCGGCCCCATGAGACTATGGTTTTCTCGGCCCCTGGTGGTCCGAGGACGTTCCCGTTGCGCAGATTCATGCGCAAGGGCCTCCTGCAGATAATTCACTTTGGTTTATTGCGCTATCTGTAATAGAACCCGAGATATCACCAGATCTATATTGGGTTTTCCCCTGACCCTGAGTGTCCGGCCCCATGAGACTGTGGTTTTCTCGGCCCCTGGTGGTCCGGGGTCGTTCCCGTTGCACAGATTCATGCGCCAGGGCCTCCTGCAGATAATTCACTTTGGTTTATTGCGCTATCTCTAATAGCACCCGAGATATCACCAGATATATATTGGATTTTTCACTGACCCTGAGCGTCCGGCCCCATGAGACTGTGGTTTTCTCGGCCCCTGGTGGTCCGGGGTCGTTCCCGTTGCACAGATTCATGCGCCAGGGCCTCCTGCAGATAATTCACTTTGGTTTATTGCGCTATCTCTAATAGCACCCGAGATATCACCAGATATATATTGGATTTTTCCCCGACCCTGAGGGTCCGGCCCCATGAGACGGTGGTTCTCTCGGCCGCTGGTGGTCCGAGGTCGTTCCCGCTGGCCAGATTCATGCGCCAGGGCCTCCTACAGACAATGCACTTTGATGTATTGCGCTATCTGTAATAGCACCCGAGATATCACCAGATATATATTGGATTTTTCACTGACCCTGAGTTTCCGGCCCCATGAGACGGTCGTTTTCTCGGCCCCTGGTGGTCCGAGGTCGTTCCCGCTGCACAGATTCATGCGCCAGGGCCTCCTGCAGATAATTCACTTTGGTTTATTGCGCTATCTCTAATAGCACCCGAGATATCACCAGATATATATTGGATTTTCCCCTGACCCTGAGTGTCCGGCTCCATGAGACTGTGGTTTTCTCGGCCCCTGGTGGTCCGAGGTCGTTCCCGCTGCACAGATTCATGCGCCAGGGCCTCCTACAGACAATGCACTTTGATTTATTGCGCTAT
This sequence comes from Nomia melanderi, assembly GCF_051020985.1. Lineage (NCBI taxonomy): Eukaryota > Metazoa > Arthropoda > Insecta > Hymenoptera > Halictidae > Nomia > Nomia melanderi. The sequence continues at coordinate 8,396,180 of NW_027475130.1, forward strand.
CTGTAATAGCTCCCGAGATATCAGCAGATATATATTGGATTTTTCACTGACCCTGAGTGTCCGGCCCCATGAGACGGTCGTTTTCTCGGCCCCTGGTGGTCCGCGCTCGTTCCCGCTGCACAGATTCATGCGCCAGGGCCCCCTGCAGATAATTCACTTTGGTTTATTGCGCTGTCTCTAAAAGCACCCGAAATATCACCAGATATATATTGGATTTTTCACTGACCCTGAGGGTCCGGCCCCATGAGGCGGTCGTTTTCTCGGCCCCTGGTGGTCCGAGGTCGTTCCCGCTGCACAGAATCATGCGCCAGGGCCTCCTACAGACAATGCACTTTGATTTATTGCGCTATCTGTAATAGCACCCGAGATATCACCAGATATATATTGGATTTTACCCTGACCCTGAGTGTCCGGCCCCATGAGACTGTGGTTTTTTCGGCCCCTGGTGGTCCGAGGTCGTTCCCGCTGCACAGATTCATGCGCCAGGGCCTCCTACAGACAATGCACTTTGATTTATTGCGCTATCTGTAATAGCACCCGAGATATCAGCAGATATATATTGGATTTTTCACTGACCCTGAGTGTCCGGCCCCATGAGACGGTCTTTTTCTCGGCCCCTGGTTGTCCGAGGTCGTTCCCGCTGCACAGATTCGTGCGCCAGGGCCTCCTGCAGATAATTCACTTTGGTTTATTGCGCTATCTCTAATAGCACCCGAGATATCACCAGATATATATTGGATTTTCCCCTGACCCTGAGTGTCCGGCCCCATGAGACTGTGGTTTTCTCGGCCCCTGGTGGTCCGAGGTCGTTCCCGCTGCACAGATTCATGCGCCAGGGCCTCCTACAGACAATGCACTCTGATTTATTACGCTATCTCTAATAGCACCCGAGATATCAGCAGATATATATTGGATTTTTCACTGACCCTGAGTGTCCGGCCCCATGAGACGGTCGTTTTATCGGCCCCTGGTGGTCCGAGGTCGTTGCCGCTGCACAGATTCATGCGCCAGGGCCTCCTGCAGTTAATTCACTTTGGTTTATTGCGCTATCTCTAATAGCACCCGAGATATCACCAGATATATATTGGATTTCACCCTGACCCTGAGTGTCCGGCCCCATGAGACTGTGCTTTTCTCGGCCCCTGGTGGTCCGAGGTCGTTCCCGCTGAACAGATTCATGCGCCAGGACCTCCTACAGACAATGCACTTTGATTTATTGCGCTATCTGTAATAGCACCCGGCATATCACCAGATATATATTGGATTTTACCCTGACCCTGAGTGTCCGGCCCCATGAGACGGTCGTTGTCTTGGCCCCTGGCGGTCCGAGGACGTCCCCGCTGCACAGATTCATGCGCCAGGGCCTCCTACAGGTAATGCACTTTGATTTATTGTGCTATCTGTAATAGCGCCCGAGATATCACCATATGTATATTGGATTTTCCCCTGACCCTGAGTGTCCGGCCCCATGAGACTGTGGTTTTCTCGGCCCCTGGTGGTCCGAGGTCGTTCCCGTTGCACAGATTCATGCGCCAGGGCCTCCTGCAGATAATTCACTTTGGTTTATTGCGCTATCTGTAATAGCACCCGAGATATCACCAGATCTATATTGGATTTTCCCCTGACCCTGAGTGTCCGACCCCATGAGACTGTGGTTTTCTCGGCCCCTGGTGGTCCGAGGTCGTTCCCGTTGCACAGATTCATGCGCCAGGGACTCCTGCAGATAATTCACTTTCGTTTATTGCGCTATCTCTAATAGCACCCGAGATATCACCAGATATATATTGGATTTTTCACTGACCCTGAGCGTCCGGCCCCATGAGACGGTCGTTTTCTCGGCCCCTGGTGGTCCGAGGTCGTTCCCGCTGCACAGGTTCATGCGCCAGGGTCTCCTACAGACAATGCACTTTGATTTATTGCGCTATCTGTAATAGCACCCGAGATATCACCAGATCTATATTGGATTTTCCCCTGACCCTGAGTATCCGGCCCCATGAGACGGTAGTTTTCTCGGCCCCTGGTGATCCGAGGTCGTTCCCGCTGCACAGATTCATGCGCCAGGGCCTCCTGCAGATAATTCACTTTGGTTTATTGCGCTATCTCTAATAGCACCCGAGATATCACCAGATATATATTGGATTTTCCCCTGACCCTGAGTGTCCGGCTCCATGAGACTGTGGTTTTCTCGGCCCCTGGTGGTCCGAGGTCGTTCCCGCTGCACAGATTCATGCGCCAGGGCCTCGTACAGACAATGCACTTTGATTTATTGCGCTATCTGTAATAGCACCCGAGATATCAGCAGATATATATTGGATTTTTCACTGACCCTGCGTGTCCGGCCCCATGAGACGGTCGTTTTCTCGGCCCCTGGTGGTCCGCGGTCGTTCCCGCTGCACAGATTCATGCACCAGGGCCTCCTGCAGATAATTCACTTTGGTTTATTGCGCTATCTCTAATAGCACCCGAGATATCACCAGATATATATTGGATTTTACCCTGACCCTGAGTGTCCGGCCCCATGAGACTGTGCTTTTCTCGGCCCCTGGTGGTCCGAGGTCGTTCCCGCTGCACAGATTCATGCGCCAGGGCCTCCTACAGACAATGCACTTTGATTTATTGCGCTATCTGTTATAGCACCCGAGATATCACCCGATATATATTGGATTTTACCCTGACCCTGAGTGTCCGGCCCCATGAGACGGTCGTTGTCTCGGCCCCTGGAGGTCCGAGGACGTTCCCGCTGCACAGATTCATGCGCCAGGGCCTCCTACAGGTAATGCACTTTGATTTATTGCGCTATCTGTAATAGCAGCCGAGATATCACCAGATCTATATTGGATTTTCCCCTGACCCGAGTGTCCGGCCCCATGAGACTGTGGTTTTCTCGGCCCCTGGTGGTCCGAGGACGTTCCCGTTGCAAAGATTCATGCGCAAGGGCCTCCTGCAGATAATTCACTTTGGTTTATTGCGCTATCTGTAATAGCACCCGAGATATCACCAGATCTATATTGGATTTTCCCCTGACCCTGAGTGTCCGGCCCCATGAGACTGTGGTTTTCTCGGCCCCTGGTGGTCCGGGGTCGTTCCCGTTGCACAGATTCATGCGCCAGGGCCTCCTGCAGATAATTCACTTTGGTTTATTGCGCTATCTCTAATAGCACCCGAGATATCACCAGATATATATTGGATTTTTCACTGACCCTGAGCGTCCGGCCCCATGAGACTGTGGTTTTCTCGGCCCCTGGTGGTCCGAGGTCGTTCCCGCTGCACAGGTTCATGCGCCAGGGTCTCCTACAGACAATGCACTTTGATTTATTGCGCTATCTGTAATAGCACCCGAGATATCACCACATATATATTGGATTTTTCACTGACCCTGAGTGTCCGGCCCCATGAGACGGTGGTTTTCTCGGTCCCTGGTGTTCCGAGGTCGTTCCCGCTGCACAGATTCATGCGCCAGGGCCTCCTACAGACAATGCACTTTGATTTATTGCGCTATCTCTAATAGCACCCGAGATATCACCAGATCTATATTGGATTTTCCCCTGACCCTGAGTGTCCGGCCCCATGAGACTATGGTTTTCTCGGCCCCTGGTGGTCCGAGGACGTTCCCGTTGCGCAGATTCATGCGCAAGGGCCTCCTGCAGATAATTCACTTTGGTTTATTGCGCTATCTGTAATAGAACCCGAGATATCACCAGATCTATATTGGATTTTCCCCTGACCCTGAGTGTCCGGCCCCATGAGACTGTGGTTTTCTCGGCCCCTGGTGGTCCGGGGTCGTTCCCGTTGCACAGATTCATGCGCCAGGGCCTCCTGCAGATAATTCACTTTGGTTTATTGCGCTATATCTAATAGCACCCGAGATATCACCAGATATATATTGGATTTTTCACTGACCCTGAGCGTCCGGCCCCATGAGACTGTGGTTTTCTCGGCCCCTGGTGGTCCGAGGTCGTTCCCGCTGCACAGGTTCATGCGCCAGGGTCTCCTACAGACAATGCACTTTGATTTATTGCGCTATCTGTAATAGCACCCGAGATATCACCACATATATATTGGATTTTTCACTGACCCTGAGTGTCCGGCCCCATGAGACGGTGGTTTTCTCGGTCCCTGGTGTTCCGAGGTCGTTCCCGCTGCACAGATTCATGCGCCAGGGCCTCCTACAGACAATGCACTTTGATTTATTGCGCTATCTCTAATAGCACCCGAGATATCACCAGATATATATTGGATTTTCCCCTGACCCTGAGTGTCCGGCCCCATGAGACTATGGTTTTCTCGGCCCCTGGTGGTCCGAGGTCGTTCCCGTTGCACAGATTCATGCGCCAGGGCCTCCTGCAGATAACTCACTTTGGTTTATTGCGCTATCTCTAATAGCACCCGAGATATCACCAGATATATATTGGATTTTCCCCTGACCCTGAGTGTCCGGCCCCATGAGACTGTGGTTTTCTCGGCCCCTGGTGGTCCGAGGTCGTTCCCGCTGCACAGATTCATGCGCCAGGGCCTCCTACAGACAATGCACTTTGATTTATTGCGCTATCTGTTATAGCACCCGAGATATCACCAGATATATATTGGATTTTACCCTGACCCTGAGTGTCCGGCCCCATGAGACGGTCGTTGTCTCGGCCCCTGGAGGTCCGAGGACGTTCCCGCTGCACAGATTCATGCGCCAGGGCCTCCTACAGGTAATGCACTTTGATTTATTGCGCTATCTGTAATAGCACCCGAGATATCACCAGATCTATATTGGATTTTCCACTGACCCTGAGTGTCCGGCCCCATGAGACTGTGGTTTTCTCGGCCCCTGGTGGTCCGAGGACGTTCCCGTTGCACAGATTCATGCGCCAGGGCCTCCTGCAGATAATTCACTTTGGTTTATTGCGCTATCTCTAATAGCACCCGAGATATCACCAGATATATATTGGATTTTTCACTGACCCTGAGCGTCCGGCCCCATGAGACTGTGGTTTTCTCGGCCCCTGGTGGTCCGAGGTCGTTCCCGCTGCACAGGTTCATGCGCCAGGGTCTCCTACAGACAATGCACTTTGATTTATTGCGCTATCTGTAATAGCACCCGAGATATCACCACATATATATTGGATTTTTCACTGACCCTGAGTGTCCGGCCCCATGAGACGGTGGTTTTCTCGGTCCCTGGTGTTCCGAGGTCGTTCCCGCTGCACAGATTCATGCGCCAGGGCCTCCTACAGACAATGCACTTTGATTTATTGCGCTATCTCTAATAGCACCCGAGATATCACCAGATATATATTGGATTTTCCCCTGACCCTGAGTGTCCGGCCCCATGAGACTATGGTTTTCTCGGCCCCTGGTGGTCCGAGGTCGTTCCCGTTGCACAGATTCATGCGCCAGGGCCTCCTGCAGATAACTCACTTTGGTTTATTGCGCTATCTCTAATAGCACCCGAGATATCACCAGATATATATTGGATTTTCCCCTGACCCTGAGTGTCCGGCCCCATGAGACTGTGGTTTTCTCGGCCCCTGGTGGTCCGAGGTCGTTCCCGCTGCACAGATTCATGCGCCAGGGCCTCCTACAGACAATGCACTTTGATTTATTGCGCTATCTGTTATAGCACCCGAGATATCACCAGATATATATTGGATTATACCCTGACCCTGAGTGTCCGGCCCCATGAGACGGTCGTTGTCTCGGCCCCTGGAGGTCCGAGGACGTTCCCGCTGCACAGATTCATGCGCCAGGGCCTCCTACAGGTAATGCACTTTGATTTATTGCGCTATCTGTAATAGCACCCGAGATATCACCAGATCTATATTGGATTTTCCACTGACCCTGAGTGTCCGGCCCCATGAGACTGTGGTTTTCTCGGCCCCTGGTGGTCCGAGGACGTTCCCGTTGCACAGATTCATGCGCCAGGGCCTCCTGCAGATAATTCACTTTGGTTTATTGCGCTATCTCTAATAGCACCCGAGATATCACCAGATATATACTGGATTTTCCCCTGACCCTGATTGTCCGGCCCCATGAGACTGAGGTTTTCTCGGCCCCTGGTGGTCCGAGGTCGTTCCCGCTGCACAGATTCATCCGCCAGCGCCTCCTACAGACAATGCACTTTGATTTATTGCGCTATCTGTAATAGCACCCGAGATATCACCAGATATATATTGGATTTTTCACTGACCCTGAGTGTCCGGCCCCATGAGACGGTGGTTGTCTCGGCCCCTGGGGGTCCGAGGACGTTCCCGCTGCACAGATTCATGCGCCAGGGCCTCCTGCAGATAATTCACTTTGGTTTATTGCGCTATCTCTAATAGCACCCGAGATATCAAGAGATATATACTGGATTTTCCCCTGACCCTGAGTGTCCGGCTCCATGGGACTGTGGTTTTCTCGGCCCCTGGTGGTCCGAGGTCGTTCCCGCTGCACAGATTCATGCGCCAGGGCCTCCTACAGACAATGCACTTTGATTTATTGCGCTATCTGTAATAGCACCCGAGATATCACCAGATCTATATTGGATTTTCCCCTGACCCTGAGTATCCGGCCCCATGAGACTGTGGTTTTCTCGGCCCCTGGTGGTCCGAGGTCGATCCCGTTGCACAGATTCATGCGCCAGGGCCTCCTGCAGATAATTCACTTCGGTTTATTGCGCTATCTCTAATAGCACCCGAGATATCACCAGATATATATTGGATTTTTCACTGACCCTGAGCATCCGGCCCGATGAGACGGTCGTTTTCTCGGCCCCTGGTGGTCCGAGAACGTTCCCGCTGCACAGGTTCATGCGCCAGCGTCTCCTACAGACAATGCACTTTGATTTATTGCGCTATCTGTAATAGCACCCGAGATATCACCAGATATATATTGGATTTTTCACTGACCCTGAGTGTCCTGCCCCATGAGACGGTGGTTTTCTCGGCCCCTGGTGTTCCGAGGACGTTCCCGCTGCACAGATTCATGCGCCAGGGCCTCCTACAGACAATGCACTTTGATTTATTGCGCTATCTCTAATAGCGCCCGAGATATCACCAGATATATATTGGAGTCTTCCCTGACCCTGAGTGTCCGGCCCCATGAGACTGCGGTTTTCTCGGCCCCTGGTGGTCCGAGGTCGTTCCTGCTGCACAGGTTCATGCGCCAGGGCCTCCTGCAGACAATTCACTTTGGTTTATTGCGCTATCTCTAATAGCACCCGAGATATCACCCGATATATATTGGATTTTTCCCCGACCCTGAGTGTCGGGCCCCATGAGACGGTGGTTTTCTCGGCCGCTGGTGGTCCGAGGTCGTTCCCGCTGGCCAGATTCATGCGCCAGGGCCTCCTACAGACAATGCACTATGATTTATTGCGCTATCTGTAATAGCACCCGAGATATCACCAGATCTATATTGGATTTTCCCCTGACCCTGAGTATCCGGCCCCATGAGACTGTGGTTTTCTCGGCCCCTGGTGGTCCGAGGTCGTTCCCGTTGCACAGATTCATGCGCCAGGGCCTCCTGCAGATAATTCACTTTGGTTTATTGCGCTATCTCTAATAGCACCCGAGATATCACCAGATATATATTGGATTTTTCACTGACCCTGAGCGTCCGGCCCCATGAGACGGTCGTTTTCTCGGCCCCTGGTGGTCCGAGAACGTTCCCGCTGCACAGGTTCATGCGCCGGCCTCTCCTACAGACAATGCACTTTGATTTATTGCGCTATCTGTAACAGCACCCGAGATATCACCAGATATGTATTGGATTTTTCACTGACCCTGAGTGTCCTGCCCCATGAGACGGTTGTTTTCTCGGCCCCGGGTGTTCCGAGGTCGTTCCCGCTGCACAGATTCATGCGCCAGGGCCTCCTACAGACAATGCACTTTGATTTATTGCGCTATCTTTAATAGCATCCGAGATATCACCAGATATATATTGGATTTCCCCTGACCCTGAGTGTCCGGCCCCATGAGACTGTGGTTTTCTCGGCCCCTGGTGGTCCTAGGTCGTTCCCGCTGCACTGATGCATGCGCCAGGGCCTCCTGCAGATAATTCCCTTTGGCTTATTGCGCTATCTCTAATAGCGCCCGAGATATCACCAGATATATATTGGATTTTTCCCTGACCCTGAGTGTCCGGCCCCATGAGACTGCGGTTTTCTCGGCCCCTGGTTGTCCGAGGTTGTTCCCGCTGCACAGATTCATGCGCCAGGGCCTCCTACAGACAATGCACTTTGATTTGTTGCGCTATCTGTAATAGCACCCGAGATATCACCAGATATATATTGGATTTTCCCCTGACTCTGAGTGTCCGGCCCCTTGAGACTGTCGTTTTCTCGGCCCCTGGTGGTCCGGGGTCGTTCCCGTTGCACAGATTCATGCGCCAGGGCCTCCTGCAGATAATTCACCTTGGTTTATTGCGCTATCTCTAATAGCACCCGAGATATCACCAGATATATATTGGATTTTCCCCTGACCCTGAGTGTGCGGCACCATGAGACTGTAGTTTTCTCGGCCCCTGGTGGTCCTAGGTCGTTCCCGCTGCACACATTCATGCAGCAGGGCCTCCTGCAGACAATTCACTTTGTTTTATTGCGCTATCTCTAATAGCACCCGAGATATCACCAGATATATATTGGATTTTTCCCCGACCCTGAGTGTCCGGCCCCATGAGACGGTGGTTTTCTCGGCCGCTGGTGGTCCGAGGTCGTTCCCGCTGGCCAGATTCATGCGCCAGGGCCTCCTACAGACAATGCACTATGATTTATTGCGCTATCTGTAATAGCACCCGAGATATCACCAGATCTATATTGGATTTTCCCCTGACCCTGAGTATCCGGCCCCATGAGACTGTGGTTTTCTCGGCCCCTGGTGGTCCGAGGTCGTTCCCGTTGCACAGATTCAAGCGCCAGGGCCTCCTGCAGATAATTCACTTCGGTTTATTGCGCTATCTCTAATAGCACCCGAGATATCACCAGATATATATTGGATTTTTCACTGACCCTGAGCGTCCGGCCCGATGAGACGGTCGTTTTCTCGGCCCCTGGTGGTCCGAGAACGTTCCCGCTGCACAGGTTCATGCGCCAGCGTCTCCTACAGACAATGCACTTTGATTTATTGCGCTATCTGTAATAGCACCCGAGATATCACCAGATATATATTGGATTTTTCACTGACCCTGAGTGTCCTGCCCCATGAGACGGTGGTTTTCTCGGCCCCTGGTGTTCCGAGGTCGTTCCCGCTGCACAGATTCATGCGCCAGGGCCTCCTACAGACAATGCACTTTGATTTATTGCGCTATCTCTAATAGCACCCGAGATATCACCAGATATATATTGGATGTTCCCCTGACTCTGAGTGTCCGGCCCCATGAGACTGTGGTTTTCTCGGCCCCTGGTGGTCCTAGGTCGTTCCCGCTGCACTGATGCATGCGCCAGGGCCTCCTGCAGATAATTCCCTTTGGCTTATTGCGCTATCCCTAATAGCGCCCGAGATATCACCAGATATATATTGGATTTTTCCCTGACCCTGAGTGTCCGGCAACATGAGACTGCGGTTTTCTCGGCCCCTGGTGGTCCGAGGTCGTTCCCGCTGCACACATTCATGCGCCAGGGCCTCCTGCAGATAATTCACTTTAGTTTATTGCGCTATCTTTAATAGCACCCGAGATATCACCAGATATATATTGGATTTTCCCCTGACCCTGAGTGTCCGGCCCCATGAGACTGTGGTTTTCTCGGCCCCTGGTGGTCCGACGTCGTTCCCGCTGCACAGATTCATGCGCCAGGGCCTCCTACAGACAATGCACTTTGATTTATTGCGCTATCTGTAATAGCACCCGAGATATCACCAGATATATATTGGATTTTTCCCTGACCCTGAGTGTCCGGCCCCATGAGACTGTGGTTTTTTCGGCCCCTGGTGGTCCGAGGTCGTTCCCGTTGCACAGATTCATGCGCCAGGGCCTCCTGCAGATAATTCACTTTGGTTTATTGCGCTATCTCTAATAGCACCCAAGATATCACCAGATATATATTGAATTTTTCCCTGACCCTGTGTGTCCGGCCCCATGTGACTGTGGTTTTCTCGGCCCCTGGTGGTCCGAGGTCGTTCCCCTTGCACAGATTCATGCGTCAGGGCCTCCTGCAGATAATTCACTTTGATTTATTGCGCTATCTGTAATAGCACCCGAGATATCACCAGATAGATATTGGATTTTTCACTGACCCTAAGTGTCCGGCCCCTCGGGACGGTGGTTTTCTCGGCCCCTGGTGGTCCGAGGTCGTTCCCGCTGCACAGATTCATGCGCCAGGGCCTCCTACAGACAATGCACTTTGATTTATTGCGCTATCTGTAATAGCACCCAAGATATCACCAGATAAATATTGGATTTTCCCCTGACCCTGAGTGTCCGGCCCCATGAGACGGTGGTTTTCTCGGCCCCTGATGGTCCGAGTTCGTTCCCGCTGGCCACATTTATGCGCCAGGGCCTCCTACAGACAATGCACTTTGATTTATTGCGCTATCTGTAATAGCACCAGAGATATCACCAGATATATATTGGATTTTCCCCTGACCCTGAGTGTCCGGCCCCTTGAGACCGTCGTTTTCGCGGCCCCTGGTGGTCCGAGGTCGTTCCCGCTGCACACATTCATGCGCCAGGGCCTCCTGCAGATAATTCACTATGGTTTATTGCGCTATCTCTAATAGCACCCGAGATATAACCAGATATATATTGGATTTTGCCCTGACCCTTAGTGTCCGGCCCCATGAGACTGTGGTTTTCTCGGCCCCTGGTGGTCCGAGGTTGTTCCCGCTGCACACATTCATGCGCCAGGGCCCCCTACAGACAATGCACTTTGATTTATTGCTCTATCTGTAATAGCACCCAAGATATCACCAGATATATATTGGATTTTTCCCTGACCCTGAGTGTCCGGCCCCATGAGACTGTGGTTTCCTCGGCCTCTGGTGGTCCGAGGTCGTTCCCGCTGCACAGATTCATGCGCCAGGGCCTCCTACAGACAATGCACTTTGATTTATTGCTCTATCTGTAATAGCACCCAAGATATCACCAGATATATATTGGATTTTTCCCTGACCCTGAGTGTCCGGCCCCATGAGACTGTGGTTTCCTCGGCCTCTGGTGGTCCGAGGTCGTTCCCGCTGCACAGATTCATGCGCCAGGGCCTCCTACAGACAATGCACTTTGATTTATTTCGCTATCTGTAATAGGACCGGAGATATCACCAGATATATATTGGATTTTCCCCAGACCCTGTGTGTCCGGCAGCATGAGACTGTAGTTTTAACGGCCCCTGGTGGTCCGAGGTCGTTCCCGCTGCACAGATTCATGCGCCAGGGCCTCCTACAGACAATGCACTTTGATTTATTGCGCTATCTGTAATAGCACCCGAGGTATCACCACATATATATTGGATTTTTCGCTGACCCAGAGTGTCCGGCCCCATGAGACGGTGGTTTTCTCGGCCCCTGGTGGTCCGAGGTCGTTCGCGCTGCACAGCTTCAGGCGCCAGGGCCTCCTGCAGATGACTCACATTGGTTTATTGCGCTATCTCTAATAGCACCCGAGATATCACCAGATATATATTGGATTTTTCCCTGACCCTGAGTGTCCGGCCCCATGAGACGGTGGTTTTCTCGGCCCCTGGTGGTCCTAGGTCGTTCCCGCTGCACAGATGCATGCGCCAGGGCCTCCTGCAGATAATTCCCTTTGGCTTATTGCGCTATCTTTAATAGCACCCGAGATATCACCAGATATATATTGGATTTTCCCCTGACCCTGAGTGTCCGCCCCATGAGACTGTGGTTTTCTCGGCCCCTGGTGGTCCGAGGTCGTTCCCGCAGCACAGATTAGTGCGCCAGGGCCTCCTACAGACAATGCACTTTGATTTATTGCGCTATCTGTAATAGCACCCGAGATATCACCAGATATATATTGGATTTTTCCCTGACCCTGAGTGTCCGGCCCCATGAGACTGTTGTTTTTTCGACCCCTGGTGGTCCGAGGTCGTTACTGTTGCACAGATTCATGCGCCAGGGCCTCCTGCAGATAATTCACTTTGGTTTATTGCGCTATCTCTAATAGCACCCGAGATATCACCAGATATAAACTGGATTTTCCCCTGACCCTGAGTGTCCGGCCCCATGAGACTGTGGTTTTCTCGGCCCCTGGTGGTCCGAGGTCGTTGCCGCTTCACAGATTCATGCGCCAGGGCCTCCTACAGACAATGCACTTTGACTTATTGCGCTGTCTGTAATAGCACCCGAGATATCACCAGATATATATTGGATTTTTCCCTGACCCTGAGTGTCCGGCCCCATGAGACGGTGGTTTTCTCGGCCCCTGGTGGTCCGAGGTCGTTCCCGCTGCACAGATTCATGCGCCAGGGCCTCCTGCAGATAATTCACTTTGGTTTATTGCGCTATCTCTAATAGCGCCCGAGATATCAACAGATATATATTGGATTTTTCCCTGACCCTGAGTGTCCGGCCCCATGAGACTGCGGTTTTCTCGGCTCCTGGTGGTCCGAGGTCGTTCCCGCTGGCCACATTTATGCGCCAGGGCCTCCTACAGACAATGCACTTTGATTTATTGCGCTATCTGTAATAGCACCAGAGATATCACCAGATATATATTGGATTTTCCCCTGACCCTGAGTGTCCGGACCCTTGAGACCGTCGTTTTCGCGGCCCCTGGTGGTCCGAGGTCGTTCCCGCTGCACACATTCATGCGCCAGGGCCTCCTGCAGATAATTCACTATGGTTTATTGCGCTATCTCTAATAGCACCCGAGATATAACCAGATATATATTGGATTTTGCCCTGACCCTGAGTGTCCGGCCCCATGAGACTGTGGTTTTCTCGGCCCCTGGTGGTCCGAGGTTGTTCCCGCTGCACACATTCATGCGCCAGGGCCCCCTACAGACAATGCACTTTGATTTATTGCTCTATCTGTAATAGCACCCAAGATATCACCAGATATATATTGGATTTTTCCCTGACCCTGAGTGTCCGGCCCCATGAGACTGTGGTTTCCTCGGCCTCTGGTGGTCCGAGGTCGTTCCCGCTGCACAGATTCATGCGCCAGGGCCTCCTACAGACAATGCACTTTGATTTATTTCGCTATCTGTAATAGGACCGGAGATATCACCAGATATATATTGGATTTTCCCCAGACCCTGTGTGTCCGGCAGCATGAGACTGTAGTTTTAACGGCCCCTGGTGGTCCGAGGTCGTTCCCGCTGCACAGATTCATGCGCCAGGGCCTCCTACAGACAATGCACTTTGATTTATTGCGCTATCTGTAATAGCACCCGAGGTATCACCACATATATATTGGATTTTTCGCTGACCCAGAGTGTCCGGCCCCATGAGACGGTGGTTTTCTCGGCCCCTGGTGGTCCGAGGTCGTTCGCGCTGCACAGCTTCAGGCGCCAGGGCCTCCTGCAGATGACTCACATTGGTTTATTGCGCTATCTCTAATAGCACCCGAGATATCACCAGATATATATTGGATTTTTCCCTGACCCTGAGTGTCCGGCCCCATGAGACGGTGGTTTTCTCGGCCCCTGGTGGTCCGCGGTCGTTCCCGCTGCACAGATTCATGCGCCAGGGCCTCCTGCAGATAATTCACTTTCGTTTATTGCGCTATCTCGAATAGCACCCGAGATATCACCAGATATATATTGGATTTTTCCCTTACCCTGAGTGTCCGGCCCCATGAGACGGTGGTTTTCTCGGCCCCTGGTGGTCCTAGGTCGTTCCCGCTGCACAGATGCATGCGCCAGGGCCTCCTGCAGATAATTCCCTTTGGCTTATTGCGCTATCTTTAATAGCACCCGAGATATCACCAGATATATATTGGATTTTCCCCTGACCCTGAGTGTCCGCCCCATGAGACTGTGGTTTTCTCGGCCCCTGGTGGTCCGAGGTCGTTCCCGCAGCACAGATTAGTGCGCCAGGGCCTCCTACAGACAATGCACTTTGATTTATTGCGCTATCTGTAATAGCACCCGAGATATCACCAGATATATATTGGATTTTTCCCTGACCCTGAGTGTCCGGCCCCATGAGACTGTTGTTTTTTCGACCCCTGGTGGTCCGAGGTCGTTACTGTTGCACAGATTCATGCGCCAGGGCCTCCTGCAGATAATTCACTTTGGTTTATTGCGCTATCTCTAATAGCACCCGAGATATCACCAGATATAAACTGGATTTTCCCCTGACCCTGAGTGTCCGGCCCCATGAGACTGTGGTTTTCTCGGCCCCTGGTGGTCCGAGGTCGTTGCCGCTTCACAGATTCATGCGCCAGGGCCTCCTACAGACAATGCACTTTGACTTATTGCGCTATCTGTAATAGCACCCGAGATATCACCAGATATATATTGGATTTTTCCCTGACCCTGAGTGTCCGGCCCCATGAGACGGTGGTTTTCTCGGCCCCTGGTGGTCCGAGGTCGTTCCCGCTGCACAGATTCATGCGCCAGGGCCTCCTGCAGATAATTCACTTTGGTTTATTGCGCTATCTCTAATAGCGCCCGAGATATCAACAGATATATATTGGATTTTTCCCTGACCCTGAGTGTCCGGCTCCATGAGACTGCGGTTTTCTCGGCTCCTGGTGGTCCGAGGTCGTTCCCGCTGCACACATTCATGCGCCAGGGCCTCCTGCAGATAATTCACTATGGTTTATTGCGCTATCTCTAATAGCACCCGAGATATCACCAGATATATATTGGATTTTCCCCTGACCCTGAGTGTCCGGCCCCATGAGACTGTGGTTTTCTCGGCCCCTGGTGGTCCGAGGTCGTTCCCGCTGCCCAGCTTCAGACGCCAGGGCCTCCTGCAGATAACTCACTTTGGTTTATTGCGCTATCTCTAATAGCACCCAAGATATCACCAGATATATATTGGATTTTTCCCTGACCCTGAGTGTCCGGCCCCATGAGACGGTTGTTGTCTCGGCCCCTGGTGGTCCGAGGTCGTTCCCGCTGCACAGATTCTTGCGCCAGGGCCTCCTGCAGATAATTCACTTTGGTTTACTACGCTATCTCTAATAGCACCCGAGATATCACCAGATATATATTTGATTTTTCCCTTACCCTGATTGTCCGGCCCCATGAGACGGTGGTTTTCTCGGTCCCTGCTGGTCCTAGGTCGTTCCCGCTGCACAGATGCATGCGCCAGGGCCTCCTGCAGATAATTCCCTTTGGCTTATTGCGCTATCTCTAATAGCGCCCGAGATGTCACCAGATATATATTGGTTTTTTCCCTGACCCTGTGTGTCCGGCCCCATGAGACTGCGGTTTTCTCGGCCCCTGGTGGTCCGAGGTCGTTCCCGCTGCACACATTCATGCGCCAGGGCCTCCTGCAGATAATTCACTTTAGTTTATTGCGCTATCTTTAATAGCACCCGAGATATCACCAGATATATATTGGATTTTCCCCTGACCCTGAGTGTCCGGCCCCATGAGACTGTGGTTTTCACGGCCCCTGGTGGTCCGAGGTCGTTCCCGCTGCACAGATTCATGCGCCAGGGCCTCCTACAGACAATGCACTTTGATTTATTGCGCTATCTGTAATAGCACCCAAGATATCACCAGATAAATATTGGATTTTCCCCTGACCCTGAGTGTCCGGCCCCATGAGACGGTGGTTTTCTCGGCCCCTGATGGTCCGAGGTCGTTCCCGCTGTCCACATTTATGCGCCAGGGCCTCCTACAGACAATGCAATTTGATTTATTGCGCTATCTCTAATAGCACCCGAGATATCACCAGATATATATTGGATTTTGCCCTGACCCTGAGTGTCCGGCCCCATGAGACTGTGGTTTTCTCGGCCCCTGTTGGTCCGAGGTTGTTCCCGCTGCACAGATTCATGCGCCAGGGCCTCCTACAGACAATGCACTTTGATTTATTGCTCTATCTGTAATAGCACCCGAGATATCACCAGATATATATTGGATTTTCCCCTGACCCTGATTGTCCGGCCCCATGAGACTGTGGTTTTCTCGGCCCCTGGTGGTCCGAGGTCGTTCCCGCTGCACAGATTCATGCGCCAGGGCCTCCTACAGACAATGCACTTTGATTTATTGCGCTATCTGTAATAGCACCCGAGATATCACCAGATATATATTGGATTTTTCCCTGACCCTGAGTGTCCGGCCCCATGAGACGGTGGATGTCTCGGCCCCTGATGGTCCGAGATCGTTCCCGCTGCACAGATTCATGCGCCAGGGCCTCCTGCAGACAATTCACTTTGGTTTATTGCGCTATCTCTAATAGCACCCGAGATATCACCAGATATATATTGGATTTTTCCCTGACCCTGAGTGTCCGGCCCCATGAGACGTTGGTTTTCTCGGCCCCTGGTGGTCCGAGGTCGTTCCCCTTGCACAGATTCATGCGCCAGGGCCTCCTGCAGATAATTCACTTTGATTTATTGCGCTATCTGTAATAGCACCCGAGATATCACCAGATATATATTGGATTTTTCCCTGACCCTGAGTGTCCGGCCCTATGAGACGGTGGTTTTCTCGGCCCCTGGTGGTCCGAGGTCGTTCCCGCTGCACAGATTCATGCGCCAGGGCCTCCTGCAGATAATTCACTTTGGTTTATTGCGCTATCTCTAATAGCGCCCGAGATATCAACAGATATATATTGGATTTTTCCCTGACCCTGAGTGTCCGGCCCCATGAGACTGCGGTTTTCTCGGCTCCTGGTGGTCCGTGGTCGTTCTCGCTGCACACATTCATGCGCCAGGGCCTCCTGCAGATAATTCACTATGGTTTATTGCGCTATCTCTAATAGCACCCGAGATATCACCAGATATATATTGGATTTTCCCCTGACCCTGAGTGTCCGGCCCCATGAGACTGTGGTTTTCTCGGCCCCTGGTGGTCCTAGGTCGTTCCCGCTGCACACATTCATGCGCCAGGGCCTCCTGCAGATAATTCACTTTAGTTTATTGCGCTATCTTTAATAGCACCCGAGATATCACCAGATATATATTGGATTTTCCCCTGACCCTGAGTGTCCGGCCCCATGAGACTGTGGTTTTCTCGGCCCCTGGTGGTCCGAGGTCGTTCCCGCTGCACAGATTCATGCGCCAGGGCCTCCTACAGACAATGCACTTTGATTTATTGCGCTAACTGTAATAGCACCCGAGATATCACCAGATATATATTGGATTTTTCCCTGACCCTGAGTGTCCGGCCCCATGAGACTGTGGTTTTTTCGGCCCCTGGTGGTCCGAGGTCGTTCCCGTTGCACAGATTCATGCGCCAGGGCCTCCTGCAGATAATTCACTTTGGTTTATTGCGCTATCTCTAATAGCACCCAAGATATCACCAGATATATATTGAATTTTTCCCTGACCCTGTGTGTCCGGCCCCATGAGACTGTGGTTTTCTCGGCCCCTGGTGGTCCGAGGTCGTTCCCCTTGCACAGATTCATGCGCCAGGGCCTCCTGCAGATAATTCACTTTGATTTATTGCGCTATCTGTAATAGCACCCGAGATATCACCAGATAGATATTGGATTTTCCACTGACCCTAAGTGTCCGGCTCCTCGGGACGGTGGTTTTCTCGGCCCCTGGTGGTCCGAGGTCGTTCACGCTGCACAGATTCATGCGCCAGGGCCTCCTACAGACAATGCACTTTGATTTATTGCGCTATCTGTAATAGCACCCAAGATATCACCAGATAAATATTGGATTTTCCCCTGACCCTGAGTGTCCGGCCCCATGAGACGGTGGTTTTCTCGGCCCCTGATGGTCCGAGGTCGTTGCCGCTGCACAGGTTCATGCGCCAGGGCCTCCTACAGACAATGCACTTTGATTTATTGCGCTATCTGTAATAGCACCCGAGATATCACCAGATATATATTGGATTTTTCACTGACCCTGAGCGTCCGGCCCCATGAGACGGTCGTTTTCTCGGCCCCTGGTGGTCCGAGGTCGTTCCCGCTGCACAGGTTCATGCGCCAGGGACTTCTACGGACAGTGCACTTTGATTTATTGTGCTATCTGTAATAGCACCCGAGATATCACCAGATATATATTGGATTTTTCACTGACCCTGAGTGTCCGGCCCCTTGAGACTGTCGTTTTCTCGGCCCCTGGTGGTCCGAGGTCGTTCCCGTTGCACAGATTCATGCGCCAGGGCCTCCTACAGACAATGCACTTTGATTTATTGCGCTATCTGTAATAGCACCCGAGATATCACCAGATATATATTGGATTTTTCCCCGACCCTGAGTGTCCGGCCCCATGAGACGGTGGTTTTCTCGGCCGCTGGTGGTCCGAGGTCGTTCCCGCTGGCCAGATTCATGCGCCAGGGCCTCCAACAGACAATGCACTATGATTTATTGCGCTATCTGTAATAGCACCCGAGATATCACCAGATCTATATTGGATTTTCCCCTGACCCTGAGGTTCCGGCCCCATGAGACTGTGGTTTTCTCGGCCCCTGGTGGTCCGAGGTCGTTCCCGTTGCACAGATTCATGCGCCAGGGCCTCCTGCAGATAATTCACTTTGGTTTATTGCGCTATCTCTAATAGCACCCGAGATATCACCAGATATATATTGGATTTTTCACTGACCCTGAGCGTCCGGCCCCATGAGACGGTCGTTTTCTCGGCCCCTGGTGGTCCGAGAACGTTCCCGCTGCACAGGTTCATGCGCCAGGGCCTCCTACAGACAATGCACTTTGATTTATTGCGCTATCTCTAATAGCACCCGAGATATCACCAGATATATATTGGATTTTCCCCTGACCCTGAGTGTCCGGCCCCATGAGACTGTAGTTTTCTCGGCCCCTGGTGGTCCGAGGTCGCTCCCGTTGCACAGATTCATGCGCCAGGGCCTCCTGCAGATAATTCACTTTGGTTTATTGCGGTATCTGTAATAGCACCCGAGATATCACCATATATATATTGGATTTTTCACTGACCCTGAGTGTCCTGCCCCATGTGACGGTGGTTTTCTCGGCCCCTGGTGTTCCGAGGTCGTTCCCGCTGCACAGATTCATGCGCCAGGGCCTCCTACAGACAATGCACTTTGATTTATTGCGCTATCTGTAATAGCACCCAAGATATCACCAGATAAATATTGGATTTTCCCCTGACCCTGAGTGTCCGGCCCCATGAGACGGTGGTTTTCTCGGCCCCTGATGGTCCGAGGTCGTTCCCGCTGGCCACATTTATGCGCCAGGGCCTCCTACAGACAATGCACTTTGATTCATTGCGCTATCTGTAATAGCACCCGAGATATCAGCAGATATATATTGGATTTTCCCCTGACCCTGAGTGTCCGGCCCCTTGAGACTGTCGTTTTCTCGGCCCCTGGTGGTCCGAGGTCGTTCCCGCTGCACACATTCATGCGCCAGGGCCTCCTACAGACAATGCACTTTGATTTATTGCGCTATCTCTAATAGCACCCGAGATATCACCAGATATATATTGGATTTTTCCCCGACCCTGAGTGTCCGGCCCCATGAGACGGTGGTTTTCTCGGCCGCTGGTGGTCCGAGGTCGTTCCCGCTGGCCAGGTTCATGCGCCAGGGCCTCCTACAGACAATGCACTTTGATTTATTGCGCTATCTCTAATAGCACCCGAGATATCACCAGATATATATTGGATTTTCCCCTGACCCTGAGTGTCCGGCCCCATGAGACTGTAGTTTTCTCGGCCCCTGGTGGTCCGAGGTCGCTCCCGTTGCACAGATTCATGCGCCAGGGCCTCCTGCAGATAATTCACTTTGGTTTATTGCGCTATCTCTAATAGCACCCGAGATATCACCAGATATATATTGGATTTTGCCCTGACCCTGAGTGTCCGGCCCCATGAGACTGTGGTTTTCTCAGCCCCTGGTCGTCCGAGGTCGTTCCCGCTGCACAGATACATGCGCCAGGGCCTCCTACAGACAATGCACTTTGATTTATTGCTCTATCTGTAATAGCACCCGAGATATCACCAGATATATATTGGATTTTCCCCTGACCCTGAGTGTCCGGCCCCATGAGACTGTGGTTTTCTCGGCCCCTGGTGGTCCGAGGTCGTTCCCGCTGCACAGATTCATGCGCCAGGGCCTCCTACTGACAATGCACTTTGATTTATTGCGCTATCTGTAATAGCACCCGAGATATCACCAGATATATATTGGATTTTTCCCTGACCCTGAGTGTCCGGCCCCATGAGACGGTGGTTGTCTCGGCCCCTGATGGTCCGAGATCGTTCCCGCTGCACAGATTCATGCGCCAGGGCCTCCTGCAGACAATTCACTTTGGTTTATTGCGCTATCTCTAATAGCACCCGAGATATCACCAGATATATATTGGATTTTTCCCGACCCTGAGTGTCCGGCCCCATGAGACGGTGGTTTTCTCGGCCGCTGGTGGTCCGAGCTCGTTCCCGCTGGCCAGATTCATGCGCCAGGGCCTCCTACAGACAATGCACTATGATTTATTGCGCTATCTGTAATAGCACCCGAGATATCACCAGATCTATATTGGATTTTCCCCTGACCCTGAGTATCCGGCCCCATGAGACTGTGGTTTTCTCGGCCCCTGGTGGTCCGAGGTCGTTCCCGTTGCACAGATTCATGCGCCAGGGCCTCCTGCAGATAATTCACTTTGGTTTATTGCGCTATCACTAATAGCACCCGAGATATCACCAGATATATATTGGATTTTTCACTGACCCCGAGCGTCCGGCCCCATGAGACTGTGGTTTTCTCAGCCCCTGGTCGTCCGAGGTCGTTCCCGCTGCACAGATACATGCGCCAGGGCCTCCTACAGACAATGCACTTTGATTTATTGCGCTATCTGTAATAGCACCCGAGATATCACCAGATATATATTGGATTTTTCACTGACCCTGTGTGTCCTGCCCCATGAGACGGTGGTTTTCTCGGCCCCTGGTGTTCCGAGGTCGTTCCCGCTGCACAGATTCATGCGCCAGGGCCTCCTACAGACAATGCACTTTGATTTATTGCGCTATCTCTAATAGCACCCGAGATATCACCAGATATATATTGGATTTTCCCCTGACCCTGAGTGTCCGGCCCCATGAGACTGCGGTTTTCTCGGCCCCTGGTGGTCCGAGGTCGCTCCCGTTGCACAGATTCATGCGCCAGGGCCTCCTGCAGATAATTCACTTTGGTATATTGCGCTATCTCTAATAGCACCCGAGATATCACCAGATATATATTGGATTTTCCCCTGACCCTGAGTGTCCGGCCCCATGAGACTGTGGTTTTCTCGGCCCCTGGTCGTCCGAGGTCGTTCCCGCTGCACAGATACATGTCCCAGGGCCTCCTACAGGTAATGCACTTTGATTTATTGCGCTATCTGTAATAGCACCCGAGATATCACCAGATCTATATTGGATTTTCCCCTGACCCTGAGTGTCCGGCCCCATGAGACTGTGGTTTTCTCGGCCCCTGGTGGTCCGAGATCGTTCCCGCTGTACAGATTCATGCGCCAGGGCCTCCTACAGACAATGCACTTTGATTTATTGCGCTATCTCTAATAGCACCCGAGATATCACCAGATATATATTGGATTTTCCCCTGACCCTGAGTGTCCGGCCCCATGAGACTGTGGTTTTCTCGGCCCCTGGTGGTCCGAGGTTGCTCCCGCTGCACAGGTTCATGCGCCAGGGTCTCCTACAGACAACGCACTTTGATTTATTGCGCTATCTCTAATAGCACCCGTGATATCACCAGATATATATTGGATTTTCCCTGACCCTGAGTGTCCGGCCCAATGAGACTGTGGTTTTCTCGGCCCCTGGTGGTCCGAGGTCGTTCCCGTTGCACAGATTCATGCGCCAGGGCCTCCTGCAGATAATTCACTTTGGTTTATTGCGCTATCTCTAATAGCACCCAAGATATCACCAGATATATATTGAATTTTTCCCTGACCCTGTGTGTCCGGCCCCATGAGACTGTGGTTTTCTCGGCCCCTGGTGGTCCGAGGTCGTTCCCCTTGCACAGATTCATGCGCCAGGGCCTCCTGCAGATAATTCACTTTGATTTATTGCGCTATCTGTAATAGCACCCGAGATATCACCAGATAGATATTGGATTTTCCACTGACCCTAAGTGTCCGGCTCCTCGGGACGGTGGTTTTCTCGGCCCCTGGTGGTCCGAGGTCGTTCACGCTGCACAGATTCATGCGCCAGGGCCTCCTACAGACAATGCACTTTGATTTATTGCGCTATCTGTAATAGCACCCAAGATATCACCAGATAAATATTGGATTTTCCCCTGACCCTGAGTGTCCGGCCCCATGAGACGGTGGTTTTCTCGGCCCCTGATGGTCCGAGGTCGTTGCCGCTGCACAGGTTCATGCGCCAGGGCCTCCTACAGACAATGCACTTTGATTTATTGCGCTATCTGTAATAGCACCCGAGATATCACCAGATATATATTGGATTTTTCACTGACCCTGAGCGTCCGGCCCCATGAGACGGTCGTTTTCTCGGCCCCTGGTGGTCCGAGGTCGTTCCCGCTGCACAGGTTCATGCGCCAGGGACTTCTACGGACAGTGCACTTTGATTTATTGTGCTATCTGTAATAGCACCCGAGATATCACCAGATATATATTGGATTTTTCACTGACCCTGAGTGTCCGGCCCCTTGAGACTGTCGTTTTCTCGGCCCCTGGTGGTCCGAGGTCGTTCCCGTTGCACAGATTCATGCGCCAGGGCCTCCTACAGACAATGCACTTTGATTTATTGCGCTATCTGTAATAGCACCCGAGATATCACCAGATATATATTGGATTTTTCCCCGACCCTGAGTGTCCGGCCCCATGAGACGGTGGTTTTCTCGGCCGCTGGTGGTCCGAGGTCGTTCCCGCTGGCCAGATTCATGCGCCAGGGCCTCCAACAGACAATGCACTATGATTTATTGCGCTATCTGTAATAGCACCCGAGATATCATCAGATCTATATTGGATTTTCCCCTGACCCTGAGGTTCCGGCCCCATGAGACTGTGGTTTTCTCGGCCCCTGGTGGTCCGAGGTCGTTCCCGTTGCACAGATTCATGCGCCAGGGCCTCCTGCAGATAATTCTCTTTGGTTTATTGCGCTATCTCTAATAGCACCCGAGATATCACCAGATATATATTGGATTTTTCACTGACCCTGAGCGTCCGGCCCCATGAGACGGTCGTTTTCTCGGCCCCTGGTGGTCCGAGAACGTTCCCGCTGCACAGGTTCATGCGCCAGGGCCTCCTACAGACAATGCACTTTGATTTATTGCGCTATCTCTAATAGCACCCGAGATATCACCAGATATATATTGGATTTTCCCCTGACCCTGAGTGTCCGGCCCCATGAGACTGTAGTTTTCTCGGCCCCTGGTGGTCCGAGGTCGCTCCCGTTGCACAGATTCATGCGCCAGGGCCTCCTGCAGATAATTCACTTTGGTTTATTGCGGTATCTGTAATAGCACCCGAGATATCACCATATATATATTGGATTTTTCACTGACCCTGAGTGTCCTGCCCCATGTGACGGTGGTTTTCTCGGCCCCTGGTGTTCCGAGGTCGTTCCCGCTGCACAGATTCATGCGCCAGGGCCTCCTACAGACAATGCACTTTGATTTATTGCGCTATCTGTAATAGCACCCAAGATATCACCAGATAAATATTGGATTTTCCCCTGACCCTGAGTGTCCGGCCCCATGAGACGGTGGTTTTCTCGGCCCCTGATGGTCCGAGGTCGTTCCCGCTGGCCACATTAATGCGCCAGGGCCTCCTACAGACAATGCACTTTGATTTATTGCGCTATCTGTAATAGCACCCGAGATATCACCAGATATATATTGGATTTTCCCCTGACCCTGAGTGTCCGGCCCCTTGAGACTGTCGTTTTCTCGGCCCCTGGTGGTCCGAGGTCGTTCCCGCTGCACACATTCATGCGCCAGGGCCTCCTACAGACAATGCACTTTGATTTATTGCGCTATCTCTAATAGCACCCGAGATATCACCAGATATATATTGGATTTTTCCCCGACCCTGAGTGTCCGGCCCCATGAGACGGTGGTTTTCTCGGCCGCTGGTGGTCCGAGGTCGTTCCCGCTGGCCAGATTCATGCGCCAGGGCCTCCTACAGACAATGCACTATGATTTATTGCGCTATCTGTAATAGCACCCGAGATATCACCAGATCTATATTGGATTTTCCCCTGACCCTGAGTATCCGGCCCCATGAGACTGTGGTTTTCTCGGCCCCTGGTGGTCCGAGGTCGTTCCCGTTGCACAGATTCATGCGCCAGGGCCTCCTGCAGATAATTCACTTTGGTTTATTGCGCTATCTCTAATAGCACCCGAGATATCACCAGATATATATTGGATTTTTCACTGACCCTGAGCGTCCGGCCCCATGAGACGGTCGTTTTCTCGGCCCCTGGTGGTCCGAGAACGTTCCCGCTGCACAGGTTCATGCGCCAGGGCCTCCTACAGACAATGCACTTTGATTTATTGCGCTATCTCTAATAGCACCCGAGATATCACCAGATATATATTGGATTTTCCCCTGACCCTGAGTGTCCGGCCCCATGAGACTGTAGTTTTCTCGGCCCCTGGTGGTCCGAGGTCGCTCCCGTTGCACAGATTCATGCGCCAGGGCCTCCTGCAGATAATTCACTTTGGTTTATTGCGCTATCTCTAATAGCACCCGAGATATCACCAGATATATATTGGATTTTGCCCTGACCCTGAGTGTCCGGCCCCATGAGACTGTGGTTTTCTCAGCCCCTGGTCGTCCGAGGTCGTTCCCGCTGCACAGATACATGCGCCAGGGCCTCCTACAGACAATGCACTTTGATTTATTGCTCTATCTGTAATAGCACCCGAGATATCACCAGATATATATTGGATTTTCCCCTGACCCTGAGTGTCCGGCCCCATGAGACTGTGGTTTTCTCGGCCCCTGGTGGTCCGAGGTCGTTCCCGCTGCACAGATTCATGCGCCAGGGCCTCCTACTGACAATGCACTTTGATTTATTGCGCTATCTGTAATAGCACCCGAGATATCACCAGATATATATTGGATTTTTCCCTGACCCTGAGTGTCCGGCCCCATGAGACGGTGGTTGTCTCGGCCCCTGATGGTCCGAGATCGTTCCCGCTGCACAGATTCATGCGCCAGGGCCTCCTGCAGACAATTCACTTTGGTTTATTGCGCTATCTCTAATAGCACCCGAGATATCACCAGATATATATTGGATTTTTCCCCGACCCTGAGTGTCCGGCCCCATGAGACGGTGGTTTTCTCGGCCGCTGGTGGTCCGAGCTCGTTCCCGCTGGCCAGATTCATGCGCCAGGGCCTCCTACAGACAATGCACTATGATTTATTGCGCTATCTGTAATAGCACCCGAGATATCACCAGATCTATATTGGATTTTCCCCTGACCCTGAGTATCCGGCCCCATGAGACTGTGGTTTTCTCGGCCCCTGGTGGTCCGAGGTCGTTCCCGTTGCACAGATTCATGCGCCAGGGCCTCCTGCAGATAATTCACTTTGGTTTATTGCGCTATCACTAATAGCACCCGAGATATCACCAGATATATATTGGATTTTTCACTGACCCCGAGCGTCCGGCCCCATGAGACTGTGGTTTTCTCAGCCCCTGGTCGTCCGAGGTCGTTCCCGCTGCACAGATACATGCGCCAGGGCCTCCTACAGACAATGCACTTTGATTTATTGCGCTATCTGTAATAGCACCCGAGATATCACCAGATATATATTGGATTTTTCACTGACCCTGTGTGTCCTGCCCCATGAGACGGTGGTTTTCTCGGCCCCTGGTGTTCCGAGGTCGTTCCCGCTGCACAGATTCATGCGCCAGGGCCTCCTACAGACAATGCACTTTGATTTATTGCGCTATCTCTAATAGCACCCGAGATATCACCAGATATATATTGGATTTTCCCCTGACCCTGAGTGTCCGGCCCCATGAGACTGCGGTTTTCTCGGCCCCTGGTGGTCCGAGGTCGCTCCCGTTGCACAGATTCATGCGCCAGGGCCTCCTGCAGATAATTCACTTTGGTATATTGCGCTATCTCTAATAGCACCCGAGATATCACCAGATATATATTGGATTTTCCCCTGACCCTGAGTGTCCGGCCCCATGAGACTGTGGTTTTCTCGGCCCCTGGTCGTCCGAGGTCGTTCCCGCTGCACAGATACATGTCCCAGGGCCTCCTACAGGTAATGCACTTTGATTTATTGCGCTATCTGTAATAGCACCCGAGATATCACCAGATCTATATTGGATTTTCCCCTGACCCTGAGTGTCCGGCCCCATGAGACTGTGGTTTTCTCGGCCCCTGGTGGTCCGAGATCGTTCCCGCTGTACAGATTCATGCGCCAGGGCCTCCTACAGACAATGCACTTTGATTTATTGCGCTATCTCTAATAGCACCCGAGATATCACCAGATATATATTGGATTTTCCCCTGACCCTGAGTGTCCGGCCCCATGAGACTGTGGTTTTCTCGGCCCCTGGTGGTCCGAGGTTGCTCCCGCTGCACAGGTTCATGCGCCAGGGTCTCCTACAGACAACGCACTTTGATTTATTGCGCTATCTGTAATAGCACCCGAGATATCACCACATATATATTGGATTTTTCACTGACCCTGAGTGTCCGGTCCCATGAGACTGTGGTTTTCTCGGCCCCTGGTGGTCCGAGGTCGTTGCCGCTGCACAGATTCATGCGCCAGGGCCTCCTACAGACAATGCACTTTGATTTATTGCGCTATCTCTAATAGCACCCGTGATATCACCAGATATATATTGGATTTTCCCTGACCCTGAGTGTCCGGCCCAATGAGACTGTGGTTTTCTCGGCCCCTGGTGGTCCGAGATCGTTCCCGCTGTACAGATTCATGCGCCAGGGCCTCCTACAGACAATGCACTTTGATTTATTGCGCTATCTGTAATAGCACCCGAGATATCACCAGGTATATATTGGATTTTTCTCTGACCCTGAGGGTGCGGCCCCATGAGACGGTGGTTTTCTCGGACCCTGGTGGTCCAAGGTCGTTCCCGCTGCACAGATTCATGCGCCAGGGCCTCCTACAGACAATGCACTTTGATTTATTGCGCTATCTGTAATAGCACCCGAGATATCACCAGATATATATTGGATTTTTCACTGACCCTGAGTGTCCGGCCCCATGAGACGGTCGTTTTCTCGGCCCCTGGTGGTCCGAGGTCGTTCCCGCTGCACAGATTCATGCGCCAGGGCCTCCTGCAGATAATTCACTTTGGTTTATTGCGCTATCTCTGATAGCACCCGAGATATCACCAGATATATATTGGATTTTCTCCTGACCCTGAGTGTCCGGCCCCATGAGACGGTGGTTGTCTCAGCCTCTGGTGGTCCGAGGTCGTTCCCGCTGCACAGATTCATGCGCCAGGGCCTCCTGCAGATAATTCACTTTGGTTTATTGCGCTATCTCTGATAGCACCCGAGATATCTCCAGATATATATTGGATTTTCCCCTGACCCTGAGTGTCCGGTCCCATGAGACTGTGGTTTTCTCGGCCCCTGGTGGTCCGAGGTCGTTGCCGCAGCACAGGTTCATGCGCCAGGGCCTCCTACAGACAATGCACTTTAATTTATTGCGCTATCTGTAATAGCACCCGAGATATCACCAGATATATATTGGATTTTTCACTGACACTGAGCGTCCGGCCCCATGAGACGGTCGTTTTCTCGGCCCCTGGTGGTCCGAGGTCGTTCCCGCTGCACAGGTTCATGCGACAGGGTCCCCTACGGACAGTGCACTTTAATTTATTGCGCTATCTGTAATAGCACCCGAGATATCACCAGATATATATTCGATTTTTCACTGACCCTGAGTGTCCTGCCCCATGAGACGGTGGTTTTCTCGGCCCCTGGTGGTCCGAGGTCGTTTCCGTTGCACAGATTCATGCGCCAGGGCCTCCTGCAGATAATTCACTTTGGTTTATTGCGCTATCTCTAATAGCACCCGAGATATCACCAGATATATATTGGATTTTACCCTGACCCTGAGTGTCCGGCCCCATGAGACGGTCGTTGTCTCGGCCCCTGGAGGTCCGAGGACGTTCCCGCTGCACAGGTTCATGCGCCGGGGCCTCCTACAGACAATGCACTTTGATTTATTGCGCTATCTGTAATAGCACCCGAGATATCACCAGATATATATTGGATTTTTCACTGACCCTGAGAGTCCGGCCCCATGAGACGTTCGGTTTCCCGGCCCCTGGTGGTCCGAGGTCGTTCCCGCTGCACAGGTTCATGCTACAGGGTCTCCTACGGACAGTGCACTTTGATTTATTGCGCTATCTGTAATAGCACCCGAGATATAACCAAATATATATTGGATTTTAAACTGACCCTGAGTGTCCTGCCCCATGAGACGGTGGTTTTCTCGGCCCCTGGTGGTCCGAGGTCGTTCCCGTTGCACACATTCATGCGCGAGGGCCTCCTGCAGATAATTCACTTTGGTTTATTGCGCTATCTCTAATAGCACCCGAGATATCACCAGGTATATATTGGATTTTTCTCTGACCCTGAGTGTGCGGCCCCATGAGACGGTGGTTTTCTCGGACCCTGGTGGTCCGAGGTCGTTCCCGCTGCACAGATTCATGCGCCAGGGCCTCCTACAGACAATGCACCTTGATTTATTGCGCTATCTGTAATAGCACCCGAGATATCACCAGATATATATTGGATTTTTCACTGACCCCGAGTGTCCTGCCCCATGAGACGGTGGTTTTCTCGGCCCCTGGTGGTCTGAGGTCGTTCCCGTTGCACAGATTCATGCGCCAGGGCCTCCTGCAGATAATTCACTTTGGTTTATTGCGCTATCTCTAATAGCACCCGATATATCACCAGATATATATTGGATTTTACCCTGACCCTGAGTGTCCGGCCCCATGAGACGGTCGTTGTCTCGGCCCATGGAGGTCCGAGGACGTTCCCGCTGCACAGGTTCATGCGCCGGGGCCTCCTACAGACAATGCACTTTCATTTATTGCGCTATCTGTAATAGCACCCGAGATATCACCAGATCTATATTTGGATTTTCCCCTGACCCTGAGTGTCCGGCCCCATGAGACTGTGGTTTTCTCGGCCCCTTGTGGCCCGAGGTCGTTCCCGTTGCACAGATTCATGCGCCAGGGCCTCCTGCAGATAATTCACTTTGGTTTATTGCGCTATCTCTAATAGCACCCGAGATATCACCAGGTATATATTGGATTTTTCACTGACCCTGACAATCCGGCCCCATGAGACGGTGGTTTTCTCGGCTCCTGGTGTTCCGAGGTCGTTCCCGCTGCACAGATTCATGCCCCAGGGCCTCCTACAGACAATGCACTTTGATTTATTGCGCTATCTCTAATAGCACCCGAGATATCACCAGATATATATTGGATTTTCCCCTGACCCTGAGTGTCCGGCCCCATGAGACTGTGGTTTTCTCGGCCCCTGGTGGTCCGAGGTCGTTCCCGCTGCACAGGTTCATGCGCCAGGGTCTCCTACAGACAATGCACTTTGATTTATTGCGGTATCTGTAATAGCACCCGAGATATTACCAGATCTATATTGGATTTTCCCCTGACCCTGAGTGTCCGGCCCCATGAGTCTGTGGTTTTCTCGGCCCCTGGAGGTCCGAGGACGTTCCCGCTGCACAGATTCATGCGCCAGGGCCTCCTACAGACAATGCACTTTGATTTATTGCGCTATCTGTAATAGCACCCGAGATATCACCAGATATATATTGGATTTTACCCTGACCCTGAGTGTCCGGCCCCATGAGACGGTCGTTGCCTCGGCCCCTGGAGGTCCGAGGACGTTCCCGCTGCACAGGTTCATGCGCCGGGGCCTCCTACAGACAATGCACTTTGATTTATTGCGCTATCTGTTATAGCACCCGAGATATCACCAGATATATATTGGATTTTTCACTGACCCTGAGCGTCCGGCCCCATGAGACGGTCGTTTTCTCGGCCCCTGGTGGTCCGAGGTCGTTCCCGCTGCACAGATTCATGCGCCAGGGCCTCCTACAGACAATGCACTTTGATTTATTGCGCTATCTGTAATAGCACCCGAGATATCACCACATATATATTGGATTTTTCACTGACCCTGAGTGTCCGGCCCCATGAGACGGTGGTTTTCTCGGTCCCTTGTGGTCCGAGGTCGCTCCCGTTGTACAGATTCATGCGCCAGGGCCTCCTACAGACAATGCACTTTGATTTATTGCGCTATCTGTAATAGCAGCCGTGATATCACCAGATATATATTGGATTTTCCCCTGACCCTGAGTGGTCCGAGGTCGTTCCTGCTGCTCAGATTAATACGCTAGGCCCTCCTGCAGATAATTCACTTTGGTATATTGCGCTATCTCTAATAGCACCCGAGATGTCACCAGATATATATTGGATTTTTCCCTGACCCTGACAATCCGGCCCCATGAGACGGTGATTTTCTCGGCCCCTAGTGGTCCGAGGTCGATCCTGCTGCACAGATTCATGCGCCAGGGCCCCCTGCAGATAATTCAGCTTGATTTATTGCGCTATCTGTAATAGCAGCCGTGATATCACCTGATATATATTGTATTTTTCCCTGACCCTGAGTGTGCGGCCCCATGAGACTGGTTTTCTCGGCCCCTGGTGGTCCGAGGTCGTTCCAGCTGGCCAGATTTATTCGCCTGGGCCTCCTACAGACAATGCACTTTGATTTATTGCGCTATCTGTAATAGCACCCGAGATATCACCAGATATATATTGGATTTTTCCCTGACCCTGAGTGTCCGGCCCCATGAGACGGTGGTTTACTCGGCCCCTGGTGGTCGGAGGTCGTTCCTGCTGGCCAGATTCATTCGCCTGGGCCTCCTACAGACAATGCACTTTGATTTATTGCGCTATCTCTAATAGCACCCGAGATATCACCAGATATTTGCTGGATTTTTACATGATCTTGGGTGACGGATTCCGAATATCTGTAATTTTCTCGGCCACTGGTGGTCCGAGGTCGTTCCTGCGGCACAGATTCATTCGCAAGGGCCTCCTACAGACAATGCACTTTGGTTTCTTGCGCTATCTGTAATTGCACCCGAGATATCACCAGATATATATTGGATTTTCCCCTGACCCTGAGTGTCCGGATCCATGAGACGGTGGTTTTCTCGGCCCCTGGTGGTCCGAGGTCGTTCCCGCTGCACAGATTCATTCGCCTGGGCCTCCTACAGACAATGCACTTTGATTTATTGCGCTATCTGTAATAGCACCCGAGATATCACCAGATATATATTGGATTTTTCCCTGACCCTGAGTGTCCGGCTCCATGAGACTGTGGTTTTCTCGGCCCCTGGTGGTCCGAGGTCGCTCCCGCTGGCCAGATTCATGCGCCTGGGCCTCCTACAGACAATGCACTTTGATTTAGTGCGCTATCTCTAATAGCACCCGAGATATCACCAGATATATATTGGATTTTTCCCTGACCCTGAGTGTCCGGCGCCATGAGACGGTGGTTTTCGTGGCCCCTGGTGGTCCGAGGTCGTTCACGCTGCACAGATGCTCGCGCCAGGGCCTCCTGCAGATAATTCACTTTGGTTTATTGCGCTATCTCTAATAGCACGCGAGATATCACCAGATATATATTGGATTTTCCCCTGACCATGAGTGTCCGGCCCCGTGAGTCGGTGGTTTTCTCGGCCCCTGGTGGTCCTAGGTCGTTCCCGCTGACCAGATTCATTCGCCAGGGCCTCCTACAGACAATGCACTTTGGTTTATTGCGCTATCTCTAATAGCATCCGAGATATCACCAGATATTTGCTGGATTTTTACATGACCTTGGGTTAGGGATTCCGAATATCTGTAATTTTCTCGGCCACTGGTGGTCCGACGTCGTTTCTGCGGCACAGAATCATTCGCAAGGGCCTCCTACAGACAATGCACTTTGGTTTATTGCGCTATCTGTAATAGCACCCGAGATATCACCAGATATATATTGGATTTTCCCCTGACCCTGAGTGTCCGGCCCCATGAGACTGTGGTTTTCTCGGCCCATGGTGGTCCGAGGTCGTTCCCGCTGGCCAGATTCATGCGCCTGGGCCTCCTACAGACAATGCACTTTGATTTATTGCGCTATCTCAAATAGCACCCGAGATATCACCAGATATATATTGGATTTTTCCCTGACCCTGAGTGTCCGGCGCCATGAGACGGTGGTTTTCTTGGCCCCTGGTGGTCCGAGGTCGTTCCCGCTGCACAGATGCATGCGCCAGGGCCTCCTTCAGATAATTCACTTTGGTTTATTGCGCTATCTCTAATATCACCCGAGATATCACCAGATATATATTGGATTTTCCCCTGACCCTGAGTGTCCGGACCCATGAGACGGTGGTTTTCTCGGCCCCTGGTGGTCCGAGGTCGTTCCCGCTGCCCAGATTCATGCGCCAGGGCCTCCTACAGACAGTGCACTTTGGTTTATTGCGCTATCTGTAATAGCAGCCGTGATATCACCTGATATATATTGTATTTTTCCCTGACCCTGAGTGTGCGGCCCCATGAGACTGGTTTTCTCGGCCCCTGGTGGTCCGAGGTCGTTCCAGCTGGCCAGATTTATTCGCCTGGGCCTCCTACAGACAATGCACTTTGATTTATTGCGCTATCTGTAATAGCACCCGAGATATCACCAGATCTATATTGGATTTTCCCCTGACCCTGAGTATCCGGCCCCATGAGACTGTGGTTTTCTCGGCCCCTGGTGGTCCGAGGTCGTTCCCGTTGCACACATTCATGCGCCAGGGCCTCCTGCAGATAATTCACTTTGGTTTATTGCGCTATCTCTAATAGCACCCGAGATATCACCAGATATATATTGGATTTTTCACTGACCCCGAGCGTCCGGCCCCATGAGACTGTGGTTTTCTCAGCAACTGGTCGTCCGAGGTCGTTCCCGCTGCACAGATACATGCGCCAGGGCCTCCTACAGACAATGCACTTTGATTTATTGCGCTATCTGTAATAGCACCCGAGATATCACCAGATATATATTGGATTTTTCACTGACCCTGTGTGTCCTGCCCCATGAGACGGTGGTTTTCTCGGCCCCTGGTGTTCCGAGGTCGTTCCCGCTGCACAGATTCATGCGCCAGGGCCTCCTACAGACAATGCACTTTGATTTATTGCGCTATCTCTAATAGCACCCGAGATATCACCAGATATATATTGGATTTTCCCCTGACCCTAAGTGTCCGGCCCCATGAGACTGTGGTTTTCTCGGCCCCTGGTGGTCCGAGATCGTTCCCGCTGTACAGATTCATGCGCCAGGGCCTCCTACAGACAATGCACTTTGATTTATTGCGCTATCTCTAATAGCACCCGAGATATCACCAGATATATATTGGATTTTCCCCTGACCCTGAGTGTCCGGCCCCATGAGACTGTGGTTTTCTCGGCCCCTGGTGGTCCGAGGTTGCTCCCGCTGCACAGGTTCATGCGCCAGGGTCTCCTACAGACAATGCACTTTGATTTATTGCGCTATCTGTAATAGCACCCGAGATATCAACACATATATATTGGATTTTTCACTGACCCTGAGTGTCCGGTCCCATGAGACTGTGGTTTTCTCGGCCCCTGGTGGTCCGAGGTCGTTGCCGCTGCACAGATTCATGCGCCAGGGCCTCCTGCAGACAATGCACTTTGATTTATTTCGCTATCTCTAATAGCACCCGTGATATCACCAGATATATATTGGATTTTCCCTGACCCTGAGTGTCCGGCCCAATGAGACTGTGGTTTTCTCGGCCCCTGGTGGTCCGAGATCGTTCCCGCTGTACAGATTCATGCGCCAGGGCCTCCTACAGACAATGCACTTTGATTTATTGCGCTATCTGTAATAGCACCCGAGATATCACCAGGTATATATTGGATTTTTCTCTGACCCTGAGGGTGCGGCCCCATGAGACGGTGGTTTTCTCGGACCCTGGTGGTCCAAGGTCGTTCCCGCTGCACAGATTCATGCGCCAGGGCCTCCTACAGACAATGCACTTTGATTTATTGCGCTATCTGTAATAGCACCCGAGATATCACCAGATATATATTGGATTTTTCACTGACCCTGAGTGTCCGGCCCCATGAGACGGTCGTTTTCTCGGCCCCTGGTGGTCCGAGGTCGTTCCCGCTGCACAGATTCATGCGCCAGGGCCTCCTGCAGATAATTCACTTTGGTTTATTGCTCTATCTCTGATAGCACCCGAGATATCACCAGATATATATTGGATTTTCTCCTGACCCTGAGTGTCCGGCCCCATGAGACGGTGGTTGTCTCGGCCTCTGGTGGTCCGAGGTCGTTCCCGCTGCACAGATTCATGCGCCAGGGCCTCCTGCAGATAATTCACTTTGGTTTATTGCGCTATCTCTGATAGCACCCGAGATATCTCCAGATATATATTGGATTTTCCCCTGACCCTGAGTGTCCGGTCCCATGAGACTGTGGTTTTCTCGGCCCCTGGTGGTCCGAGGTCGTTGCCGCTGCACAGGTTCATGCGCCAGGGCCTCCTACAGACAATGCACTTTAATTTATTGCGCTATCTGTAATAGCACCCGAGATATCACCAGATATATATTGGATTTTTCACTGACCCTGAGCGTCCGGCCCCATGAGACGGTCGTTTTCTCGGCCCCTGGTGGTCCGAGGTCGTTCCCGCTGCACAGGTTCATGCGACAGGGTCTCCTACGGACAGTGCACTTTAATTTATTGCGCTATCTGTAATAGCACCCGAGATATCACCAGATATATATTGGATTTTTCACTGACCCTGAGTGTCCTGCCCCATGAGACGGTGGTTTTCTCGGCCCCTGGTGGTCCGAGGTCGTTTCCGTTGCACAGATTCATGCGCCAGGGCCTCCTGCAGATAATTCACTTTGGTTTATTGCGCTATCTCTAATAGCACCCGAGATATGACCAGATATATATTGGATTTTACCCTGACCCTGAGTGTCCGGCCCCATGAGACGGTCGTTGTCTCGGCCCCTGGAGGTCCGAGGACGTTCCCGCTGCACAGGTTCATGCGCCGGGGCCTCCTACAGACAATGCACTTTGATTTATTGCGCTATCTGTAATAGCACCCGAGATATCACCAGATATATATTGGATTTTTCACTGACCCTGAGAGTCCGGCCCCATGAGACGTTCGGTTTCCCGGCCCCTGGTGGTCCGAGGTCGTTCCCGCTGCACAGATTCATGCGACAGGGTCTCCTACGGACAGTGCACTTTGATTTATTGCGCTATCTGTAATAGCACCCGAGATATAACCAGATATATATTGGATTTTAAACTGACCCTGAGTGTCCTGCCCCATGAGACGGTGGTTTTCTCGGCCCCTGGTGGTCCGAGGTCGTTCCCGTTGCACACATTCATGCGCGAGGGCCTCCTGCAGATAATTCACTTTGGTTTATTGCGCTATCTCTAATAGCACCCGAGATATCACCAGATATATATTGGATTTTCCCCTGACCCTGAGTGTGCGGCCCCATGAGACGGTGGTTTTCTCGGACCCTGGTGGTCCGAGGTCGTTCCCGCTGCACAGATTCATGCTCCAGGGCCTCCTACAGACAATGCACTTTGATTTATTGCGCTATCTGTAATAGCACCCGAGATATCACCAGATATATATTGGATTTTTCACTGACCCCGAGTGTCCTGCCCCATGAGACGGTGGTTTTCTCGGCCCCTGGTGGTCTGAGGTCGTTCCCGTTGCACAGATTCATGCACCAGGGCCTCCTGCAGATAATTCACTTTGGTTTATTGCGCTATCTCTAATAGCACCCGATATATCACCAGATATATATTGGATTTTACCCTGACCCTGAGTGTCCAGCCCCATGAGGCGGTCGTTGTCTCGGCCCATGGAGGTCCGAGGACGTTCCCGCTGCACAGGTTCATGCGCCGGGGCCTCCTACAGACAATGCACTTTCATTTATTGCGCTATCTGTAATAGCACCCGAGATATCACCAGATCTATATTTGGATTTTCCCCTGACCCTGAGTGCCCGGCCCCATGAGACTGTGGTTTTCTCGGCCCCTTGTGGCCCGAGGTCGTTCCCGTTGCACAGATTCATGCGCCAGGGCCTCCTGCAGATAATTCACTTTGGTTTATTGCGCTATCTCTAATAGCACCCGAGATATCACCAGATATATATTGGATTTTTCACTGACCCTGAGAGTCCGGCCCCATGAGACGGTCGTTTTCTCGGCCCCTGGTGGTCCGAGGTCGTTCCCGCTGCACAGATGCATGCGCCAGGGCCTCCTTCAGATAATTCACTTTGGTTTATTGCGCTATCTCTAATATCACCCGAGATATCACCAGATATATATTGGATTTTCCCCTGACCCTGAGTGTCCGGACCCATGAGACGGTGGTTTTCTCGGCCCCTGGTGGTCCGAGGTCGTTCCCGCTGCCCAGATTCATGCGCCAGGGCCTCCTACAGACAGTGCACTTTGGTTTATTGCGATATCTGTAATAGCACCCGAGATATCACCAGATATATATTGGATTTTTCCCTGACCCTGAGTGTCCGGCCCCATGAGACGGTGGCTTTCTCGGCCCCTGGTGGTCCGAGGTCGTTCCTGCTGCTCAGATTAATACGCTAGGCCCTCCTGCAGATAATTCACTTTGGTATATTGCGCTATCTCTAATAGCACCCGAGATGTCACCAGATATATATTGGATTTTTCCCTGACCCTGACAATCCGGCCCCATGAGACGGTGATTTTCTCGGCCCCTAGTGGTCCG
Source organism: Nomia melanderi (assembly GCF_051020985.1). Classification (NCBI taxonomy): domain Eukaryota; kingdom Metazoa; phylum Arthropoda; class Insecta; order Hymenoptera; family Halictidae; genus Nomia; species Nomia melanderi. The sequence continues at coordinate 8,432,984 of NW_027475130.1, forward strand.
AGGTCGATCCTGCTGCACAGATTCATGCGCCAGGGCCCCCTGCAGATAATTCAGCTTGGTTTAGTGCGCTATCTGTAAGAGCACCCGAGATATCACCAGATATATATTGAATTTTTCCTCGACCCTGAGTGTCCGGCCCCATGTGTCGGTGGTTTTCTCGGCCCCTGGTGGTCCGAGGTCGATCCCGCGGCACAGATTTATGCGCCAGGGCCTCCTGCAGACAATGCACTTTGATTTATTTCGCTATCTCTAATAGCACCCGAGATATCACCTGATATATATTGTATTTTTCCCTGACCCTGACAGTCCGGCCGCATGAGACTGTGGTTTTCTCGGCCCCTGGTGGTCCGAGGTCGTTCCCCTTGCACAGATTCATGCGCCAGGGCCTCCTGCAGATAATTCACTTTGGTTTATTGCGCTATCTGTAATGGCACCCGAGATATCACCAGATCTATATTGGATTTTCCCCTGACCCTGAGTGTCCGGCCCCATGAGACTGTGGTTTTCTCGGCCCCTTGTGGTCCGAGGTCGCTCCCGTTGTACAGATTCATGCGCCAGGGCCTCCTGCAGATAATTCACTATGGTTTATTGCGCTATCTCTAATAGCACCCGAGATATCAACACATATATATTGGATATTTCACTGACCCGAGTGTCCGGCCCCATGAGACGGTGGTTTTCTCGGTCCCTGGTGTTCCGAGGTCGTTCCCGCTGCACAGATTCATGCGCCAAGGCCTCCTATAGACAATGCACTTTGATTTATTGCGCTATCTGTAATAGCACCCGAGATATCACCAGATAAATATTGGATTTTACCCTGACCCTGAGTGTGCGGCCCCATGAGACTGGTTTTCTCGGCCCCTGGTGGTCCGAGGTCGTTCCAGCTGGCCAGATTTATTCGCCTGGGCCTCCTACAGACAATGCACTTTGATTTATTGCGCTATCTGTAATAGCACCCGAGATATCACCAGATATATATTGGATTTTTCCCTGACCCTGAGTGTCCGGCCCCATGAGACGGTGGTTTACTCGTCCCCTGGTGGTCGGAGCTCGTTCCTGCTGGCCAGATTCATTCGCCTGGGCCTCCTACAGACAATGCACTTTGATTTATTGCGCTATCTCTAATAGCACCCGAGATATCACCAGATATTTGCTGGATTTTTACATGATCTTGGGTGACGGATTCCGAATATCTGTAATTTTCTCGGCCACTGGTGGTCCGAGGTCGTTCCTGCGGCACAGATTCATTCGCAAGGGCCTCCTACAGACAATGCACTTTGGTTTCTTGCGCTATCTGTAATTGCACCCGAGATATCACCAGATATATATTGGATTTTCCCCTGACCCTGAGTGTCCGGATCCATGAGACGGTGGTTTTCTCGGCCCCTGGTGGTCCGAGGTCGTTCCCGCTGCACAGATTCATTCGCCTGGGCCTCCTACAGACAATGCACTTTGATTTATTGCGCTATCTGTAATAGCACCCGAGATATCACCAGATATATATTGGATTTTTCCCTGACCCTGAGTGTCCGGCTCCATGAGACTGTGGTTTTCTCGGCCCCTGGTGGTCCGAGGTCGTTCCCGCTGGCCAGATTCATGCGCCTGGGCCTCCTACAGACAATGCACTTTGATTTAGTGCGCTATCTCTAATAGCACCCGAGATATCACCAGATATATATTGGATTTTTCCCTGACCCTGAGTGTCCGGCGCCATGAGACGGTGGTTTTCGTGGCCCCTGGTGGTCCGAGGTCGTTCACGCTGCACAGATGCTCGCGCCAGGGCCTCCTGCAGATAATTCACTTTGGTTTATTGCGCTATCTCTAATAGCACGCGAGATATCACCAGATATATATTGGATTTTCCCCTGACCCTGAGTGTCCGGCCCCGTGAGTCGGTGGTTTTCTCGGCCCCTGGTGGTCCTAGGTCGTTCCCGCTGACCAGATTCATTCGCCAGGGCCTCCTACAGACAATGCACTTTGGTTTATTGCGCTATCTCTAATAGCATCCGAGATATCACCAGATATTTGCTGGATTTTTACATGACCTTGGGTTAGGGATTCCGAATATCTGTAATTTTCTCGGCCACTGGTGGTCCGAGGTCGTTTCTGCGGCACAGAATCATTCGCAAGGGCCTCCTACAGACAATGCACTTTGGTTTATTGCGCTATCTGTAATAGCACCCGAGATATCACCAGATATATATTGGATTTTCCCCTGACCCTGAGTGTCCGGCCCCATGAGACGGCGGTTTTCTCGGCCCCTGGTGGTCCGAGGTCGTTCCCGCTGCACAGATTCATGCGCCAGGGCCTCCTACAGACAATGCACTTTGATTTATTGTTCTATCTGTAATATAACCCGCGATATCACCAGAAATATATTGGATTTTTCCCTGACCCTGAGTGTCCGGCCCCATGAGACGGTGGTTTTCTCGGCCCCTGGTGGTCCGAGGTCGTTCCCTCTGCACAGATTCATGCGCCAGGGCCTCCTACAGACAATGCACATTTATATATTACGCTATCTGTAATAGCACCCGAGATACCACCAGATATATATTGGATCTTTCACTGACCCGTGTGTCCGGCCCCATGAGACGGTGGTTTTCGCGGCCCCTGGTGGTTCGAGGTCGTTCCGGCTGCACAGATTCATGCGCCAGGGCCTCCTACAGACAATTCACTTTGATTTATTGCGCTATCTGTAATAGCACCCGAGATATCACCAGATATATGTTGGATTTTCCCCTGACCCTGAGTGTCCGGCCCCATGAGACTGTGGTTTTCTCGGCCCCTGGTGGTCCGAGGTCGTTCCCGTTGCACAGATTCATGCGCCAGGGCCTCCTACAGACAATGCACTTTGATTTATTGCGCTATCTCTAATAGCACCCGAGATATCACCAGATATATATTGGATTTTCCCCTGACCCTGAGTGTCCGGCCCCATGAGACTGTGGTTTTCTCGGCCTCTGGTGGTCCGAGGTCGTTCCCGCTACACAGATTCATGCGCCAGGGCCTCCTACAGACAATGCACTCTGATTTATTGCACTATCTGTAATAGCACCCGAGATATCACCAGATATATATTGGATTTTTCCCTGACCCTGAGTGTCCGGCCCCATGAGACGGTGGTTTTCTCGGCCCCTGGTGGTCCGAGGTCGTTCCCGCTGCACAGATTCATGCACCGGGGCCTAATACAGACAATGCACTTTGATTTCTTGGGCTATCTGTAATAGCACCCGAGATATCACCAGATATATATTGGATTTTTCCCTGAGCCTGAGTGTCTGGCCCCATGAGACGGTGGTTTTCTCGGCCCCTGGTGGTCCGAGGTCGTTCCCGCTGCACAGATTCATGCGCCAGGGCCTCCTGCAGATAATTCACTTTGGTTTATTGCGCTATCTCTACTAGCACCTGAGATATCACCCGATATATATTGGACATTTCCCTGAGCCAGAGTGTCCGGCCCCATGTGTCGGTGGTTTTCTCGGCCCCTGGTGGTCTCAGGTCGTTCCCGCTGCACAGATTCATGCACCAGGGCCTCCTACAAACAATGCACTTTGATTTATTGTTCTATCTGTAATATAACCCGAGATATCACCAGAAATATATTGGATTTTTCCCTGACCCTGACTGTCCGGCCCCATGAGACGGTGGTTTTCACGGCCCCTGGTGGTCCGAGGTAGTTCCCGCTGCACAGATTCATGTGCAAGGTCCTCCTACAGACAATGCACTTTGATTTATTGCGCTATCTGTAATAGCACTCGAGATATAACCAGATATACATTGGATCTTTCACTGACCCTGAGTGTCCGGCCCCATGAGACTGTGGTTTTCTCGGCCTCTGGTGGTCCGAGGTCGTTCCCGCTACACAGATTCATGCGCCAGGGCCTCCTACAGACAATGCACTCTGATTTATTGCGCTATCTGTAATAGCACCCGAGATATCACCAGATATATATTGGATTTTTCCCTGACCCTGAGTGTCCGGCCCCATGAGACGGTGGTTTTCTCGGCCCCTGGTGGTCCGAGGTCGTTCCCGCTGCACAGATTCATGCACCGGGGCCTAATACAGACAATGCACTTTGATTTCTTGGGCTATCTGTAATAGCACCCGAGATATCACCAGAAATATATTGGATTTTTCCCTGACCCTGACTGTCCGGCCCCATGAAACGGTGGTTTTCTCGGCCCCTGGTGGTTCGAGGTCGTTCCCGCTGCACAGATTCATGCGCCAGGGCCTCCTGCAGATAATTCACTTTGGTTTATTGCGCTATCTCTACTAGCACCCGAGATATCACCCGATATATATTGGATATTTCCCTGACCCTGAGTGTCCGGCCCCATGTGTCGGTGGTTTTCTCGGCCCCTGGTGGTCCCAGGTCGTTCCCGCTGCACAGATTCATGCGCCAGGGCCTCCTACAGACAATGCACTCTGATTTATTGTTCTATCTGTAATATAACCCGAGATATCACCAGAAATATTTTGGATTTTTCCCTGACCCTGAGTGTCCGGCCCCATGAGACGGTTGTTGTCTCGGCCCCTGGTGGTCCGAGGTCGTTCCCGCTGCACAGATTCATGCGCCAGGGCGTCCTGCAGATAATTCACTTTGATTTATTGCGCTATCTCTAATAGCACCCGAGATATCACCAGATATATATTGGATTTTCCCCTGACCATGAGTGTCCGGCCCCATGAGACTGTGGTTTTCTCGGCCCCTGGTGGTCCGAGGTCGTTCCCGCTGCACAGATTCACGCGCCAGGGCCTCCTACAGACAATGCACTTTGATTTATCGCGCTATCTGTAATAGAACCCGAGATATCACCAGATATATATTGGATTTTTCCCTGACCCTGAGTGCCCGGCCCCATGCGTCGGTGGTTTTCTCGGCCCCTGGTGGTCAGAGATCGATCTCGCTGCACAGATTCATGCGCTAGGGCCTCCTGCAGACAATGCACTTTGATTTATTGCGCTATCTGTAATAGCACCCGAGATATCACCAGATATATATTGGATTTTTCCCTGACCCTGAGTGTCCGGCCCCATGAGACGGTGGTTTTCTCGGCCCCTGGTGGTCCGAGGTCGTTCCCGCTGCACAGATTCATGCGCCGGGGCCTAATACAGACAATGCACTTTGATTTCTTGGGCTATCTGTAATAGCACACGAGATATCACCAGATATATATTGGATTTTTCCCTGACCCTGAGTGTCCGGCCCCATGAGACTGTGGTTTTCTCGGCCCCTGGTGGTCCGAGGTCGTTCCCGCTGCACAGATTCATGCGCCAGGGCCTCCTACAGACAATGCACTTTGATTTATTGTTCTATCTGTAATATAACCCGAGATATCACCAGAAATATATTGGATTTTTCCCTGACCCTGAGTGTCCGGCCCCATGAGACGGTTGTTGTCTCGGCCCCTGGTGGTCCGAGGTCGTTCCCGCTGCACAGATTCATGCGCCAGGGTCTCCTACAGACAATGCACTTTGATTTATTGCGCTATCTGTAATAGCACCCGAGATATCACCAGATATATATTGGATTTTTCACTGACCCTGAGTGTCCGGCCCCATGAGACGGTGGTTTTCTCGGCCCCTGGTGATCCGAGGTCGTTCCCGCTGCACAGATTCATGCGCCGGGTCCTAATACAGACAATGCACTTTCATTTCTTGGGCTATCTGTAATAGCACCCGAGATATCACCAGATATATAATGGATTCTTCCCTGACCCTGAGTGTCCGGCCCCATGAGACGGTGGTTTTCTCGGCCCCTGGTGGTCCGAGGTCGTTCCCTCTGCACAGATTCATGCGCCAGGGCCTCCTACAGACAATGCACATTTATTTATTACGCTATCTGTAATAGCACCCGAGATACCACCAGATATATATTGGATCTTTCACTGACCCTGAGTGTCCGGCCCCATGAGACGGTGGTTTTCTCGGTCCCTGGTGGTCCGAGGTCGTTCCCGCTGCCCAGATTCATGCGCCAGGGCCTCCTACAGACAATGCACTTTGGGTTATTAGGCTATCTGTAATAGCACCCGAGATATCACCAGATATATGCTGGATTTTTACATGACCTTGGGTGACGGATTCCGAATATCTGTAATTTTCTCGGCCCCTGGTGGTCCGAGGTCGTTTCCGCTGCACAGATTCATTCGCCTGGGCCTCCTACAGACAATGCACTTTGGTTTATTGCGCTATCTCTAATAGCACCCGAGATATCACCAGATATTTGCTGGATTTTTACATGACCTTGGGTGACGGATTCCGAATATCTGTAATTTTCTCGGCCACTGGTGGTCCGAGGTCGTTCCTGCGGTACAGATTCATTCGCAAGAGCCTCCTACAGACAATGCACTTTGGTTTATTGCGCTATCTGTAATAGCACCCGAGATATCACCAGATATATATTGGATTTTCCCCTGACCCTGAGTGTCCGGCCCCATGAGACTGTGGTTTTCTCGGCCCCTGGTGGTCCGAGGTCGTTCCCGCTGCACAGATTCATTCGCCTGAGCCTCCTACAGACAATGCACTTTGATTTATTGCGCTATCTGTAATAGCACCCGAGATATCACCAGATATATATTGGATTCTTCCCTGACCCTGAGTGTCCGGCCCCATGAGACGGTGGTTTTCTCGGCCCCTGGTGGTCCGAGGTCGTTCCCGCTGCACAGATTCATGCGCCGGGGCCTAATACAGACAATGCACTTTGATTTCTTGGGCTATCTGTAATAGCACCCGAGATATCACCAGATATATATTGGATTTTTCCCTGACCCTGAGTGTCCGGCCCCATGAGACGGTGGTTTTCTCGGCCCCTGGTGGTCCGAGGTCGTTCCCGCTGCACAGATTCATGCGCCAGGGCCTCCTACAGACAATGCACTTTGATTTATTGTTCTATCTGTAATATAACCCGAGATATCACCAGAAATATATTGGATTTTTCCCTGACCCTGAGTGTCCGGCCCCATGAGACGGATGTTGTCTCGACCCCTGGTGGTCCGAGGTCGTTCCCGCTGCACAGATTCATGCGCCAGGGTCTCCTGCAGACAATGCACTCTGATTTATTGTGCTATCTCTAATAGCACCCGAGATATCACCAGGTATATATTGGATTCTTCCCTGACCCTGAGTGTCCGACCCCGTGAGACTGTGGTTTTGTCGGCCCCTGGTGGTCCGAGGTCGTTCCCTCTGCACAGATTCATGCTCCAGGGCCTCCTACAGACAATGCACATTTATTTATTACGCTATCTGTAATAGCACCCGAGATACCACCAGATATATATTGGATCTTTCACTGACCCTGAGTGTCCGGCCCCATGAGACGGTGGTTTTCGCGGCCCCTGGTGGTTCGAGGTCGTACCGGCTGCACAGATTCATGCGCCAGGGCGTCCTACAGACAATTCACTTTGATTTATTGCGCTATCTGTAATAGCACCCGAGATATCACCAGATATATGTTGGATTTTCCCCTGACCCTGAGTGTCCGGCCCCATGTGTCGGTGGTTTTCTCGGCCCCTGGTGGTCCCAGGTCGTTCCCGCTGCACAGATTCATGCACCAGGGCCTCCTACAAACAATGCACTTTGATTTATTGTTCTATCTGTAATATAACCCGAGATATCACCAGAAATATATTGGATTTTTCCCTGACCCTGACTGTCCGGCCCCATGAGACGGTGGTTTTCTCGGCCCCTGGTGGTCCGAGGTAGTTCCCGCTGCACAGATTCATGCGCAAGGTCCTCCTACAGACAATGCACTTTGATTTATTGCGCTATCTGTAATAGCACCCGAGATATAACCAGATATATATTGGATTTTTCACTGACCCTGAGTGTCCCGCCCCATGAGACCGTGGTTTTCTCGGCCCCTGGTGGTCCGAGGTCGTTCCCGTTGCACAGATTCATGCGCCAGGGCCTCCTGCAGATAATACACTTTGGTTTATTGCGCTATCTCTAATAGCACCCGAGATATCACCAGATATATATTGGATTTTCCCCTGACCCTGAGTGTCCGGCCCCATGAGACTGTGGTTTTCTCGGCCCCTGGTGGTCCGAGGTCGTTCCCGCTGCACAGATTCATGCGCCAGGGCCTCCTACAGACAATGCACTTTCATTTATTGCGCTATCTGTAATAGCACCCGAGATATCACCAGATATATATTGGATTTTTCACTGACCCTGAGTGTCCGGCCCCATGAGACGGTGATTTTCTCGGCCCCTGGTGATCCGAGGTCGTTCCCGCTGCACAGATTCATGCGCCGGGTCCTAATACAGACAATGCACTTTGATTTATTGTGCTATCTGTAATATAACCCGAGATATCACCAGATATATTTTGGATTTTCCCCTAACCCTGAGTGTCCGGCCCCATGAGACTGTGGTTTTCTCGGCCCCTGGTGGTCCGAGGTCGTTCCCGCTGCACAGATTCATGCGCCAGGGCCTCCTACAGACAATGCACATTTATTTATTACGCTATCTGTAATAGCACCCGAGATACCACCAGATATATATTGGATCTTTCACTGACCCTGAGTGTCCGGCCCCATGAGACGGTGGTTTTCGCGGCCCCTGGTGGTTCGAGGTCGTTCCGGCTGCACAGATTCATGCGCCAGGGCCTCCTACAGACAATTCACTTTGATTTATTGCGCTATCTGTAATAGCACCCGAGATATCACCAAATATATGTTGGATTTTCCCCTGACCCTGAGTGTCCGGCCCCATGAGACTGTGGTTTTCTCGGCCCCTGGTGGTCCGAGGTCGTTCCCGCTGCACAGATGCATGCGCCAGGGCCTCCTGCAGATAAGTCACTTTGATTTATCGCGCTATCTCTAATAGCACCCGAGATATCACCAGATATATATTGGATTTTTCCCCGACGCAGAGTGTCCGGCCCCATGAGACTGTGGTTTTCTCGGCCCCTGGTGGTCAGAGGTCGTTCCCGCTGCACAGATTCATGCGCCAGGGCCTCCTACAGATAATGCACTTTGATTTATTGCGCTATCTGTAATAGCACCCGAGATATCACCAGATATATGTTGGATTTTTCCCCGACCCTGAGTGTCCGGCCCCATGAGACTGTGGTTTTCTCTGCCCCCAGTCGTCAGAGGTCGTTCCCGCTGCGCAGATGCATGCGCCAGGGCCTCCTGCAGATAATTCACTTTGGTTTATTGCGCTATCTCTAATAGCACCCGAGATATCACCAGATATATATTGTATTTTCCCATGACCCTGAGTGTCCTGGCCCATAAGACTGTGGTTTTCTCTGCACCTGGCGGTCAGAGATCGTTCCCGCCTCACAGATTCATGCGCCAGTGCCTCCTACAGACAATGCACTTTGGTTTATTGCGCTATCTGTAATAGCACCCGAGATATCACCAGATATATATTGGATTTTTCCCTGACCCTGAGCGTCCGACCCCATGAGACGGTGGTTTTCTCGGCTCCTGGTGTCCGAGGTCGTTCCCGCTGCACAGATTCATGCGCCGGGGCCCCCTGCAGATAATTCACTTTGATTTATTGCGCTATTTCTAACAGCACCCGAGATATCACCAGATATATATTGGATTTTTCCCTGACCCTGAGAGTCCGGCCCCATGAGACGGTGGTTTTCTCGGCCTCTGGTGGTCCGAGGTCGTTCCCGCTGCACAGATTCATGCGCCAGGGCCTGCTGCAGACAATGCACTTTGGTTTATTGCGTTATCTCCAATCGCACCCGAGATATCACCAGATATATATTGGATTTTTCCCTGACCCTGACAGTCCGGCCCCATGAGACTGTGATTTTCTCGGCCCCTGGTGGTCCGAGGTCGATCCCGGTGCACAGATTCATTCGCCTGGGCCTCCTACAGACAATGCACTTTGGTTTATTGCGCTATCTCTAATAGCACCCGAGATATCACCAGATATATATTGGATTTTTCCCTGACCCTGAGTGTCCGGCCCCATGAGACGGTGGTTTTCTCGGCCGCTGGTGGTCCGAGGTCGTTCCCGCTGGCCAGATTCATGCGCCAGGGCCTCCTACAGACAATGCACTATGATTTATTGCGCTATCTGTAATAGCACCCGAGATATCAATAGATCTATATTGGATTTTCCCCTGACCCTGAGTATCCGGCCCCATGAGACTGTGGTTTTCTCGGCCCCTGGTGGTCCTAGATCGTTCCCGCTGCACAGATTCATGCGCCAGGGCCTCCTACAGACAATGCACTTTGATCTATTGCTCTATCTGTAATAGCACCCGAGATATCACCAGATATATATTGGATTTTCCCCTGACCCTGAGTGTCTGGCCCCATGAGACTGCGGTTTTCTCGGCCCCTGGTGGTCCGAGGTCGTTCCCCTTGCACAGATTCATGCGCCAGGGCCTCCTGCAGATAATTCACTTTGATTTATTGCGCTATCTGTAATAGCACCCGAGATATCACCAGATAGATATTGGATTTTTCACTGACCCTAAGTGTCCGGCCCCTCGGGACGGTGGTTTTCTCGGCCCCTGGTGGTCCGAGGTCGTTCCCGCTGCACAGATTCATGCGCCAGGGCCTCCTACAGACAATGCACTTTGATTTATTGCGCTATCTGTAATAGCACCCAAGATATCACCAGATAAATATTGGATTTTCCCCTGACCCTGAGTGTCCGGCCCCATGAGACGGTGGTTTTCTCGGCCCCTGATGGTCCGAGGTCGTTCCCGCTGGCCACATTTATGCGCCAGGGCCTCCTAGAGACAATGCACTTTGATTTATTGCGCTATCTGTAATAGCACCAGAGATATCACCAGATATATATTGGATTTTCCCCTGACCCTGAGTGTCCGGCCCCTTGAGACTGTCGTTTTCTCGGCCCCTGGTGGTCCGAGGTCGTTCCCGTTGCACAGATTCATGCGCCAGGGCCTCCTGCAGATAATTCACCTTGGTTTATTGCGCTATCTCTAATAGCACCCGAGATATCACCAGATATATATTGGATTTTTCACTGACCCTGAGCGTCCGGCCCGATGAGACGGTCGTTTTCTCGGCCCCTGGTGGTCCGAGAACGTTCCCGCTGCACAGGTTCATGCGCCAGGGCCTCCTACAGACAATGCACTTTGATTTATTGTTCTATCTGTAATATAACCCGAGATATCACCAGAAATATATTGGATTTTACCCTGACCCTGAGTGTCCGGCCCCATGAGACGGATGTTGTCTCGACCCCTGGTGGTCCGAGGTCGTTCCCGCTGCACAGATTCATGCGCCAGGGTCTCCTGCAGACAATGCACTCTGATTTATTGTGCTATCTCTAATAGCACCCGAGATATCACCAGGTATATATTGGATTCTTCCCTGACCCTGAGTGTCCGACCCCGTGAGACTGTGGTTTTGTCGGCCCCTGGTGGTCCGAGGTCGTTCCCTCTGCACAGATTCATGCTCCAGGGCCTCCTGCAGATAATTCACTTTGATTTATTGCGCTATCTGTAATAGCACCCGAGATATCACCAGATAGATATTGGATTTTTCACTGACCCTAAGTGTCCGGCCCCTCGGGACGGTGGTTTTCTCGGCCCCTGGTGGTCCGAGGTCGTTCCCGCTGCACAGATTCATGCGCCAGGGCCTCCTACAGACAATGCACTTTGATTTATTGCGCTATCTGTAATAGCACCCAAGATATCACCAGATAAATATTGGATTTTCCCCTGACCCTGAGTGTCCGGCCCCATGAGACGGTGGTTTTCTCGGCCCCTGATGGTCCGAGGTCGTTCCCGCTGGCCACATTTATGCGCCAGGGCCTCCTAGAGACAATGCACTTTGATTTATTGCGCTATCTGTAATAGCACCAGAGATATCACCAGATATATATTGGATTTTCCCCTGACCCTGAGTGTCCGGCCCCTTGAGACTGTCGTTTTCTCGGCCCCTGGTGGTCCGAGGTCGTTCCCGTTGCACAGATTCATGCGCCAGGGCCTCCTGCAGATAATTCACCTTGGTTTATTGCGCTATCTCTAATAGCACCCGAGATATCACCAGATATATATTGGATTTTTCACTGACCCTGAGCGTCCGGCCCGATGAGACGGTCGTTTTCTCGGCCCCTGGTGGTCCGAGAACGTTCCCGCTGCACAGGTTCATGCGCCAGGGCCTCCTACAGACAATGCACTCTGATTTATTGTGCTATCTCTAATAGCACCCGAGATATCACCAGGTATATATTGGATTCTTCCCTGACCCTGAGTGTCCGACCCCGTGAGACTGTGGTTTTGTCGGCCCCTGGTGGTCCGAGGTCGTTCCCTCTGCACAGATTCATGCTCCAGGGACTCCTACAGACAATGCACATTTATTTATTACGCTATCTGTAATAGCACCCGAGATACCACCAGATATATATTGGATCTTTCACTGACCCTGAGTGTCCGGCCCCATGAGACGGTGGTTTTCGCGGCCCCTGGTGGTTCGAGGTCGTACCGGCTGCACAGATTCATGCGCCAGGGCGTCCTACAGACAATTCACTTTGATTTATTGCGCTATCTGTAATAGCACCCGAGATATCACCAGATATATGTTGGATTTTCCCCTGACCCTGAGTGTCCGGCCCCATGTGTCGGTGGTTTTCTCGGCCCCTGGTGGTCCCAGGTCGTTCCCGCTGCACAGATTCATGCACCAGGGCCTCCTACAAACAATGCACTTTGATTTATTGTTCTATCTGTAATATAACCCGAGATATCACCAGAAATATATTGGATTTTTCCCTGACCCTGACTGTCCGGCCCCATGAGACGGTGGTTTTCTCGGCCCCTGGTGGTCCGAGGTAGTTCCCGCTGCACAGATTCATGCGCAAGGTCCTCCTACAGACAATGCACTTTGATTTATTGCGCTATCTGTAATAGCACCCGAGATATAACCAGATATATATTGGATTTTTCACTGACCCTGAGTGTCCCGCCCCATGAGACCGTGGTTTTCTCGGCCCCTGGTGGTCCGAGGTCGTTCCCGTTGCACAGATTCATGCGCCAGGGCCTCCTGCAGATAATACACTTTGGTTTATTGCGCTATCTCTAATAGCACCCGAGATATCACCAGATATATATTGGATTTTCCCCTGACCCTGAGTGTCCGGCCCCATGAGACTGTGGTTTTCTCGGCCCCTGGTGGTCCGAGGTCGTTCCCGCTGCACAGATTCATGCGCCAGGGCCTCCTACAGACAATGCACTTTCATTTATTGCGCTATCTGTAATAGCACCCGAGATATCACCAGATATATATTGGATTTTTCACTGACCCTGAGTGTCCGGCCCCATGAGACGGTGGTTTTCTCGGCCCCTGGTGATCCGAGGTCGTTCCCGCTGCACAGATTCATGCGCCGGGTCCTAATACAGACAATGCACTTTGATTTATTGTGCTATCTGTAATATAACACGAGATATCACCAGATATATGTTGGATTTTCCCCTAACCCTGAGTGTCCGGCCCCATGAGACTGTGGTTTTCTCGGCCCCTGGTGGTCCGAGGTCGTTCCCGCTGCACAGATTCATGCGCCAGGGCCTCCTACAGACAATGCACATTTATTTATTACGCTATCTGTAATAGCACCCGAGATACCACCAGATATATATTGGATCTTTCACTGACCCTGAGTGTCCGGCCCCATGAGACGGTGGTTTTCGCGGCCCCTGGTGGTTCGAGGTCGTTCCGGCTGCACAGATTCATGCGCCAGGGCCTCCTACAGACAATTCACTTTGACTTATTGCGCTATCTGTAATAGCACCCGAGATATCACCAAATATATGTTGGATTTTCCCCTGACCCTGAGTGTCCGGCCCCATGAGACTGTGGTTTTCTCGGCCCCTGGTGGTCCGAGGTCGTTCCCGCTGCACAGATGCATGCGCCAGGGCCTCCTGCAGATAAGTCACTTTGATTTATCGCGCTATCTCTAATAGCACCCGAGATATCACCAGATATATATTGGATTTTTCCCCGACGCAGAGTGTCCGGCCCCATGAGACGGTGCTTTTCTCGGCCCCTGGTGGTCAGAGGTCGTTCCCGCTGCACAGATTCATGCGCCAGGGCCTCCTACAGATAATGCACTTTGATTTATTGCGCTATCTGTAATAGCACCCGAGATATCACCAGATATATGTTGGATTTTTCCCCGACCCTGAGTGTCCGGCCCCATGAGACTGTGGTTTTCTCTGCCCCCGGTCGTCAGAGGTCGTTCCCGCTGCGCAGATGCATGCGCCAGGGCCTCCTGCAGATAATTCACTTTGGTTTATTGCGCTATCTCTAATAGCACCCGAGATATCACCAGATATATATTGTATTTTCCCATGACCCTGAGTGTCCTGGCCCATAAGACTGTGGTTTTCTCTGCACCTGGCGGTCAGAGATCGTTCCCGCCTCACAGATTCATGCGCCAGTGCCTCCTACAGACAATGCACTTTGGTTTATTGCGCTATCTGTAATAGCACCCGAGATATCACCAGATATATATTGGATTTTTCCCTGACCCTGAGCGTCCGACCCCATGAGACGGTGGTTTTCTCGGCTCCTGGTGTCCGAGGTCGTTCCCGCTGCACAGATTCATGCGCCAGGGCCCCCTGCAGATAATTCACTTTGATTTATTGCGCTATTTCTAACAGCACCCGAGATATCACCAGATATATATTGGATTTTTCCCTGACCCTGAGAGTCCGGCCCCATGAGACGGTGGTTTTCTCGGCCTCTGGTGGTCCGAGGTCGTTCCCGCTGCACAGATTCATGCGCCAGGGCCTGCTGCAGACAATGCACTTTGGTTTATTGCGTTATCTCCAATCGCACCCGAGATATCACCAGATATATATTGGATTTTTCCCTGACCCTGACAGTCCGGCCCCATGAGACTGTGATTTTCTCGGCCCCTGGTGGTCCGAGGTCGATCCCGGTGCACAGATTCATTCGCCTGGGCCTCCTACAGACAATGCACTTTGGTTTATTGCGCTATCTCTAATAGCACCCGAGATATCACCAGATATATATTGTATTTTCCCATGACCCTGAGTGTCCTGGCCCATAAGACTGTGGTTTTCTCTGCACCTGGCGGTCAGAGATCGTTCCCGCCTCACAGATTCATGCGCCAGTGCCTCCTACAGACAATGCACTTTGGTTTATTGCGCTATCTGTAATAGCACCCGAGATAACACCAGATATAAATTGGATCTTTCACTGACCCTGAGTGTCCGGCCCCATGAGACGGTGGTTTTCTCGGCCCCTGGTCGTCCTAGGTCGTTCCCGCTGCACAGATGCATGCGCCAGGGCCTCCTGCAGATAATTCCCTTTGGCTTATTGCGCTATCTCTAATAACACCCGAGATATCACCAGATACATGCTGGATTTATACATGACCTTGGGTGACGGATTCCGAATATCTGTAATTTTCTCGGCCCCTGGTGGTCCGAGGTCGTTCCTGCTGCACAGATTCATTCGCCAGTGCCTCCTACAGACAATGCACTTTGACTTATTGCGCTATCTCTAATAGCACCCGAGATATCACCAGATATATATTGGATCTTTCACTGACCCTGACTGTCCGGCCCCATGAGACGGTGGTTTTCGCGGCCCCTGGTGGTCCGAGGTTTTTCCGGCTGCACAGATTCATGCGCTAGGGCCTCCTACAGACAATGCACTTTGATTTATTGCGCTATCTGTAATAGCACCCGAGATAACACCAGATATAAATTGGATCTTTCACTGACCCTGAGTGTCCGGCCCCATGAGACGGTGGTTTTCGCGGCCCCTGGTGGTCAGAGGTCGTTCCCGCTGCACAGATTCATGCGCCAGGGCCTCCTACAGACAACGTACTTTGATTTATTGCGCTATCTGTAATAGCACCCGAGATATCACCAGATATATATTGGATTTTCCCCTGACCCTGAGTGTCCGGCCCCATGAGACTGTGGTTTTCTCGGCCCCTAGTGGTCCGAGGTCGTTCCCGCTGCACAGATTCATGCGCCAGGGCCTTCTACAGACAACGCACTTTGATTTATTGCGCTATCTGTAATAGCACCCGAGATATCACCAGATATATATTGGATTTTCCTCTGACCCTGAGTGTCCGGCCCCATGAGACGGTGGTTTTCTCGGCCCCTGGTCGTCCTAGGTCGTTCCCGCTGCACAGATGCATGCGCCAGGGCCTCCTGCAGATAATTCCCTTTGGCTTATTGCGCTATCTCTAATAGCACCCGAGATAACACCAGATATATGCTGGATTTTTAGATGACCTTGGGTGACGGATTCCGAATATCAGTAATTTTCTCGGCCCCTGGTGGTCCGAGGTCGTTCCTGCTGCACAGATTCCTTCGCCAGTGCGTCCTACAGATAATGCACTTTGATTTATTGCGCTATCTCTAATAGCACCCGAGATATCACCAGATATATATTGGATTTTTCCCCGACCCTGAGTGTCCGGCCCCATGAGACGGTGGTTTTGTTGGCCGCTGGTGGGCCGAGGTAGTTCCCGCTGGCCAGATTCATGCGCCAGGGCCTCCTACAGACAATGCATTTTGATTTATTGCGCTATCTCTAATAGCACCCGAGATATCACCAGATATATATTGGATTTTTCCCCGACCCTGAGTGTCCGGCCCCATGAGACGGTTGTTTTCTCGGCCGCTGGTGGTCCGAGGTCGTTCCCGCTGGCCAGACTCATGCGCCAGGGCCTCCTACAGACAATGCACTTTGATTTATTGCGCTATCTGTAATAGCACCCGAGATATCACCAGATATATATTGGATTTTTCACTGACCCTGAGTGTCCGGCCCCATGAGACGGTGGTTTTCTCGGCCCCTGGTGGTTCGACGTCGTTCCCGCTGCACAGAATCATGCGCCAGGGCCTCCTACAGACAATGCACTTTGATTTATTGCGCTATCTGTAATAGCACCCGAGATATCACCAGATATATATTGGATTTTCCCCTGACCCTGAGTGTCCGGCCCCATGAGACGGTGGTCTTCTCGGCCCCTGGTGGTCCGAGGTCGTTCCCGCTGCCCAGATTCATGCGCCAGGGCCTCCTACAGACAATGCACTTTGATTTGTTGCGCTATCTCCAATAGCACCCGAGATATCACCAGATATATATTGGATTTTTCCCTGACCCTGAGTGTCCGGCCCTATGAGACGGTGGTTGTCTCGGCCCCTGGTGGTCGGAGGTCGTTCCCGCTGCACAGATGCATGCGCCAGGGCCTCCTACAGATAATTCACTTTGGTTAATTGCGCTATCTGTAATAGCACCCGAGATATGACCAGATATATATTGGATTTTCCCCTGACCCTGAGTGTCCGGCCCCATGAGACGGTGGTTTTCCCGGACCCTGGTGGTCCGAGGTCGTTCCCGCTGCACAGATTCATGCGCCAGGGCCTCCTACAGACAACGCACTTTGATTTATTGCGCTATCTGTAATAGCACCCGAGATATCACCAGATATATATTGGATTTTCCCCTGACCCTGAGTGTCCGGCCCCATGAGACTGTGGTTTTCTCGGCCCCTAGTGGTCCGAAGTCGTTCCCGCTGCACACATTCATGCGCCAGGGCCTCCTGCAGATGATTCACTTTGATTTATCGCGCTATCTCTAATAGCACCCGAGATATCACCAGATATATATTCGATTTTTCCCTGACCCTGAGTGTCCGGCCCCATGAGTCTGCGGTTTTCTCGGCCCCTGGTGGTCCGAGGTCGTTCCCGCTGCACACATTCATGCGCCAGGGCCTCCTGCAGATGATTCACTTTGATTTATCGCGCTATCTCTAATAGCACCCGAGATATCACCAGATATATGCTGGATTTTTACATGACCTTGGGTGACGGATTCCGAATATCTGTCATTTTCTCGGCCACTGGTGGTCCGAGGTCGTTCCTGCTGCACAGATTCATTCACCAGTGCCTCCTACAGACAATGCACTTTGATTTATTGCGCTATCCGTAATAGCACCCGAGATATCACCAGATATATATTGGATTTTCCCCTGACCCTGAGTGTCCGGCCCCATGAGACTGTGGTTTTCTCGGCCCCTAGTGGTCGGAGGTCGTTCCCGCTGCACAGATTCATGCGCCAGGGCCTCCTACTGACAACGCACTTTGATTTATTGCGCTATCTGTAATAGCACCCGAGATATGACCAGATATATATTGGATTTTCCCCTGTCCCTGATTGTCCGGCCCCATGAGACGGTGGTTTTCTCGGCCCCTGGTGGACCGATGTCGTTCCCGCTGCACAGATTCATGCGCCAGGGCCTCCTGCAGATAATTCACTTTGGTTTATTGCGCTATCTCTAATAGCGCCCGAGATATCACCAGATATATATTGGATTTTTCCCTGACACTGAGTGTCCGGCCCCATGAGACTGTTGTTTTCTCGGCCCCTAGTGGTCCGAGGTCGTTCGCGCTGCACAGATTCATGCGCCAGGGCCTCCTACAGACAACGCACTTTGATTTATTGCGCTATCTGTAATAGCACCCGAGATATCACCAGATATATATTGGATTTACCCCTGACCCTGAGTGTCCGGTCCCATGAGATGGTGGTTTTCTCGGACCCTGGTGGTCCGAGGTCGTTCCCGCTGCACAAATTCATGCGCCAGGGCCTCCTACAGACAACGCACTTTGATTTATTGCGCTATCTGTAATAGCACCCGAGATATCACCGGATATATATTAGATTTTTCCCTGACCCTGAGTGTCCGGCCCCATGAGACGGTGGTTTACTCGGCCGCTGGTGGTCCGAGGTCGTTCCCGCTGGCCAGACTCATGCGCCAGGGCCTCCTACAGACAATGCACTTTGATTTATTGCGCTATCTCTAATAGCACCCGAGATATCACCAGATATTTGCTGGGTTTTTACATGACCTTGGGTGACGGATTCCGAATATCTGTAATTTTCTCGGCCACTGGTGGTCCGAGGTCGTTCCTGCGGTACAGATTCATTCGCAAGAGCCTCCTACAGACAATGCACTTTGGTTTATTGCGCTATCTGTAATAGCACCCGAGATATCACCAGATATATATTGGATTTTCCCCTGACCCTGAGTGTCCGGACCCATGAGACTGTGGTTTTCTCGGCCCCTGGTGGTCCGAGGTCGTTCCCGCTGCACAGAATCATGCGCCAGGGCCTCCTACAGACAATGCACTTTGATTTATTGCGATATCTGTAATAGCACCCGAGATATCACCCGATATATATTGGATTTTCCCCTGACCCTGAGTGTCCGGCCCCATGAGACGGTGGTTTACTCGGCCCCTGGTGGTCGGAGGTCGTTCCCGCTGCACAGATGCATGCGCCAGGGCCTCCTGCAGATAATTCACTTTGGTTTATTGCGCTATCTCTAATAGCACCCGAGATATCACCAGATATATATTGGATTTTTCCCTGACCCTGAGTGTCCGGCCCCATGAGACGGTGGTTTTCTCGGCCCCTGGTCGTCCGAGGTCGTTCCCGCTGCCGAGATTCATGCGCCAGGGCCTCCTACAGACAGTGCACTTTGATTTATTGCGCTATCTGTAATAGCACCCGAGAAAGCTGCATATATATGCTGGATTTTTACATGACTTTGGGTGGCGGATACCGAAAATCTGTAATTTTCTCGGCCCCTGGTGGTCCGAGGTCGTTCCTGCTGCACAGATTCATTCGCCAGTGCCTCCTACAGACAATGCACTTTGATTTATTGCGCTATCTGTAATAGCACCCGAGATATCACCAGATATATATTGGATTTACCCCTGACCCTGAGTGTCCGGCCCCATGAGACGGCGGTTTTCTCGGACCCTGGTGGTCCGAGGTCGTTCCCGCTGCACAGATTCATGCGCCAGGGCCTCCTACAGACAACGCACTTTGATTTATTGCGCTATCTGTAATAGCACCCGAGATATCACCAGATATATATTGGATTTTCCACTGACCCTGAGTGTCCGGCCCCATGAGACTGTGGTTTTCTCGGACCCTGGTGGTCCGAGGTCGTTCCCGCTGCACAGAATCATGCGCCAGAGCCTCCTACAGACAACGCACTTTGATTTATTGCGCTATCTGTAATAGCACCCGAGATATCACCAGATATATATTGGATTTTCCCCTGACCCTGAGTGTCCGGCCCCATGAGACGGTGGTTTTCTCGGCCCCTGGTGGTCCTAGGTCGTTCCCGCTGCACAGATGCATGCGCCAGGGCCTCCTGCAGATAATTCCCTTTGGCTTATTGCGCTATCTCTAATAGCACCCGAGATATCACCAGATATATATTGGATTTTCCCCTGACCCTGAGTGGCCGGCCCCATGAGACGGTGGTCTTCTCGGCCCCTGGTGGTCCGAGGTCGTTCCCGCTGCCCAGATTCATGCGCCACGGCCTCCTACTGACAACGCACTTTGATTTATTGCGCTATCTGTAATAGCACCCGAGATATCACCAGATATATATTGGATTTACCCCTGACCCTGAGTGTCCGGTCCCATGAGATGGTGGTTTTCTCGGACCCTGGTGGTCCGAGGTCGTTCCCGCTGCACAAATTCATGCGCCAGGGCCTCCTACAGACAACGCGCTTTGATTTATTGCGCTATCTGTAATAGCACCCGAGATATCACCAGATATATATTGGATTTTCCACTGACCCTGAGTGTCCGGCCCCATGAGACTGTGGTTTTCTCGGCCCCTAGTGGTCCGAGGTCGTTCCCGCTGCACAGAATCATGCGCCAGAGCCTCCCACAGACAACGCACTTTGATTTATTGCGCTATCTGTAATAGCACCCGAGATATTACCAGATATATATTGGATTTTCCCCTGACCCTGAGTGTCCGGCCCCATGAGACTGCGGTTTTCTCGGCCCCTGGTGGTCCGAGGTCGTTCCCGCTGCACACATTCATGCGCCAGGGCCTCCTGCAGATAATTCACTTTGATTTATCGCGCTATCTCTAATAGCACCCGAGATATCACCAGATATATGCTGGATTTTTACATGACCTTGGGTGACGGATTCCGAATATCTGTAATTTTCTCGGCCACTGGTGGTCCGAGGTCGTTCCTGCTGCACAGATTCATTCGCCAGTGCCTCCTACAGACAATGCACTTTGATTTATTGCGCTATCCGTAATAGCACCCGAGATATCACCAGATATATATTGGATTTCCCCCTTACCCTGAGTGTCCGGCACCATGAGACTGTGGTTTTCTCGGCCCCTAGTGGTCCGAGGTCGTTCCCGCTGCACAGATTCATGCGCCAGGGCCTCCTACAGACAACGCACTTTGATTTATTGCGCTATCTGTAATAGCACCCGAGATATCACCAGATATATATTGGATTTACGCCTGACCCTGAGTGTCCGGTCCCATGAGACGGTGGTTTTCTCGGACCCTGGTGGTCCGAGGTCGTTCCCGCTGCACAGATTCATGCGCCAGGGCCTCCTACAGACAGTGCACTTTGATTTATTGCGCTATCTGTAATAGCACCCGAGAAAGCTGCATATATATGCTGGATTTTTACATGACTTTGGGTGGCGGATACCGAAAATCTGTAATTTTCTCGGCCTCTGGTGGTCCGAGGTCGTTCCCTCTGCACAGATTCATGCGCCAGGGCCTCCTACGGACAATGCACTTTGATTTATTGCGCTATCTCTAATAGCACCCGAGATATCACCAGATATATGCTGGATTTTTACATGACCTTGGGTGACGGATTCCGAATATCAGTAATTTTCTCGGCCCCTGGTGGTCCGAGGTCGTTCCTGCTGCACAGATTCATTCGCCAGTGCCTCCTACAGACAATGCACTTTGATTTATTGCGCTATCTGTAATAGCACCCGAGATATCACCAGATATATATTGGATTTACCCCTGACCCTGAGTGTCCGGCCCCATGAGACGGCGGTTTTCTCGGACCCTGGTGGTCCGAGGTCGTTCCCGCTGCACAGATTCATGCGCCAGGGCCTCCTACAGACAACGCACTTTGATTTATTGCGCTATCTGTAATAGCACCCGAGATATCACCAGATATATATTGGATTTTCCACTGACCCTGAGTGTCCGGCCCCATGAGACTGTGGTTTTCTCGGACCCTGGTGGTCCGAGGTCGTTCCCGCTGCACAGAATCATGCGCCAGAGCCTCCTACAGACAACCCACTTTGATTTATTGCGCTATCTGTAATAGCACCCGAGATATCACCAGATATATATTGGATTTTCCCCTGACCCTGAGTGTCCGGCCCCATGAGACGGTGGTTTTCTCGGCCCCTGGTGGTCCTAGGTCGTTCCCGCTGCACAGATGCTTGCGCCAGGGCCTCCTGCAGATAATTCCCTTTGGCTTATTGCGCTATCTCTAATAGCAGCCGAGATATCACCAGATATATATTGGATTTTCCCCTGACCCTGAGTGGCCGGCCCCATGAGACGGTGGTCTTCTCGGCCCCTGGTGGTCCGAGGTCGTTCCCGCTGCCCAGATTCATGCGCCAGTGCCTCCTACAGACAATGCACTTTGATTTATTGCTCTATCTCTAATAGCACCCGAGATATCACCAGATATATATTGGATTTTCCCCAGACCCTGAGTGGCCGGCCCCATGGGACGGTGGTCTTCTCGGCCCCTGGTGGTCCGAGGTCGTTCCCGCTGCCCAGATTCATGCGCCACGGCCTCCTACTGACAATGCACTTTGATTTATTGCGCTATCTGTAATAGCACCCGAGATATCACCAGATATATATTGGATATTTCCCTCACCCTGAGTGTCCAGCCCCATGAGACGGTGGTTTTCTCGGCCCCTGGTGGACCGAGGTCGTTCCCGCTGCACAGATTCATGCGCCAGGGCCTCTTGCAGATAATTCACTTTGGTTTATTGCGCTATCTGTAATAGCGCCCGAGATATCACCAGATATATATTGGATTTTTCCCTGACCCTGAGTGTCCGGCCCCATGAGACTGTGGTTTTCTCGGCCCCTGGTGGTCCGAGGTCGTTCCCGCTGCACACATTCATGCGCCAGGGCCTCCTGCAGATAATTCACTTTGATTTATCGCGCTATCTCTAATAGCACCCGAGATATCACCAGATATATGCTGGATTTTTACATGACCTTGGGTGACGGATTCCGAATATCTGTCATTTTCTCGGCCACTGGTGGTCCGAGGTCGTTCCTGCTGCACAGATTCATGCGCCAGTGCCTCCTACAGACAATGCACTTTGATTTGTTGCGCTATCTCCAATAGCACCCGAGATATCACCAGATATATATTGGATTTTTCCCTGACCCTGAGTGTCCGGCCCTATGAGACGGTGGTTGTCTCGGCCCCTGGTGGTCGGAGGTCGTTCCCGCTGCACAGATTCATGCGCCAGGGCCTCCTACTGACAACGCACTTTGATTTATTGCGCTATCTGTAATAGCACCCGAGATATGACCAGATATATATTGGATTTTCCCCTGTCCCTGATTGTCCGGCCCCATGAGACGGTGGTTTTCTCGGCCCCTGGTGGACCGATGTCGTTCCCGCTGCACAGATTCATGCGCCAGGGCCTCCTGCAGATAATTCACTTTGGTTTATTGCGCTATCTCTAATAGCGCCCGAGATATCACCAGATATATATTGGATTTTTCCCTGACACTGAGTGTCC
Organism: Nomia melanderi; assembly: GCF_051020985.1. Lineage (NCBI taxonomy): Eukaryota > Metazoa > Arthropoda > Insecta > Hymenoptera > Halictidae > Nomia > Nomia melanderi. Next base: position 8,456,562 of record NW_027475130.1, read on the forward strand.
GGCCCCATGAGACTGTTGTTTTCTCGGCCCCTAGTGGTCCGAGGTCGTTCGCGCTGCACAGATTCATGCGCCAGGGCCTCCTACAGACAACGCACTTTGATTTATTGCGCTATCTGTAATAGCACCCGAGATATCACCAGATATATATTGGATTTACCCCTGACCCTGAGTGTCCGGTCCCATGAGATGGTGGTTTTCTCGGACCCTGGTGGTCCGAGGTCGTTCCCGCTGCACAAATTCATGCGCCAGGGCCTCCTACAGACAACGCACTTTGATTTATTGCGCTATCTGTAATAGCACCCGAGATATCACCAGATATATATTGGATTTTCCACTGACCCTGAGTGTCCGGCCCCATGAGACTGTGGTTTTCTCGGCCCCTAGTGGTCCGAGGTCGTTCCCGCTGCACAGAATCATGCGCCAGAGCCTCCCACAGACAACGCACTTTGATTTATTGCGCTATCTGTAATAGCACCCGAGATATTACCAGATATATATTGGATTTTCCCCTGACCCTGAGTGTCCGGCCCCATGAGACTGTGGTTTTCTCGGCCCCTGGTGGTCCGAGGTCGTTCCCGCTGCACACATTCATGCGCCAGGGCCTCCTGCAGATGATTCACTTTGATTTATCGCGCTATCTCTAATAGCACCCGAGATATCACCAGATATATATTCGATTTTTCCCTGACCCTGAGTGTCCGGCCCCATGAGTCTGCGGTTTTCTCGGCCCCTGGTGGTCCGAGGTCGTTCCCGCTGCACACATTCATGCGCCAGGGCCTCCTGCAGATGATTCACTTTGATTTATCGCGCTATCTCTAATAGCACCCGAGATATCACCAGATATATGCTGGATTTTTACATGACCTTGGGTGACGGATTCCGAATATCTGTCATTTTCTCGGCCACTGGTGGTCCGAGGTCGTTCCTGCTGCACAGATTCATTCACCAGTGCCTCCTACAGACAATGCACTTTGATTTATTGCGCTATCCGTAATAGCACCCGAGATATCACCAGATATATATTGGATTTTCCCCTGACCCTGAGTGTCCGGCCCCATGAGACTGTGGTTTTCTCGGCCCCTAGTGGTCGGAGGTCGATCCCGCTGCACAGATTCATGCGCCAGGGCCTCCTACTGACAACGCACTTTGATTTATTGCGCTATCTGTAATAGCACCCGAGATATGACCAGATATATATTGGATTTTCCCCTGTCCCTGATTGTCCGGCCCCATGAGACGGTGGTTTTCTCGGCCCCTGGTGGACCGATGTCGTTCCCGCTGCACAGATTCATGCGCCAGGGCCTCCTGCAGATAATTCACTTTGGTTTATTGCGCTATCTCTAATAGCGCCCGAGATATCACCAGATATATATTGGATTTTTCCCTGACACTGAGTGTCCGGCCCCATGAGACTGTTGTTTTCTCGGCCCCTAGTGGTCCGAGGTCGTTCGCGCTGCACAGATTCATGCGCCAGGGCCTCCTACAGACAACGCACTTTGATTTATTGCGCTATCTGTAATAGCACCCGAGATATCACCAGATATATATTGGATTTACCCCTGACCCTGAGTGTCCGGTCCCATGAGATGGTGGTTTTCTCGGACCCTGGTGGTCCGAGGTCGTTCCCGCTGCACAAATTCATGCGCCAGGGCCTCCTACAGACAACGCACTTTGATTTATTGCGCTATCTGTAATAGCACCCTAGATATCACCAGATATATATTGGATTTTCCACTGACCCTGAGTGTCCGGCCCCATGAGACTGTGGTTTTCTCGGCCCCTAGTGGTCCGAGGTCGTTCCCGCTGCACAGAATCATGCGCCAGAGCCTCCCACAGACAACGCACTTTGATTTATTGCGCTATCTGTAATAGCACCCGAGATATCACCAGATATATATTGGATTTTCCACTGACCCTGAGTGTCCGGCCCCATGAGACTGTGGTTTTCTCGGCCCCTAGTGGTCCGAGGTCGTTCCCGCTGCACAGAATCATGCGCCAGAGCCTCCCACAGACAACGCACTTTGATTTATTGCGCTATCTGTAATAGCACCCGAGATATCACCAGATATATATTGGATTTACGCCTGACCCTGAGTGTCCGGTCCCATGAGACGGTGGTTTTCTCGGACCCTGGTGGTCCGAGGTCGTTCCCGCTGCACAGATTCATGCGCCAGGGCCTCCTACAGACAGTGCACTTTGATTTATTGCGCTATCTGTAATAGCACCCGAGAAAGCTGCATATATATGCTGGATTTTTACATGACTTTGGGTGGCGGATACCGAAAATCTGTAATTTTCTCGGCCTCTGGTGGTCCGAGGTCGTTCCCTCTGCACAGATTCATGCGCCAGGGCCTCCTACGGACAATGCACTTTGATTTATTGCGCTATCTGTAATAGCACCCGAGATATCACCGGATATATATTAGATTTTTCCCTGACCCTGAGTGTCCGGCCCCATGAGACGGTGGTTTACTCGGCCGCTGGTGGTCCGAGGTCGTTCCCGCTGGCCAGACTCATGCGCCAGGGCCTCCTACAGACAATGCACTTTGATTTATTGCGCTATCTCTAATAGCACCCGAGATATCACCAGATATTTGCTGGGTTTTTACATGACCTTGGGTGACGGATTCCGAATATCTGTAATTTTCTCGGCCACTGGTGGTCCGAGGTCGTTCCTGCGGTACAGATTCATTCGCAAGAGCCTCCTACAGACAATGCACTTTGGTTTATTGCGCTATCTGTAATAGCACCCGAGATATCACCAGATATATATTGGATTTTCCCCTGACCCTGAGTGTCCGGACTCATGAGACTGTGGTTTTCTCGGCCCCTGGTGGTCCGAGGTCGTTCCCGCTGCACAGATTCATTCGCCTGAGCCTCCTACAGACAATGCACTTTGATTTATTGCGCTATCTGTAATAGCACCCGAGATATCACCAGATATATATTGGATTTTTCCCCGACTCTGAGTGTCCGTCCCCATGAGACGGTTGTTTTCTCGGCCGCTGGTGGTCCGAGGTCGTTCCCGCTGCACAGAATCATGCGCCAGGGCCTCCTACAGACAATGCACTTTGATTTATTGCGATATCTGTAATAGCACCCGAGATATCACCCGATATATATTGGATTTTCCCCTGACCCTGAGTGTCCGGCCCCATGAGACGGTGGTTTACTCGGCCCCTGGTGGTCGGAGGTCGTTCCCGCTGCACAGATGCATGCGCCAGGGCCTCCTGCAGATAATTCACTTTGGTTTATTGCGCTATCTCTAATAGCACCCGAGATATCACCAGATATATATTGGATTTTTCCCTGACCCTGAGTGTCCGGCCCCATGAGACGGTGGTTTTCTCGGCCCCTGGTCGTCCGAGGTCGTTCCCGCTGCCGAGATTCATGCGCCAGGGCCTCCTACAGACAGTGCACTTTGATTTATTGCGCTATCTGTAATAGCACCCGAGAAAGCTGCATATATATGCTGGATTTTTACATGACTTTGGGTGGCGGATACCGAAAATCTGTAATTTTCTCGGCCTCTGGTGGTCCGAGGTCGTTCCCTCTGCACAGATTCATGCGCCAGGGCCTCCTACGGACAATGCACTTTGATTTATTGCGCTATCTCTAATAGCACCCGAGATATCACCAGATATATGCTGGATTTTTACATGACCTTGGGTGACGGATTCCGAATATCAGTAATTTTCTCGGCCCCTGGTGGTCCGAGGTCGTTCCTGCTGCACAGATTCATTCGCCAGTGCCTCCTACAGACAATGCACTTTGATTTATTGCGCTATCTGTAATAGCACCCGAGATATCACCAGATATATATTGGATTTACCCCTGACCCTGAGTGTCCGGCCCCATGAGACGGCGGTTTTCTCGGACCCTGGTGGTCCGAGGTCGTTCCCGCTGCACAGATTCATGCGCCAGGGCCTCCTACAGACAACGCACTTTGATTTATTGCGCTATCTGTAATAGCACCCGAGATATCACCAGATATATATTGGATTTTCCACTGACCCTGAGTGTCCGGCCCCATGAGACTGTGGTTTTCTCGGACCCTGGTGGTCCGAGGTCGTTCCCGCTGCACAGAATCATGCGCCAGAGCCTCCTACAGACAACGCACTTTGATTTATTGCGCTATCTGTAATAGCACCCGAGATATCACCAGATATATATTGGATTTTCCCCTGACCCTGAGTGTCCGGCCCCATGAGACGGTGGTTTTCTCGGCCCCTGGTGGTCCTAGGTCGTTCCCGCTGCACAGATGCTTGCGCCAGGGCCTCCTGCAGATAATTCCCTTTGGCTTATTGCGCTATCTCTAATAGCAGCCGAGATATCACCAGATATATATTGGATTTTCCCCTGACCCTGAGTGGCCGGCCCCATGAGACGGTGGTCTTCTCGGCCCCTGGTGGTCCGAGGTCGTTCCCGCTGCCCAGATTCATGCGCCAGGGCCTCCTACAGACAATGCACTTTGATTTATTGCGCTATCTGCAATAGCACCCGAGATATCACCAGATATATGCTGGATTTTTACATGACCTAGGGTGTCCGGCCCCATGTGTCGGTGGTTTTCTCGGCCCCTGGTGATCCGAGGTCGTTCCCGCTGCACAGATTCATGCGCCAGGGCCTCCTACAGATAATTCACTTTGGTTTATTGCGCTATCTCTAATAGCGACCGGGATATCACCAAATATATATTGGATTTTCCACTGACTCTGGGTGTCCCGCCCCATGAGACGGTGGTTTTCTCGGCACCTGGTGGTCCGAGGACGTTCCCGCTTCCCAGATTCAGGCGCCAGGACCTCCTGCAGATAACTCACTTGGTTTATTGCGCTATCTCTAATAGCACCCGAGATATCACCAGATATATATAGGATTTTTCCCTGACCCTGAGTGTCCGGCCCCATGAGACGGTGGTTTTCTCGGCCCCTGGTGGTCCGAGGTCGTTCCCGCTGCACAGATTCATGCGCCAGGGCCTCCTGCAGATAATTCACTTTCGTTTATTGCGCTATCTCTAATAGCACCCGAGATATCACCAGATATATATTGGATTTTACCCTGACCCTGAGGGTCCGGCCCCATGAGACGGTCGTTGTCTCGGCCCCTGGTTGTCCGAGGTCGTTCCCGCTGCCCAGATTCATGCGCCAGGACCTCCTACAGACAATGCACTTTGATTTATTGCGCTATCTGCAATAGCACCCGAGATATCACCAGATATATGCTGGATTTTTACATGACCTAGGGTGTCCGGCCCCATGTGTCGGTGGTTTTCTCGGCCCCTGGTGATCCGAGGTCGTTCCCGCTGCACAGATTCATGCGCCCGGGCCTCCTGCAGATAATTCACTTTGGTTTATTGCGCTATCTCTAATAGCGACCGGGATATCACCAAATATATATTGGATTTTCCACTGACTCTGGGTGTCCGGCCCCATGAGACGGTAGTTTTCTCGGCCCCTGGTGATCCGAGGTCGTTCCCGCTGCACAGATTCATGCGCCATGGCCTCCTGCAGATAATTCACTTGGTTTATTGCGCTATCTCTAATAGCACCCGAGATATCACCAGATATATATTGGATTTTCCCCTGACCCTGAGTGTCCGGCCCCATGAGACGGTGGTTTTCTCGGCCCCTGGTGGTCCGAGGTCGTTCCCGCTGCACAGATTCATGCGCCAGGGCCTCCTGCAGATAATTCACTTTGGTTTATTGCGCTATCTCTAATAGCACCCGAGATATCACCAGATATATATTGGATTTTCCCCTGAACCTGAGTGTCCGGCCCCATGAGACTGTGGTTTTCTCGGCCCCTGGTGGTCCGAGGTCGTTCCCGCTGCACAGATTCATGCGCCAGGGCCTCCTGCAGATAATTCACTTTGGTTTATTGCGCTATCTCTAATAGCACCCGAGATATCACCAGATATATATTGGATTTTACCCTGACCCTGAGTGTCCGGCCCCATGAGACTGTGCTTTTCTCGGCCCCTGGTGGTCCGAGGTCGTTCCCGCTGCACAGATTCATGCGCCAGGACCTCCTACAGACAATGCACTTTGATTTATTGCGCTATCTGTAATAGCACCCGATATATCACCAGATATATATTGGATTTTACCCTGACCCTGAGTGTCCGGCCCCATGAGACGGTCGTTGTCTCGGCCCCTGGCGGTCCGAGGACGTCCCCGCTGCACAGATTCATGCGCCAGGGCCTCCTACAGGTAATGCACTTTCATTTATTGCGCTATCTGTAATAGCACCCGAGATATCACCAGATATATATTGGATTTTCCCCTGACCCTGAGTGTCCGGCCCCTTGAGACTGTCGTTTTCTCGGCCCCTGGTGGTCCGAGGTCGTTTCCGTAGCACAGATTCATGCGCCAGGGCCTCCTGCAGATAATTCACCTTGATTTTTTGCGCTATCTCTAATAGCACCCGAGATATCACCAGATATATATTGGATTTTCCCCTGACCCTGAGTGTCCGGCCCCATGAGACTGTAGTTTTCTCGGCCCCTGGTGGTCCTAGGTCGTTCCCGCTGCACAGATTCATGCGCCAGGGCCTCCTACAGACAATGCACTTTGATTTATTGCGTTATCTGTAATAGCACCCGAGATATCACCACATATATATTGGATTTTTCCCTGACCCAGAGTGTCCGGCCCCCTCGAGACGGTGGTTTTCTCGGCCCCTGGTGGTCCGAGGTCGTTCCCGCTGCACAGCTTCAGGCGCCAGGGCCTCCTGCAGATAACTCACTTTGGTTTATTGCGCTATCTCTAATAGCACCCGAGATATCACCAGATATATATTGGATTTTTCCCTGACCCTGAGTGTCCGGCCCCATGAGACGGTGGTTTTCTCGGCCCCTGGTGGTCCGAGGTCGTTCCCGCTGCACAGATTCATGCGCCAGGGCCACCTGCAGATAATTCACTTTGGTTTATTGCGCTATCTCTAATAGCGCCCGAGATATCACCAGATATATATTGGATTTTTCCCTGACCCTGAGTGTCCGGCCCCATGAGACTGCGGTTTTCTCGGCCCCTGGTGGTCCGAGGTCGTTCCCGCTGCACACATTCATGCGCCAGGGCCTCCTGCAGATAATTCACAATGGTTTATTGCGCTATCTCTAATAGCACCCGAGATATCACCAGATATATATTGGATTTTGCCCTGACCCTGAGTGTCCGGCCCCATGAGACTGTGGTTTTCTCGGCCCCTGGTGGTCCGAGGTTGTTCCCGCTACACAGATTCATGCGCGAGGGCCTCCTACAGACAATGCACTTTGATTTATTGCTCTATCTGTAATAGCACCCGAGATATCACCAGATATATATTGGATTTTCCCCTGACCCTGAGTGTCCGGCCCCATGAGACTGTGGTTTTCTCGGCCCCTGGTGGTCCGAGGTCGTTCCCGCTGCACAGATTCATGCGCCAGGGCCTCCTACAGACAATGCACTTTGATTTATTGCGCTATCTGTTATAGCACCCGAGATATCACCAGATATATATTGGATTTTACCCTGACCCTGAGTGTCCGGCCCCATGAGACGGTCGTTGTCTCGGCCCCTGGTGGTCCGACGACGTTCCCGCTGCACAGATTCATGCGCCAGGGCCTCCTACAGGTAATTCACTTTGGTTTATTGCGCTATCTGTGATAGCACCCGAGATATCACCAGATCTATATTGGATTTTCCCCTGACTCTGAGTGACCGGCCCCATGAGACGGTAGTTTTCTCGGCCCCTGGTGGTCCGAGGTCGTTCTGGCTGCACAGAATCATGCGCCAGGGCCTCCTGCAGATAATTCACTTTGGTTTATTGCGCTATCTCTAATAGCACCCGAGTTATCACCAGATATATATTGGATTTTCCCCTGACCCTGAGTGTCCGGCCCCATGAGACTGTGGTTTTCTCGGCCCCTGGTGGTCCGAGGTCGTTCCCGCTGCACAGATTCATGCGCCAGGACCTCCTACAGACAATGCACTTTGATTTATTGCGCTATCTGTAATAGCACCCGACATATCACCAGATATATATTGGATTTTACCCTGACCCTGAGTGTCCGGCCCCATGAGACGGTCGTTGTCTCCGCCCCTGGCGGTCCGAGGACGTCCCCGCTGCACAGATTCATGCGCCAGGGCCTCCTACAGGTAATTCACTTTGATTTATTGCGCTATCTGTTATAGCACCCGAGATATCACCAGATATATATTGGATTTTACCCTGACCCTGAGTGTCCGGCCCCATGAGACGGTCGTTGTCTTGGCCCCTGGTGGTCCGACGACGTTCCCGCTGCACAGATTCATGCGCCAGGGCCTCCTACAGGTAATTCACTTTGGTTTATTGCGCTATCTGTGATAGCACCCGAGATATCACCAGATCTATATTGGATTTTCCCCTGACTCTGAGTGCCCGGCCCCATGAGACTGTGGTTTTCTCGGCCCCTGGAGGTCCGAGGTCGTTCCCGCTGCACAGATTCATGCGCCAGGGCCTCCTACAGGTAATTCACTTTGGTTTATTGCGCTATCTGTGATAGCACCCGAGATATCACCAGATATATATTGGATTTTCCCCTGAACCTGAGTGTCCGGCCCCATGAGACTGTGGTTTTCTCGGCCCCTGGTGGTCCGAGGTCGTTCCCGCTGCACAGATTCATGCGCCAGGGCCTCCTGCAGATAATTCACTTTGGTTTATTGCGCTATCTCTAATAGCACCCGAGATATCACCAGATATATATTGGATTTTACCCTGACCCTGAGTGTCCGGCCCCATGAGACTGTGCTTTTCTCGGCCCCTGGTGGTCCGAGGTCGTTCCCGCTGCACAGATTCATGCGCCAGGACCTCCTACAGACAATGCACTTTGATTTATTGCGCTATCTGTAATAGCACCCGACATATCACCAGATATATATTGGATTTTACCCTGACCCTGAGTGTCCGGCCCCATGAGACGGTCGTTGTCTCGGCCCCTGGCGGTCCGAGGACGTCCCCGCTGCACAGATTCATGCGCCAGGGCCTCCTACAGGTAATGCACTTTCATTTATTGCGCTATCTGTAATAGCACCCGAGAAAGCACCAGATATATATTGGATTTTCCCCTGACCCTGAGTGTCCGGCCCCTGGAGACTGTCGTTTTCTCGGCCCCTGGTGGTCCGAGGTCGTTTCCGTTGCACAGATTCATGCGCCAGGGCCTCCTGCAGATAATTCACCTTGGTTTTTTGCGCTATCTCTAATAGCACCCGAGATATCACCAGATATATATTGGATTTTCCCCTGACCCTGAGTGTCCGGGCCCATGAGACTGTAGTTTTCTCGGCCCCTGGTGGTCCTAGGTCGTTCCCGCTGCAGAGATTCAGGCGCCAGGGCCTCCTACAGACAATGCACTTTGATTTATTGCGTTATCTGTAATAGCACCCGAGATATCACCACATATATATTGGATTTTTCCCTGACCCAGAGTGTCCGGCCCCCTCGAGACGGTGGTTTTCTCGGCCCCTGGTGGTCCGAGGTCGTTCCCGCTGCACAGCTTCAGGCGCCAGGGCCTCCTGCAGATAACTCACTTTGGTTTATTGCGCTATCTCTAATAGCACCCGAGATATCACCAGATATATATTGGATTTTTCCCTGACCCTGAGTGTCCGACCCCATGAGACTGTGGTTTTCTCGGCCCCTGGTGGTCCGAGGTCGTTCCCGTTGCACAGATTCATGCGCCAGGGCCTCCTGCAGATAATTCACTTTGGTTTATTGCGCTATCTCTAATAGCACCCGAGATATCACCAGATATATATTGGATTTTTCACTGACCCTGAGCGTCCGGCCCCATGAGACGGTCGTTTTCTCGGCCCCTGGTGGTCCGAGGTCGTTCCCGCTGCACACGTTCATGCGCCAGGGTCTCCTGCAGACAATACACTTTGATTTATTGCGCTATCTGTAATAGCACCCGAGATATCAGCAGATATATATTGGATTTTTCACTGACCCTGAGTGTCCGGCCCCATGAGACGGTCGTTTTCTCGGCCCCTGGTGGTCCGAGGTCGTTCCCGCTGCACACATTCATGCGCCAGGGCCTCCTGAAGATAATTCACTTTGGTTTATTGCGCTATCTCTAATAGCACCCGAGATATCACCAGATATATATTGGATTTTCCCCTGACCCTGAGTGTCCGGCCCCATGAGACGGTCGTTGTCTCCGCCCCTGGTGGTCCGAGGTCGTTCCCGCTGCACAGATTCATGCGCCAGGGCCTCCTACAGACAATGCACTTTGATTTATTGCGCTATCTCTAATAGCACCCGAGATATCACCAGATATATATTGGATTTTCCCTGACCCTGAGTGTCCGGCCCAATGAGACTGTGGTTTTCTCGGCCCCTGGTGGTCCGAGGTCGTTCCCGCTGTACAGATTCATGCGCCAGGGCCTCCTACAGACAATGCACTATGATTTATTGCGCTATCTGTAATAGCACCCGAGATATCACCAGATATATATTGGATTTTTCACTGACCCTGAGTGTCCGGCCCCATGAGACGGTCGTTTTCTCGGCCCCTGGTGGTCCGAGGTCGTTCCCGCTGCACACATTCATGCGCCAGGGCCTCCTGCAGATAATTCACTTTGGTTTATTGCGCTATCTCTGATAGCACCCGAGATATCACCAGATATATATTGGATTTTCCCCTGACCCTGAGTGACCGGCCCCATGAGACTGTGGTTTTCTCGGCCCCTGGTGGTCCGAGGTCGTTCCCGCTGCACAGATTCATGCGCCAGGGCCTCCTGCAGATAATTCACTTTGGTTTATTGCGCTATCTCTAATAGCACCCGAGATATCACCAGATATATATTGGATTTTACCCTGACCCTGAGTGTCCGGCCCCATGAGACTGTGCTTTTCTCGGCCCCTGGTGGTCCGAGGTCGTTCCCGCTGCACAGATTCATGCGCCAGGGCCTCCTGCAGATAATTCACTTTGGTTTACTGCGCTATCTCTAATAGCGCCCGAGATATCACCAGATATATATTGGATTTTGCACTGACCCTGAGTGTCCGGCCCCATGAAACTGTGGTTTTCTCGGCCCCTGGTGGTCCGAGGTCGTTCCCGCTGCACAGATTCATGCGCCAGGGCCTCCTACAGACAATGCACTTTGATTTATTGCGCTATCTGTTATAGCACCCGAGATATCACCAGATATATATTGGATTTTACCCTGACCCTGAGTGTCCGGCCCCATGAGACGGTCGTTGTCTCGGCCCCTGGAGGTCCGACGACGATCCCGCTGCACAGATTCATGCGCCAGGGCCTCCTACAGGTAATGCACTTTGATTTATTGCGCTATCTGTAATAGCACCCGAGATATCACCAGATCTATATTGGATTTTCCCCTGACCCTGAGTGTCCGGCCCCATGAGACTGCGGTTTTCTCGGCCCCTGGTGGTCCGAGGACGTTCCCGTTGCACAGATTCATGCGCCCGGGCCTCCTGCAGATAATTCACTTTGGTTTATTGCGCTATCTGTGATAGCACCCGAGATATCACCAGATCTATATTGGATTTTCCCCTGACTCTGAGTGCCCGGCCCCATGAGACTGTGGTTTTCTCGGCCCCTGGTGGTCCGAGGTCGTTCCCGTTGCACAGATTTATGCGCCAGGGCCTCCTACAGATAATTCACTTTGGTTTATTGCGCTATCTCTAATAGCACACGAGATATCACCAGATATATATTGGATTTTACCCTGACCATGAGGGACCGGCCCCATGAGACTGTGGTTTTTTCGGCCCCTGGTTGTCCGACGTCGTTCCCGCTGCACAGATTCATGCGCCAGGGCCTCCTACAGAGAATGCACTTTGATTTATTGCGCTATCTGTAATAGCACCCGAGATATCACCAGATATATATTGGATTTTACCCTGACCCTGAGTGTCCGGCCCCATGAGACGGTGGTTGTCTCGGCCCCAGGAGGTTCGAGGACGTTCCCGCTTGCACAGATTCATGCGCCAGGGCCTCCTGCAGATAATTCACTTTGGTTTATTGCGCTATCTCTAATAGCACCCGAGATATCACCAGATATATACTGGATTTTCCCCTGACCCTGAGTGTCCGGCCCCATGAGACTGTGGTTTTCTCGGGCCCTGGTGGTCCGAGGTCGTTCCCGCTGCACAGGTTCATGCGCCAGGGCCTCCTACGGACAATGCACTTTGATTTATTGCGCTATCTGTAATAGCACCCGAGATATCACCAGATATATATTGGATTTTCCCCTGACCCTGGGTGTCCGGCCCCATGAGACTGTGGTTTTCTCGGCCCCTGGTGGTCCGAGGTCGTTCCCGCTGCACAGATTCATGCGCCAGGGCCTCCTACAGACAATTCACTTTGATTTATTGCGCTATCTGTAATAGCACACGAGATATCACCAGATATATATTGGATTTTACCCTGACCATGAGGGACCGGCCCCATGAGACTGTGGTTTTTTCGGCCCCTGGTGGTCCGACGTCGTTCCCGCTGCACAGATTCATGCGCCAGGGCCTCCTACAGAGAATGCACTTTGATTTATTGCGCTATCTGTAATAGCACCCGAGATATCACCAGATATATATTGGATTTTACCCTGACCCTGAGTGTCCGGCCCCATGAGACGGTGGTTGTCTCGGCCCCAGGAGGTTCGAGGACGTTCCCGCTTGCACAGATTCATGCGCCAGGGCATCCTGCAGATAATTCAATTTGGTTTATTGCGCTATCTCTAATAGCACCCGAGATATCACCAGATATATACTGGATTTTCCCCTGACCCTGAGTGTCCGGCCCCATGAGACTGTGGTTTTCTTGGCCCCTGGTGGTCCGAGGTCGTTCCCGCTGCACAGATTCATCCGCCAGGGCCTCCTACAGACAATGCACTTTGATTTATTGCGCTATCTGTAATAGCACCCGAGATATCACCAGATATATATTGGATTTTTCACTGACCCTGAGTGTCCGGCCCCATGAGACGGTGGTTGTCTCGGCCCCTGGGGGTCCGAGGACGTTCCCGCTGCACAGATTCATGCGCCAGGGCCTCCTGCAGATAATTCACTGTGATTTATTGCGCTATCTGTAATAGCACCCGAGATATCACCAGATATATATTGGATTTTTCACTGACCCTGAGCGTCCGGCCCCATGAGACGGTCGTTTTCTCGGGCCCTGGTGGTCCGAGGTCGTTCCCGCTGCACAGGTTCATGCGCCAGGGCCTCCTACAGACAATGCACTTTGATTTATTGCGCTATCTGTAATAGCACCCGAGATATCACCAGATATATATTGGATTTTCCCCTGACCCTGAGTGTCCGGCCCCATGAGACTGTGGTTTTCTCGGCCCCTGGTGGTCCGAGGTGGTTCCCGTTGCATAGATTCATGCGCCAGGGCCTCCTGCAGATAACTCACTTTGGTTTATTGCGCTATCTCTAATGGCACCCGAGATATCACCAGATATATATTGGATTTTTCACTGACCCTGAGTGTGCGGCCCCATGAGACGGTGTTTTTCTCGGACCCTGGTGGTCCGAGGTCGTTCCCGCTGCACAGATTCATGCGCCAGGGCCTCCTGCAGATAATACACTTTGATTTATTGCGCTATCTGTAATAGCACCCGAGATATCACCAGATATATATTGGATTTTCCCCGGACCCTGAGTCTCCGGCCCCATGAGACTGTGGTTTTCTCGGCCCCTGGTGGTCCGAGGTCGTTCCCGCTGCACAGATTCATGCGCCAGGGCCTCCTACAGACAATGCACTTTGATTTATTGCGCTATCTGTAATAGCACCCGAGATATCACCAGATATATACTGGATTTTCCCCTGACCCTGAGTGTCCGGCCCCATGAGACTGTGGTTTTCGCGGCCCCTGGTGGTCCGAGGTCGTTCCCGCTGCACAGATTCATGCGCCAGGGCATCCTGCAGATAATTCACTTTGGTTTATTGCGCTATCTCTAATAGCACCCGAGATATCACCAGATATATATTGGATTTTCCCCTGACCCTGAGTGTCCGGCCCCATGAGACTGTGGTTTTCTCGGCCCCTGGTGGTCCGAGGTCGTTCCCGCTGCACAGATTCATGCGTCAGGGCCTCCTGCAGACAATGCACTTTGATTTATTGCGCTATCTGTAATAGCACCCGAGATATCACCAGATATATATTGGATTTTCCCCTGACCCTGAGTGTCCGGCCCCATGAGACTGTGGTTTTCTCGGACCCTGGTGGTCCGAGGTCGTTCCCGCTGCACAGATTCATGCGCCAGGGCCTCCTACAGACAATGTACTTTGATTTATTGCGCTCTCTGTAATAGCACCCGTGATATCACCAGATATATATTGGATATTCCCCTGACCCTGAGTGTCCGGCCCCATGAGACGGTGGTTGTCTCGGCCCCTGGTGGTCCGAGGTCGTTCCCGCTGCACAGATTCATGCGCCAGGGCCTCCTACAGACAATGCACTTTGATTTATGGCGCTATCTGTAATAGCACCCGAGATATCACCAGATATATATTGGATTTTTCACTGACCCTGAGTGTGCGGCCCCATGAGACGGTGTTTTTCTCGGACCCTGGTGGTCCGAGGTCGTTCCCGCTGCACAGATTCATGCGCCAGGGCCTCCTGCAGATAATACACTTTGATTTATTGCGCTATCTGTAATAGCACCCGAGATATCACCAGATATATATTGGATTTTCCCCTGACCCTGAGTGTCCGGCCCCATGAGACGGTGGTTGTCTCGGCCCCTGGTGGTCCTAGGTCGTTCCCGCTGCACAGATTCATGCGCCAGGGCCTCCTACAGACAATGCACTTTGATTTATTGCGCTATCTGTAATAGCACCCGAGATATCACCAGATCTATATTGGATTTTCCCCTGACCCTGAGTATCCGGCCCCATGAGACTGTGGTTTTTTCGGCCCCTGGTGGTCCGAGGTCGTTCCCGCTGCACAGATTCATGCGCCAGGGCCTCCTGCAGATAATTCACTTTGGTATATTGCGCTATCTCTAATAGCACCCGAGATATCACCAGATATATACTGGATTTTCCCCTGACCCTGAGTGTCCGGCCCCATGAGACTGTGGTTTTCTCGGCCCCTGGTGGTCCGAGGTCGTTGCCGCTGCACAGATTCATGCGCCAGGGCCTCCTACAGACAATGCACTTTGATTTATTGCGCTATCTGTAATAGCACCCGAGATATCACCAGATATATATTGGATTTTACCCGGACCCTGAGTGTCCGGCCCCATGAGACGGTGGTTGTCTCGGCCCCTGGAGGTCCGAGGACGTTCCCGCTGCACAGATTCATGCGCCAGGGCCTCCTGCAGATAATTCACTTTGATTTATTGCGCTATCTGTAATAGCACCCGAGATATCACCAGATATATATTGGATTTTTCACTGACCCTGAGCGTCCGGCCCCATGAGACGGTCGTTTTCTCGGGCCCTGGTGGTCCGAGGTCGTTCCCGCTGCACAGGTTCATGCGCCAGGGCCTCCTACAGACAATGCACTTTGATTTATTGCGCTATCTGTAATAGCACCCGAGATATCAGCAGATATATATTGGATTTTTCACTGACCCTGAGTGTCCGGCCCCATGAGACGGTCGTTTTCTCGGCCCCTGGTGGTCCGAGGTCGTTCCCGCTGCACAGATTCATGCGCCAGGGCCCCCTGCAGATAATTCACTTTGGTTTATTGCGCTATCTCTAATAGCACCCGAGATATCACCAGATATATATTGGATTTTACCCTGACCCTGAGTGTCCGGCCCCATGAGACTGTGCTTTTCTCGGCCCCTGGTGGTCCGAGGTCGTTCCCGCTGCACAGATTCATGCGCCAGGGCCTCCTACAGACAATGCACTTTGATTTATAGCGCTATCTGTAATAGCACCCGAGATATCACCAGATATATATTGGATTTTCCCCTGACCCTGAGTGTCCGGCCCCATGAGACTGTGGTTTTCTCGGCCCCTGGTGGTCCGAGGTGGTTCCCGTTGCATAGATTCATGCGCCAGGGCCTCCTGCAGATAACTCACTTTGGTTTATTGCGCTATCTCTAATAGCACCCGAGATATCACCAGATATATATTGGATTTTTCCCTGACCCTGAGTGTCCGGCCCCATGAGACTGTGGTTTTCTCGGCCCCTGGTGGTCCGAGGTCGTTCCTGCTGCACAGATTCATGCGCCAGGGCCTCCTACAGACAATGCACTTTGATTTATTGCGCTATCTGTAATAGCACCCGTGATATCACCAGATATATATTGGATATTCCCCTGACCCTGAGTGTCCGGCCCCATGAGACGGTGGTTGTCTCGGCCCCTGGTGGTCCGAGGTGGTTCCCGCTGCACAGATTCATGCGCCAGGGCCTCCTACAGACAATGCACTTTGATTTTTGGCGCTATCTGTAATAGCACCCGAGATATCACCAGATATATATTGGATTTTTCACTGACCCTGAGTCTGCGGCCCCATGAGACGGTGTTTTTCTCGGACCCTGGTGGTCCGAGGTCGTTCCCGCTGCACAGATTCATGCGCCAGGGCCTCCTGCAGATAATACACTTTGATTTATTGCGCTATCTGTAATAGCACCCGAGATATCACCAGATATATATTGGATTTTCCCCTGACCCTGAGTGTCCGGCCCCATGAGACGGTGGTAGTCTCGGCCCCTGGTGGTCCTAGGTCGTTCCCGCTGCACAGATTCATGCGCCAGGGCCTCCTACAGACAATGCACTTTGATTTATTGCGCTATCTGTAATAGCACCCGAGATATCACCAGATATATATTGGATTTTCCCCTGACCCTGAGTATCCGGCCCCATGAGACGGTGGTTGTCTCGGCCCCTGGTGGTCCGAGGTCGTTCCCGCTTCACAGATTCATGCGCCTGGGCATCCTGCAGATAATTCACTTTGGTTTATTGCGCTATCTCTAATAGCACCCGAGATATCACCAGATATATATTGGATTTTCCCCTGACCCTGAGTGTCCGGCCCCATGAGACTGTGGTTTTCTCGGCCCCTGGTGGTCCGAGGTCGTTCCCGCTGCACAGATTCATGCGCCAGGGCCTCCTACAGACAATGCACTTTGATTTATTGCGCTATCTGTAATAGCACCCGAGATATCACCAGATATATATTGGATTTTTCACTGACCCTGAGCGTCCGGCCCCATGAGACGGTCGTTTTCTCGGCCCCTGGTGGTCCGAGGTCGTTCCCGCTGCACAGGTTCATGCGCCAGGGCCTCCTACAGACAATGCACTTTGATTTATTGCGCTATCTGTAATAGCACCCGAGATATCACCAGATCTATATTGGATTTTCCCCTGACCCTGAGTATCCGGCCCCATGAGACTGTGGTTTTTTCGGCCCCTGGTGGTCCGAGGTCGTTCCCGCTGCACAGATTCATGCGCCAGGGCCTCCTGCAGATAATTCACTATGGTTTATTGCGCTATCTGTAATAGCACCCGAGATATCACCAGACATATATTGGATTTTCCCCTGACCCTGAGTGTCCGGCCCCATGAGACGGTCGTTTTCTCGGCCCCTGGTGGTCCGAGGTCGTTCCCGCTGCACAGGTTCATGCGCCAGGGCCTCCTACAGACAATGCACTTTGATTTATTGCGCTATCTGTAATAGCACCCGAGATATCACCAGGTATATACTGGATTTTCCCCAGACCCTGAGTGCCCGGCCCCATGAGACGGTGGTTTTCTCGGCCCCTGGTGGTCCGAGGTCGTTGCCGCTTTACAGATTCATGCGCCAGGGCATCCTGCAGATAATTCACTTTGGTTTATTGCGCTATCTCTAATAGCACCCGAGATATCACCAGATATATACTGGATTTTCCCCTGACCCTGAGTGTCCGGCCCCATGAGACTGTGGTTTTCTCGGCCCCTGGTGGTCCGAGGTCGTTCCCGCTGCACAGATTCATCCGCCAGGGCCACCTACAGACAATGCACTTTGATTTATTGCGCTATCTGTAATAGCACCCGAGATATCACCAGATCTATATTGAATTTTCCCCTGACCCTGAGTATCCGGCCCCATGAGACTGTGGTTTTTTCGGCCCCTGGTGGTCCGAGGTCGTTCCCGCTGCACAGATTCATGCGCCAGGGCCCCCTGCAGATAATTCACTTTGGTTTATTGCGCTATCTCTAATAGCACCCGAGATATCACCAGATATATATTGGATTTTCCCCCGACCCTGAGTGTCCGGCCCCATGAGACTGTGGTTTTCTCGGCCCCTGGTGGTCCGAGGTCGTTCCCGCTGCACAGATTCATGCGCCAGGGCCTCCTACAGACAATGCACTTTGATTTATTGCGCTATCTGTAATAGCACACGAGATATCACCAGATATATATTGGATTTTACCCTGACCATGAGGGTCCGGCCCCATGAGACTGTGGTTTTTTCGGCCCCTGGTGGTCCGACGTCGTTCCCGCTGCACAGATTCATGCGCCAGGGCCTCCTACAGACAATGCACTTTGATTTATTGCGCTATCTGTAATAGCACCCGAGATATCACCAGATATATATTGGATTTTACCCTGACCCTGAGTGTCCGGCCCCATGAGACGGTGGTTGTCTCGGCCCCTGGAGGTCCGAGGACGTTCCCGCTTGCACAGATTCGTGCGCCAGGGCATCCTGCAGATAATTCACTTTGGTTTATTGCGTTATCTCTAATAGCACCCGAGATATCACCAGATATATACTGGATTTTCCCCTGACACTGAGTGTCCGGCCCCATGAGACTGTGGTTTTCTCGGCCCCTGGTGGTCCGAGGACGTTCCCGCTGCACAGATTCATCCGCCAGGGCCTCCTACAGACAATGCACTTTGATTTATTGCGCTATCTGTAATAGCACCCGAGATATCTCCAGATCTATATTGGATTTTCCCCTGACCCTGAGCGTCCGGCCCCATGAGACGGTCGTTTTCTCGTCCCCGGGTGGTCCGAGGTCGTTCCCGCTGCACAGGTTCATGCGCCAGGGCCTCCTACAGACAATGCACTTTGATTTATTGCGCTATCTGTAACAGCACCCGAGATAACACCAGATATATATTGGATATTTCCCTCACCCTGAGTGTCCAGCCCCATGAGACGGTGGTTTTCTCGGCCCCTGGTGGTCCGAGGTCGTTCCCGCTGCACAGATGCATGCGCCAGGGCCTCCTGCAGATAATTCACTTTGGTTTATTGCGCTATCTCTAATAGCACCCGAGATATCACCAGATATATATTGGATTTTCCCCTGACCCTGAGAGTCCGGCCCCATGAGACGGTGGTTGACTCGGCCCCTGGGGGTCCGAGGTCGTTCCCGCTGCACAGATTCATGCACCATGGCCTCCTACAGACAATGTACTTTGATTTATTGCGCTATCTGTAATAGCACCCGAGATATCACCAGATATATATTGGATTTTCCCCTGACCCTGAGTGTCCGGCCCCATGAGACTGTGGTTTTCTCGGCCCCTGGTGGTTGAGGTCGTTGCCGCTGCACAGGTTCATGCGCCAGGGCCTCCTACAGACAATGCCCTTTGATTTATTGCGCTATCTGTAATAGCACCCGAGATATCACCAGATATATATTGGATTTTCCCCTGACCCTGAGTGTCCGCCCCATGAGACTGTGGTTTTCTCGGCCCCTGGTGGTCCGAGGTCGTTCCCGCTGCACAGATTCATGCGCCAGGGCCTCCTACAGACAATGCACTTTGATTTATTGCGCTATCTGTAATAGCACCCGAGATAACACCAGATATATATTGGATATTTCCCTCACCCTGAGTGTCCAGCCCCATGAGACGGTGGTTTTCTCGGCCCCTGGTGGTCCGAGGTCGTTCCCGCTGCACAGATGCATGCGCCAGGGCCTCCTGCAGATAATTCACTTTGGTTTATTGCGCTATCTCTAATAGCACCCGAGATATCACCAGATATATATTGGATTTTCCCCTGACCCTGAGAGTCCGGCCCCATGAGACTGTGGTTTTCTCGGCCCCTGGTGGCCCGAGGTCGTTCCCGCTGCACAGATTCATGCGCCAGGGCCTCCTACAGACGATGCACTTTGATTTATTGCGCTATCTGTAATAGCACCCGAGATATCACCGGATATATATTGGATTTTTCCCAGACCCTGAGTGTCCGGCCCCATGAGACGGTGGTTGACTCGGCCCCTGGGGGTCCGAGGTCGTTCCCGCTGCACAGATTCATGCACCAGGGCCTCCTGCAGATAATTCACTTTGGTTTATTGCGCTATCTCTAATAGCACCCGAGATATCACCAGATATATATTGGATTTTCCCCCGACCCTGAGTGTCCGGCCCCATGAGACTGTGGTTTCTCGGCCCCTGGTGGTCCGAGGTCGTTCCCGCTGCACAGATTCATGCGCCAGGGCCTCCTACAGACAATGCACTTTGATTTATTGCGCTATCTGTAATAGCACACGAGATATCACCAGATATATATTGGATTTTACCCTGACCATGAGGGTCCGGCCCCATGAGACTGTGGTTTTTTCGGCCCCTGGTGGTCCGACGTCGTTCCCGCTGCACAGATTCATGCGCCAGGGCCTCCTACAGACAATGCACTTTGATTTATTGCGCTATCTGTAATAGCACCCGAGATATCACCAGATATATATTGGATTTTACCCTGACCCTGAGTGTCCGGCCCCATGAGACGGTGGTTGTCTCGGCCCCTGGTGGTCCGAGGTCGTTCCCGCTGCACAGATGCATGCGCCAGGGCCTCCTGCAGATAATTCACTTTGGTTTATTGCGCTATCTCTAATAGCACCCGAGATATCACCAGATATATATTGGATTTTCCCCTGACCCTGAGAGTCCGGCCCCATGAGACTGTGGTTTTCTCGGCCCCTGGTGGCCCGAGGTCGTTCCCGCTGCACAGATTCATGCGCCAGGGCCTCCTACAGACGATGCACTTTGATTTATTGCGCTATCTGTAATAGCACCCGAGATATCACCGGATATATATTGGATTTTTCCCAGACCCTGAGTGTCCGGCCCCATGAGACGGTGGTTGACTCGGCCCCTGGGGGTCCGAGGTCGTTCCCGCTGCACAGATTCATGCACCATGGCCTCCTACAGACAATGTACTTTGATTTATTGCGCTATCTGTAATAGCACCCGAGATATCACCAGATATATATTGGATTTTCCCCAGACCCTGAGTGTCCGGCCGCATGAGACTGTAGTTTTATCGGCCCCTGGTGGTCCGAGGTCGTTCCCGCTGCACAGATTCATGCGCCAGGGCCTCCTACAGACAATGCCCTTTGATTTATTGCGCTATCTGTAATAGCACCCGAGATATCACCAGATATATATTGGATTTTCCCCTGACCCTGAGTGTCCGGCCCCATGAGACTGTGGTTTCCTCGGCCTCTGGTGGTCCGAGGTCGTTCCCGCTGCACAGATTCATGCGCCAGGGCCTCCTACAGACAATGCACTTTGATTTATTTCGCTATCTGTAATAGGACCGGAGTTATCACCAGATATATATTGGATTTTCCCCAGACCCTGAGTGTCCGGCCGCATGAGACTGTAGTTTTATCGGCCCCTGGTGGTCCGAGGTCGTTCCCGCTGCACAGATTCATGCGCCAGGGCCTCCTACAGACAATGCACTTTGATTTATTGCGTTATCTGTAATAGCTCCCGAGATATCACCACATATATATTGGATTTTCCCCTGACCCTGAGTGTCCGCCCCATGAGACTGTGGTTTTCTCGGCCCCTGGTGGTCCGAGGTCGTTCCCGCTGCACAGATTCATGCGCCAGGGCCTCCTACAGACAATGCACTTTGATTTATTGCGCTATCTGTAATAGCACCCGAGATAACACCAGATATATATTGGATATTTCCCTCACCCTGAGTGTCCAGCCCCATGAGACGGTGGTTTTCTCGGCCCCTGGTGGTCCGAGGTCGTTCCCGCTGCACAGATGCATGCGCCAGGGCCTCCTGCAGATAATTCACTTTGGTTTATTGCGCTATCTCTAATAGCACCCGAGATATCACCAGATATATATTGGATTTTCCCCTGACCCTGAGAGTCCGGCCCCATGAGACTGTGGTTTTCTCGGCCCCTGGTGGCCCGAGGTCGTTCCCGCTGCACAGATTCATGCGCCAGGGCCTCCTACAGACGATGCACTTTGATTTATTGCGCTATCTGTAATAGCACCCGAGATATCACCGGATATATATTGGATTTTTCCCAGACCCTGAGTGTCCGGCCCCATGAGACGGTGGTTGACTCGGCCCCTGGGGGTCCGAGGTCGTTCCCGCTGCACAGATTCATGCACCAGGGCCTCCTGCAGATAATTCACTTTGGTTTATTGCGCTATCTCTAATAGCACCCTAGATATCACCAGATATATATTGGATTTTCCCCCGACCCTGAGTGTCTGGCCCCATGAGACTGTGGTTTTCTCGGCCCCTGGTGGTCCGAGGTCGTTCCCGCTGCACAGATTCATGCGCCAGGGCCTCCTACAGACAATGCACTTTGAATTATCGCGCTATCTGTAATAGCACACGAGATATCACCAGATATATATTGGATTTTACCCTGACCATGAGGGTCCGGCCCCATGAGACTGTGGTTTTTTCGGCCCCTGGTGGTCCGACGTCGTTCCCGCTGCACAGATTCATCCGCCAGGGCCTCCTACAGACAATGCACTTTGATATATTGCGCTATCTGTAATAGCACCCGAGATATCACCAGATCTATATTGGATTTTCCCCTGACCCTGAGTGTCCGGCCCCATGAGACTGTGGTTTTCTCGGCCCCTGGTGGTCCGAGGTCGTTGCCGCTGCACAGGTTCATGCGCCAGGGCCTCCTACAGACAATGCCCTTTGATTTATTGCGCTATCTGTAATAGCACCCGAGATATCACCAGATATATATTGGATTTTTCACTGACCCTGAGCGTCCGGCCCCATGAGGCGGTCGTTTTCTCGGCCCCTGGTGGTCCGAGGTCGTTCCCGCTGCACAGGTTCATGCGCCAGGGCCTCCTACAGACAATGGACTTTGATTTATTGCGCTATCTGTAATAGCACCCGAGATAACACCAGATATATATTGGATATTTCCCTCACCCTGAGTGTCCAGCCCCATGAGACGGTGGTTTTCTCGGCCCCTGGTGGTCCGAGGTCGTTCCCGCTGCACAGATGCATGCGCCAGGGCCTCCTGCAGATAATTCACTTTGGTTTATTGCGCTATCTCTAATAGCACCCGAGATATCACCAGATATATATTGGATTTTCCCCTGACCCTGAGGGTCCGGCCCCATGAGACTGTGGTTTTCTCGGCCCCTGGTGGCCCGAGGTCGTTCCCGCTGCACAGATTCATGCGCCAGGGCCTCCTACAGACGATGCACTTTGATTTATTGCGCTATCTGTAATAGCACCCGAGATATCACCGGATATATATTGGATTTTTCCCAGACCCTGAGTGTCCGGCCCCATGAGACGGTGGTTGACTCGGCCCCTGGGGGTCCGAGGTCGTTCCCGCTGCACAGATTCATGCACCAGGGCCTCCTGCAGATAATTCACTTTGGTTTATTGCGCTATCTGTAATAGCACCCGAGATATCACCAGATATATATTGGATTTTCCCCTGACCCTGAGTGTCCGGCCCCATGAGACTGTGGTTTTCTCGGCCCCTGGTGGTTGAGGTCCTTGCCGCTGCACAGGTTCATGCGCCAGGGCCTCCTACAGACAATGCCCTTTGATTTATTGCGCTATCTGTAATAGCACCCGAGATATCGCCAGATATATATTGGATTTTCCCCTGACCCTGAGTGTCCGGCCCCATGAGACTGTGGTTTCCTCGGCCTCTGGTGGTCCGAGGTCGTTCCCGCTGCACAGATTCATGCGCCAGGGCCTCCTACAGACAATGCACTTTGATTCATTTCGCTATCTGTAATAGGACCGGAGATATCACCAGATATATATTGGATTTTCCCCAGACCCTGAGTGTCCGGCCGCATGAGACTGTAGTTTTATCGGCCCCTGGTGGTCCGAGGTCGTTCCCGCTGCACAGATTCATGCGCCAGGGCCTCCTACAGACAATGCACTTTGATTTATTGCGCTATCTGTAATAGCTCCCGAGATATCACCACATATATATTGGATTTTCCCCTGACCCTGAGTGTCCGCCCCATGAGACTGTGGTTTTCTCGGCCCCTGGTGGTCCGAGGTCGTTCCCGCTGCACAGATTCATGCGCCAGGGCCTCCTACAGACAATGCACTTTGATTTATTGCGCTATCTCTAATAGCACCCGAGATATCACCAGATATATATTGGATTTTTCCCTTACCCTGAGTGTCCGGCCCCATGAGACGGTGGTTTTCTCGGCCCCTGGTGGTCCTAGGTCGTTCCCGCTGCACAGATGTATGCGCCAGGGCCTCCTGCAGATAATTCACTTTGGTTTATTGCGCTATCTCTAATAGCACCCGAGATATCACCAGATATATATTGGATTTTCCCCTGACCCTGAGTGTCCGGCCCCATGAGACTGTGGTTTTCTCGGCCCCTGGTGGTCCGAGGTCGTTCCCGCTGCACAGATTCATGCGCCAGGACCTCCTACAGACAATGCACTTTGATTTATTGCGCTATCTGTAATAGCACCCGACATATCACCAGATATATATTGGATTTTACCCTGACCCTGAGTGTCCGGCCCCATGAGACGGTCGTTGTCTCCGCCCCTGGCGGTCCGAGGACGTCCCCGCAGCACAGATTCATGCGCCAGGGCCTCCTACAGGTAATTCACTTTGATTTATTGCGCTATCTGTTATAGCACCCGAGATATCACCAGATATATATTGGATTTTGCCCTGACCCTGAGTGTCCGGCCCCATGAGACTGTGGTTTTCTCGGCCCCTGGTGGTCCGAGGTTGTTCCCGCTGCACAGATTCATGCGCCAGGGCCTCCTACAGACAATGCACTTTGATTTATTGCTCTATCTGTAATAGCACCCGAGATATCACCAGATATATATTGGATTTTCCCCTGACCCTGATTGTCCGGCCCCATGAGACTGTGGTTTTCTCGGCCCCTGGTGGTCCGAGGTCGTTCCCGCTGCACAGATTCATGCGCCAGGGCCTCCTACAGACAATGCACTTTTATTTATTGCGCTATCTGTAATAGCACCCGAGATATCACCAGATATATATTGGATTTTTCCCTGACCCTGAGTGTCCGGCCCCATGAGACGGTGGATGTCTCGGCCCCTGATGGTCCGAGATCGTTCCCGCTACACAGATTCAGGCGCCAGGACCTCCTGCAGACAATTCACTTTGGTTTATTGCGCTATCTCTAATAGCACCCGAGATATCACCAGATATATATTGGATTTTTCCCCGACCCTGAGTGTCCGGCCCCATGAGACGGTGGTTTTCTCGGCCCCTGGTGGTCCGAGGTCGTTCCCGCTGCACAGATTCATGCGCCAGGGCCTCCTACAGGTAATTCACTTTGGTTTATTGCGCTATCTGTGATAGCACCCGAGATATCACCAGATCTATATTGGATTTTCCCCTGACTCTGAGTGCCCGGCCCCATGAGACTGTGGTTTTCTCGGCCCCTGGTGGTCCGAGGTCGTTCCCGCTGCACAGATTCATGCGCCAGGGCCTCCTGCAGATAATTCACTTTGGTTTATTGCGCTATCTCTAATAGCACCCGAGATATCAGCAGATATATATTGGATTTTTCCCCGACCCTGAGTGTCCGGCCCCATGAGACGGTGGTTTTCTCGGCCGCTGGTGGTCCGAGGTCGTTCCCGCTGGCCAGATTCATGCGCCAGGGCCTCCTACAGACAATGCACTATGATTTATTGCGCTATCTGTAATAGCACCCGAGATATCACCAGATCTATATTGGATTTTCCCCTGACCCTGAGTATCCGGCCCCATGAGACTGTGGTTTTCTCGGCCCCTGGTGGTCCGAGGTCGTTCCCGTTGCACAGATTCATGCGCCAGGGCCTCCTGCAGATAATTCACTTTGGTTTATTTCGCTATCTCTAATAGCACCCGAGATATCACCAGATATATATTGGATTTTTCACTGACCCTGAGCGTCCGGCCCCATGAGACGGTCGTTTTCTCGGCCCCTGGTGGTCCGAGAACGTTCCCGCTGAACAGGTTCATGCGCCAGCGTCTCCTACAGACAATGCACTTTGATTTATTGCGCTATCTGTAATAGCACCCGAGATATCACCAGATCTATATTGGATTTTCCCCTGACCCTGAGTATCCGGCCCCATGAGACTGTGGTTTTCTCGGCCCCTGGTGGTCCTAGGTCGTTCCCGCTGCACAGATTCATGCGCCAGGGCCTCCTACAGACAATGCACTTTGATCTATTGCTCTATCTGTAATAGCACCCGAGATATCACCAGATATATATTGGATTTTCCCCTGACCCTGAGTGTCTGGCCCCATGAGACTGCGGTTTTCTCGGCCCCTGGTGGTCCGAGGTCGTTCCCCTTGCACAGATTCATGCGCCAGGGCCTCCTGCAGATAATTCACTTTGATTTATTGCGCTATCTGTAATAGCACCCGAGATATCACCAGATAGATATTGGATTTTTCACTGACCCTAAGTGTCCGGCCCCGCGGGACGGTGGTTTTCTCGGCCCCTGGTGGTCCGAGGTCGTTCCCGCTGCACAGATTCATGCGCCAGGGCCTCCTACAGACAATGCACTTTGATTTATTGCGCTATCTGTAATAGCACCCAAGATATCACCAGATAAATATTGGATTTTCCCCTGACCCTGAGTGTCCGGCCCCATGAGACGGTGGTTTTCTCGGCCCCTGATGGTCCGAGGTCGTTCCCGCTGGCCACATTTATGCGCCAGGGCCTCCTAGAGATAATGCACTTTGATTTATTGCGCTATCTGTAATAGCACCAGAGATATCACCAGATATATATTGGATTTTCCCCTGACCCTGAGTGTCCGGCCCCTTGAGACTGTCGTTTTCTCGGCCCCTGGTGGTCCGAGGTCGTTCCCGTTGCACAGATTCATGCGCCAGGGCCTCCTGCAGATAATTCACCTTGGTTTATTGCGCTATCTCTAATAGCACCCGAGATATCACCAGATATATATTGGATTTTTCACTGACCCTGAGCGTCCGGCCCGATGAGACGGTCGTTTTCTCGGCCCCTGGTGGTCCGAGAACGTTCCCGCTGCACAGGTTCATGCGCCAGCGTCTCCTACAGACAATGCACTTTGATTTATTGCGCTATCTGTAATAGCACCCGAGATATCACCAGATATATATTGGATTTTTCACTGACCCTGAGTGTCCTGCCCCATGAGACGGTGGTTTTCTCGGCCCCTGGTGTTCCGAGGTCGTTCCCGCTGCACACATTCATGCGCCAGGGCCTCCTACAGACAATGCACTTTGATTTATTGCGCTATCTCTAATAGCACCCGAGATATCACCAGATATATATTGGATTTTCCCCTGACCCTGAGTGTCCGGCCCCATGAGACTGTGGTTTTCTCGGCCCCTGGTGGTCCTAGGTCGTTCCCGCTGCACTGATGCATGCGCCAGGGCCTCCTGCAGATAATTCCCTTTGGCTTATTGCGCTATCTCTAATAGCACCCGAGATATCACCAGATATATATTGGATTTTTCACTGACCCTGAGTGTCCTGCCCCATGAGACGGTGGTTTTCTCGGCCCCTGGTGTTCCGAGGTCGTTCCCGCTGCACAGATCCATGCGCCAGGGCCTCCTACAGACAATGCACTTTGATTTATTGCGCTATCTCTAATAGCACCCGAGATATCACCAGATATATATTGGATTTTTCCCTGACCCTGAGTGTCCGGCCCCATGAGACTGCGGTTTTCTCGGCCCCTGGTGGTCCGAGGTCGTTCCCGCTGCACACATTCATGCGCCAGGGCCTCCTGCAGATAATTCACTTTAGTTTATTGCGCTATCTTTAATAGCACCCGAGATATCACCAGATATATATTGGATTTTCCCCTGACCCTGAGTGTCCGGCCCCATGAGACTGTGGTTTTCTCGGCCCCTGGTGGTCCGAGGTCGTTCCCGCTGCACAGATTCATGCGCCAGGGCCTCCTACAGACAATGCACTTTGATTTATTGCGCTATCTGTAATAGCACCCGAGATATCACCAGATATATATTGGATTTTTCCCTGACCCTGAGTGTCCGGCCCCATGAGACTGTGGTTTTTTCGGCCCCTGGTGGTCCGAGGTCGTTCCCGTTGCACAGATTCATGCGCCAGGGCCTCCTGCAGATAATTCCCTTTGGCTTATTGCGCTATCTC